>NC_139625.1:91756082-91873582 GCF_964638095.1 Poromitra crassiceps | reverse complement strand
CAGCTCCATTTCTCACTCACACAGAAACGGAGAAAATGTCAATATAAAAATAGCCAAACACTATACAGAATAAAGTATTTTAGTAGCTATTCAATAAAGTCAATAAAGGTATTAATAATGGGATAAATATACAGTAACACAATAATACTGTATATTGCATGAGACCATTTATAGGAAGGATGGCTGTTGGTTGGTAAAAATATATTTATCGTCATCACTTAAACATTTAAAACAATAGCCTGTAAAACAAAAATAAATATGCCAAATTAAGTGTAAAGTAACTTAATAAATTAAACGGAATGACAACTATACAATATTGCAATTAAAATCTTAATAGCCAACGAAAATGTCTATAGGCCTGGTCGGAAAACTAGCCTATGACTTCAGCTGAGGAAAAACACTAGCGCAGCCTCACTCATGCCTCACCAAGTCTAAACAAATGCATATTAAACTTAATTTGGATTTCAAAATATAATACCTAGCTAACATACAAAGCTTAATTAAACACTTTATTTTAATGGCTACAGAAGTTGTGCATGTGTGTCGTCGGCTGTCGGCAGTGACGGGTTGGTAAAAAAATAAAAATATTAGCCTATATCGAACTCATAAACACGCTAAATTAAGTTTAAAATAACTTAACAAATTAAATGCCAGGACAACTACTATATATTTGCAACGAATGTCTTCAAATAGGCAACGAAATTGTTAAAATAGGCCTGGTCGGAAAACAAATCTATTTGACGATGAGAAAAGGCCTGTGTGTGTGTGTGTCTGCTGTCGGGAGGGAGGTGATTTGTGCTGTGTGGATTATATGATCCACGATAAAATAAATAAAAATAAATAACAGTCTTTCTTTACAGACTGCTACGCCTAGTTTTGCGTTCACCTTCAGGAATACACTGTACAAGCTTGGACAAAGTTGCAAAGTGAATTCATTCAACCCACCTGTTTCCATGAAGTCCATCCATTGCTGGCTGCCCGCGTGTGTTTCTTTCTATTCCGTTCTACATTAACCAGTAATAAATAGACTACAAAACGAATTATGCAATTATCTTAAATAAACGAATTAAGCATGTATCGAACTTCAGTCAGGCCTAATCGCCTGTAGTATTTCTCTCAGTCAGGCGGGCGGACGTGCTGCTGCTCCCCGACGAGAACCGCCACGCTGCGCACACACACACACACACAGTAGTAGTAGTAGTAACACACAGTTAAATGATCAATTCTCCCCGTTTTATGCCAGATATTAAATTCAAAACATACGTTGTTGGTCAGGATCTATTCTGTATGAAACGTTAACGTTGCTTTGTGCCTTTCAATATTGCTGGTATGTTTGTGAATGCATTCGCAGCGGTGCCGGGCCGGAAAGCCAAACAGCACCGCAACGACTTCATAAAATTTAATCAACCCCCCCCTCCTAATAATAGCCATATAAGACAAATAAAAATGTTACTATAATAAACATAGGAATAAAACAAACAACCTATCAAACTTCAGTCAGGCCTAATCGCCTGTAGTATTTCTCTCAGTCGCGATGCTCTCAAGGATGCTCACAGATGACACCTGGTGGTCAACGGTGCAACTACACCTCGATTAGTTTTAATTAGTTTTAATGCCGCGGCGCGTCATTACACAGCTTGCGGTAAGGCACGCTTATTGATCCGTCTACCACTGTACCAACACAGAAAAAAATATGAATGGCAGTGAACGGAGAATAAAGTTTGTCGTCAAACTGAAAAGTAGGGGTTAGTTTCGTATAAAAACGACATAGCTCGTGGAAGCTTGTGGCATGTCGCCGGTCTTCAGCTTTGGCAGTAGAGAAAGTGACATCACTTACAGGTAGGCGACAGTGTATGTAGTCTTTGTGATTTATAACTTATAGTGCAACATTTTAACGATTACGTGATCTTGGGCTAGGTTGTTCAAAAGGTTTCATCTGTTTGTTTGTTTGGCTATCCAGGAATATAAATATATATATATATATATATATATATATATATATATATATATATATATATATATATATATATATTCCTGGATAGCAAAAAATAGGATTTCCAAATGCGTATCAGTTTTATCCAGATGAAACCTTTTGAACAACCGGCCCGTCTTTCTCTTGAAGCTAAAATTGTCCTTTTGTCAATCCTGTTTCTATCAGGATCCAGCAGGGGGCAGCAGACTCCCCTGAACCCAGCCGTACGTCCATGAAGAGTGAGCAGTCTATATCCTGCATTCAAAGATGGACAGCAGCACTCTACTGAGCAAAGGTAACAATTGGAAACAGATGAGTTTGTTGTTATCATGACTCTTAATCACATTACAGTTACTATTCAAACACTTATAGCATTACTTGCATTACATAAGTTCTTCAATTATCTGCAGGATCAGGATTGAATCTGCAGGATGATGGGAAAAGAAACAACAAACATGCAGTGCTTTTTCATGCACTCGATTAAACAATGCAACGACTAGATTGGATGGGCTGGAGGGACGGGGAGGAGTGAGGTCTTGTGTATGTCCTACTTATTGGGATATGGATTTGTGCTGATATGGGCATATGTAATGTTTCATGTTATATTGTTAACTGGCAATTAGGTGACAATTTTGATCTCTTTACATCCAGACTGTTAACATATGACATATAGAGATATGTATATTGTATGACTTGTGTGTTACTGTATGTACCATTTGTTAATGTGAGTAGCTGCGACTACTCACTTTATCCAGGAGGTGACGCTGTTATGCTGGGCACTGCCCATACCACTGTCGCATGACTGTGATGTCATGCAGGTTATATGAGGAGGCGACTCTCGCCCCCCTTTCTCTTGGCTGACTGACTCTGGAGCGAGAGCAGCAGCAGTGATTTGTTCCGCCAAAATAAACCACGCCGATCTGGCTAAAGAAAGACAACCGTCTATGTGCGATATATATGAACTTTATGAACCCGCTGCGCAAGTAGACAAAAGGTATAAGTCTACTATGCTAACAGGTTATGGGCCCAGGCTACGCCGAAACATTCAAAAGTTCGACGCACGCGCAGTAGCATAGGAGTAGCTAGTTAGCCAAGTGTTGAGCTAGTTTAGCATCGGGAGAACCGAGAGAAGCTAACAACAAGAGCTAAGCTAAGCTACCGAAAGCTACAAACAAAAAGAAGCCATGGCGAGGCACAAGAGCAAGTGGCCCACGTTCGACGGGAACGCAGAGGAGTATGAACTCTGGGAAGAGAGGATGCTTTGTTGCATGCACGGAATAGGACTGAAAGAGACAATCCTTAAAGCACCCTCTGGAGAAATGACCGCGGAACGGAAGGTTTTAGATGACAAGCTAAATGGAGATGCCTATTGTGAGTTAGCACCGCTACTCGACAATACGAGCTTGGGACTGATATTCAGAGACACAAAAGACAAGGGCCGAGAAAGTCTCCGAGTATTACGGGATCACTACATCGGAAAAGGTAGACCCCGAATTGTCACCCTGTACATAACAATGACCGCGCTGAAGAAAGCTGATAACGAGACTGTAACGGAGTACATTATCCGTGCTGAGCAGATCATTACAGCGCTCAGGAGCGCGGGCGAAGCACCGAGTGAGGGGCTAATGATGGCGATGGTCATGCGGGGGTTACCGGAGAAATACAAGCCGTTCACATTGATGGTGACACACGGTGACGCGGAGCTGACATTGGGACAGTTCAAGGCGAAGTTGAGGAACTTTGAGGCCTCAGAAGATTCAGCCCCAGCCTCAGACGAGACGGGCGAAAGGGTGCTGAAGGTCCAAGCGACGCCAAAGAGAAAACCAGCCAAACGATTCACCCGCGACGGGGAAGGAGATCGCAACGGGCTGGTGTGTTGGCGATGCGGAGAGAAGGGCCACCGAAAGGATGACTGCACAAAGAAAGTTTGGTGTAGTTCCTGTAAAAGCAAGGGGCACTCAGACAAGGCGTGCACGAAGAAAGACCGCGCTGATGGCGCTCGGTGCGCGCACGCACAAGATAGCAGCGAGGCGAGTCGTGGACGAGCTGGCGTCCGAGCAGCTGCGGGAGAGGACTACACCCTCAAAGTCCAGGCAGAAGATATCAACCTACCGAGACAACACCGACAGACCCCGAGAAAAGGATTGATCGTCGACACGGGGGCGTCGTCTCACATAATCAACGACAAGAGACGATTCAAGAACTTTGATAACACCTTCAAGCCGGAGAGACACAGCATGGAATTGGCCGACGGGAAGCGTACCTTCGGGGTGGCGCAAGGCAAGGGAGACGCACAGGTATGTCTGATAGACAGTGAGGGGCGACGGTGTAATGTGACCCTAAAGAACGCACTTTACATCCCATCGTACCCCCAAGAACTCTTCTCTGTGAAGTCTGCTACCACTAACGGCGCCAAGGTGATCTTCGATGACGGTAATGATGTTATGGTGTTACCGAGTGGTACTAGGTTTGACATTTATGTATATAAAAAGTTGTACTATTTGCAAACCGAATGTGATGATGATGATGTGTGTCATGTCAGCCATGATATCCAAACATGGCATGAGATCATGGGTCACTGCAATTATGAGGATATTTTAAAGTTGCAGGATGTGACCGTAGGCATGCATATCAAGGGTAAAAAGTGTAAGCCGGATAAAGAATGTGTAGTATGTATAGAGGGAAAATTTACACAAATGAGGAGCAGAGATCCGACCGATAAAGTAAAGACACCACTTGAGCTGGTGAACACTGATCTTGCTGGTCCAGTAAACAATGAGTCCATAGATGGCTTCAAGTATATGCAGTCCTTTACAGATGTGTGTACAGGGGCGGTGTTTGTTTATTTCCTGAAAGCAAAGAGCGATGCAGTTCAAGCAACTGAGAAGTATCTCGCAGATGTAGCCCCTTATGGAACTGTGAAATGCATTAGATCAGACAACGGGACCGAGTTCACAAATAAGGAGTTTCAAACACTGCTGAGAAAGAACAAGATTAAACATGAGACGTCATGTCCCTATTCCCCTCACCAGAACGGGACAGCCGAAAGAGAAGGGCGCACTCTATTCGAGATGGCCAGATGTATGCTTATTGACAGTGAGCTACCTAAGAGCCTTTGGCACTATGCCATCCAGGAAGCAGCACATACCAGAAACCGCTGTTTTAACAAGCACACAGGCACTACGCCATATTCAGCACTAACAGGGAAAAGGTGTGATTTAGCTAGGATGCAGAAATTTGGAACAGTGTGCTATGCGTACCAGCAGGACATGGGTAAATTAGATTCTAGGTGTGAGAAAGGGCGTTTTGTAGGACATGACAAGGGCAGCCCCGCGTATCTAGTCTATTACCCCGACAAAGAGAAGGTGCAAAAGCACAGACTGGTCAAGTTTGTCACCGTGACAACTTGTGAAAGCGAGACTCAGACACAGGAGCTAGAGCTGGACCCGGAGAGGGAAGGTGAGGAGAGGGGAGAGACCCCACAGCCTAGTGTGCTGAGCACAGATGTACAGACTGACGGTCTACAGTCAACACCAGAGGATGATGGCGAGGAGCACCCTAGGGTGACGCCACACGCCTCAGACAGCAGGAGATATCCCAGCAGGGAGCGTAAAGCCCCGGGGTACCTGAGAGATTTTGCTCAGGAAGATAGTGAGGAGGATGATAGTACACTCACCAGTGCAGATTATTGCTACAGAGCGGTTTGCGGTGTACCTCTGACCTTTAAAGAGGCCACGACATCAACCGAATCAGTAAAGTGGGGAAAAGCGATGGATGAGGAGATGAAGTCCCTAGAGGACAACCAGACATTCACCCTGACAAAATTGCCAGAGGGCAGGAAGACAGTGGGAGGAAGATGGGTGTACTCAATTAAGGGCGACATCGACGGACACGACAAATACAAGGCTAGATTTGTAGCGAAGGGATACAGTCAGAGGGCGGGGATAGATTATGGGGAGACGTTCTCACCAACAGCCAACCTGACAAGTATACGGGTATTAATGCAGAAAGCAGCCCAAGATGATTTAATTTTACACCAGATGGATGTGAAGACAGCCTACCTACATGCTCCCATCGATCGAGACATTTACATGGAACAACCTGAGGGTTATGTAAAGGAGGGAGAAAAGCTTGTGTGTAAGCTAGAGAAGTCAATTTACGGCTTGAAACAGTCAGGCCGAAATTGGAATGAAATGCTTCACAAATGTCTAACAGATGACAATTTCACACAGAACCCGGCTGATCACTGCGTCTACGCAAGAGAGTCTAAAGGGGAGAAAGTAATAATTGCTATCTGGGTCGATGATCTCATCATCGCAGCCAACAACACCAAGAGCCTAGAGAAAGTGAAAAACATGCTTTCTACCAAATTTAAGATGAAGGATTTGGGGAGGGTGAATCACTTTCTGGGCATGGATTTCAGCCAGTCGGATGGCTGTGTGGAAGTGTCACAAAAGAAGTATGTTTTAAAGATACTGGAACGTTTTGATATGCAGGAGTGTAGGGTCAGAGAAACACCCTGTGACCAAAAGTTAGACTACACCGAAGATGCACCTAAAATGGTGGATGTGAGGAAGTACAGAGAGGCTGTAGGCAGCCTTCTTTATTTGACAACCTGTACACGTCCAGACCTATGTTTTGTAGTAAGCAAGTTATCGCAGCATTTTGCTGGACCTACAGATGAGCATTGGGGTACAGTAAAACATGTTTTTACGTTATCTCAGGGGTACTTCAGACAAACATCTCTGCTTTAGAAAGAGCAGCGAGAAACTAGGCCTGCAAGCGTATAGTGACGCCGACTGGGCTGCAGATACAAGTGATAGACGCAGTACGACAGGGTATTGTGTGAGCATGGCTAAAGAGAGCTCACTAGTCTCTTGGAGAAGCAAGAAACAACCTACAGTAGCACTGTCGACATGCGAAGCCGAATATATGGCTCTAGCTCTAACTATACAGGAGTGTATTTATTTGGAGCAACTGCTAGGAGGTATGGATGCCTATGAATATAAGAAAACAGTTGTTAACGAGGACAACCAGGGGACAATTGCACTAGTGAGAAACCCCATGTGTAGGCAAAGGTGTAAGCACGTGGATATTAAATACCACTTCATTAGGTCTACCATAAGGGAAGAAAAGATGTCATTAGTTTATTGTCCCACGGATGAAATGGTTGCAGATGTGATGACCAAGCCTGTTTCCAAGCTGAAACTGAGAAAGTTTGCAGGGGTCATGTTTGGTGTGTAAAATGTGTTGAAGAGTCCACATTTGACTGTACCATTTTTTTTTGTTTGTAGTTTAAATATGAACAGATATACAGTAAGCACATAAATTCATAAGTGGGAGTGTTAACATATGACATATAGAGATATGTATATTGTATGACTTGTGTGTTACTGTATGTACCATTTGTTAATGTGAGTAGCTGCGACTACTCACTTTATCCAGGAGGTGACGCTGTTATGCTGGGCACTGCCCATACCACTGTCGCATGACTGTGATGTCATGCAGGTTATATGAGGAGGCGACTCTCGCCCCCCTTTCTCTTGGCTGACTGACTCTGGAGCGAGAGCAGCAGCAGTGATTTGTTCCGCCAAAATAAACCACGCCGATCTGGCTAAAGAAAGACAACCGTCTATGTGCGATATATATGAACTTTATGAACCCGCTGCGCAAGTAGACAAAAGGTATAAGTCTACTATGCTAACAGGTTATGGGCCCAGGCTACGCCGAAACATTCAAAAGTTCGACGCACGCGCAGTAGCATAGGAGTAGCTAGTTAGCCAAGTGTTGAGCTAGTTTAGCATCGGGAGAACCGAGAGAAGCTAACAACAAGAGCTAAGCTAAGCTACCGAAAGCTACAAACAAAAAGAAGCCATGGCGAGGCACAAGAGCAAGTGGCCCACGTTCGACGGGAACGCAGAGGAGTATGAACTCTGGGAAGAGAGGATGCTTTGTTGCATGCACGGAATAGGACTGAAAGAGACAATCCTCAAAGCGGGGTCATCCCTATGTTCCCCGGGTTCTATATTCCCCGGGTTCTATATTCCCCGTTTTTCAGCAAAAGGGTTCTTTGTTCCCCAGGTTCTATGTTCCCCGTTTTTCAGAAAAAGGGTTCTATGTTCCCCGCTTTCAGAAAAAGGGCTCTATGTTCCCCGCTTTTCACTAAGAGGGTTCTATGTTCCCCTCTATGTTCCCCGCTATGTTCCCGGGTCCGATGTTTCCCCCGAAATGCCTTCGGTGACGATCGGCTTATACCCAAATCACTAAATGAACTAGCCTAATATAAACTATACACGTTTTAATGAGTGCAACACAAATTAACTTAAATACTTCAACTTACATGTCTCAGGGACGCATCCACACAGTAACCAAAAGTTATCAGTCTCTGTCTCTGAACCGCGGACAGCAGACGCTCTCCTCCCTCCTCTCCCCGTCTGCTCCGCGCGTCCGCTCCAAAACTCTGACGCTCACCAGACAGCTATTTTCTGAACGTTAGAAATGTAGGCTACTCTCCTCACAAATAAATGTTTCAAGTCGTAAAATGGTGTTGGTTTTCTTGTTTTATAGTCTCATAATGAAGTAGGCTACGGGAGGATGAGCTCACAGCAGTTCACAATGCCCTCTGAAAACCACATACAGTCAGTAGCGAACCCTGCCTCTCACACCTGGGCCCTCTGACCCGCCCGCATGACAACCCCCCCCCCCCCCCCCCCCCCCCCATCGTGGAAAAAAAGTGAATTAGGCTACCACTTAATTCGCTTGCGTCCTATGACAATACCATCTCAAAATAACAATAATAATCATCAAATGAGACATAATGAGCTAAGCCCGGGCGCCAGGATGAAATCAAATGACTCAGGGATTGATTTGAAATAAATAAATAAACTGCGCGCACACAGTCACACACACACACACACATCAGCGGCAGGATTGTGATCAGTGAAGCTGCTGGAGATCTGGTTTAGAAGGCTGTCGATTACGCTGCAGTGGACCGCTCTGTACCGTGCGCAAACGTCTCCAGCTCCACGGATGCGCGGAGGGCCAACCAAAGCCTCGGTCTCTCCATAGACCTCAAACTTATCTTTTTCCTTTTCGATTGATCTGTGAAGCTCATCCAATCTGGCGAGGGAAAACTGCATATCGAAATGTTTGTTTTGGAGAATATCAAAGACAACATCCGAGTAAGAGAAGATGGCTTGGAAGGTTTTCAACCAAAAGCAGAACTCGAAGCTGTCAAGGAGGTTGATCCATCAGCGCGGCTGACAGGGTCATCATCAAACTGTGCATGGTTTTCCACGATGTGCTCGAACACCTAGAAGAGTTATGCAAACAACTTAATAAGACCTCCAATAAAAACTGAATTTATTTAGTAGGCTACCTTTTTATTTTCTTTAATATTAATAGGCTGCCGCGGCTAGCCTACTATTCGTTCTTTAGCCTAGATCTTTTTATACAATTTAATTTATCACAACAACAACAACAACAACAATAATAAGCATTATTATTTCCAAACTTTCCTGAACAATAATTTTGTGCTCAAGCAAGGAATTAAACACCAAATAGCCTAGATGCCGTTCCTAAAGCAAGCCTGCCTCTAGGCTGTTAGGCCTTTCGGGCGGCCTTACCGCTGGCTAGGCGGATGCGAATTTATTCAGTGATTGAATGAAGCAAATATAATCCGTGGCTATTAATTGCATTTGTACTATTATTATTATTATTATTATTATTATTATTATTATTATTATTATTATTATTAACAATCATTATTATTTCGAAACTCTCCTGATCAATTATTTATCAATCAAGGAATAAAACAACACCCAATAGATGCAGTTCTTAAATCCTAAACAGCCTATAGGCCGAAGCAAATAAAATCCGGGGCTATTAATTGAAGTTTTATTATTATTGTCATTATTATTATTATTATTATAATTATTCATAACAAAAATTTAAATAATAATACTACAATTATTATTACAGTAGTATTCCCACCTCTTTCAGTTCCCGTGTCTGCTCTGCCACTATCCGTGGCTATCCGTGATGCTGATCTTTGTGTGTCAGAAATGATTAAACTGTGGGTGATCGATTTTCCCAGCATCGATTGATTTGATTTCAGCACCATGGTGGCGGACAGCTCCCGTTAATGGAGTGAATCGGCCGATCTGGCTATCCGTGGTGCTGATCTTTGTGTGTCAGAAATGTAATCGTTTTATAAGGCTATGTTTTTGTTGTTCTTGTGGTTTGTTGACTTTATGTCATGTTATAAACATTATTATTCTAAAAAATAGTATTTTTCTCCTCTTACATGTGTTAATGCTTGTAAGCCCCACTGTTGCGGGCATGTAGGCTATGTTGGCGAACCTACAGGTGCAGCTCATAAAATTAGAATATCGTGGAAATAACATGGACAAGTTATTTCTTTAGGCAGTAATTAAAGCAAAATTATTCCCGACCAAGTATTGAGTGCAGGCATGAACATAACTTTTCAGAAGATCGACATTTCTATTTTGAAAATAGTTTTTTGTGTGTGATATTTAATTTGTTGAAATACTGTCTTGGGGGGTTTTATTAGCCTAATAATATAAATATATAGTATATATATTTTTTAATACAGTATATAGGCGTGTAACATTCAGGTCAAACAGATTTAAACCAAAACAAAACAAAACAATGTCAGAAGCCATTACAACAGAAAATAATTAGCCTAGTATGATGATGATGATGATGATGATGATTATTAGCCTATTATTATCATTATTATTATCATCAGCATATTATTGTTGTTGTTGTTGTTGTTACTAGGCTAGCCTACTACAATTATTAATATTTGGCTATTATAGGCCTATAGCCTACTTCATTATGAGACTATAAAACAAGAAAACCAACACAATTTTACGACTTGAAACATTTATTTGTGAGGAGAGTAGCCTACATTTCTGACGTTCAGAAAATAGCTGTCTGGTGAGCGTCAGAGTTTTGGAGCGGACGCGCGGAGCAGACGGGGAGAGGAGGGAGGAGAGCGTCTGCTGTCCGCGGTTCAGAGACAGAGACTGATAACTTTTGGTTACTGTGTGGATCCGTCCCTGAGACATGTAAGTTGAAGTATTTAAGTTAATTTGTGTTGCACTCATTAAAACGTGTATAGTTTATATTAGGCTAGTTCATTTAGTGATTTGGGTATAAGCCGATTGTCACCGAAGGCATTTCGGGGGAAACATCGGACCCGGGAACATAGCGGGGAACATAGAGGCGAACATAGAACCCTCTTAGTGAAAAGCGGGGAACATAGAACCCTCTTAGTGAAAAGCGGGGAACATAGAACCTGGGGAACATAGAACCCTCTTAGTGAAAAGCGGGGAACATAGAACCTGGGGAACATAGAACCCTCTTAGTGAAAAACGGGGAATATAGAACCCGGGGAACATAGAACCCGGGGAACATAGACATGATCCCCTTAAAGCACCCTCTGGGTGCTTTAAGGATTCTTTAAAGCTAAAGAAAGACAACCGTCTATGTGCGATATATATGAACTTTATGAACCCGCTGCGCAAGTAGACAAAAGGTATAAGTCTACTATGCTAACACAGACTATGGATGCACATTGCTCATTAAATAATGACCATCAAGTATTCAGCCAAGCCATAGTATAAATAGTCTCTTATATTTGAACATGTATAACAGGAAACCCGGGGGTTCCCAAAATCTGCAATTCTCCTAACTGTAGTTTGTCTTTATTGCTCATAATTGTATTGCATCAACTGCATTAAATGCTATCCAGTATTCTCCCATGTTTCTGTGCTTGCATGTACAGAATTTACAGGCAACCTCAGTTCAGGGACAAGGTTGTAATACTTTGTCTGGGAGTATTGATTTTGGTGACATGAAAGCTTGCTGTCAATTGCAGTAACCATTATTCTAGAAAAGCCAGTAACATTTTTGTTTTGTTTTATTTATTTGCACACTATAAAAACAGAAATGGATTAAAAACAAAATACAAACAAGAAAATAATATGCAGGTAGAGACAGGAAAGCCTAGAAGGACTTATTCTACCTCAGAAAAGCTAATAACAATCTGTACAAAGCACACAATACAACATAAACAAGAAGGAAAGAAGAAAACAAAGCCAGTTTGGCCTCTCTTCTCTATGTTGTTTTTATTTGTCATCTTGTGTCACTTATTGTAAAGCATCCTTGGGTTCCTTGAAAGGCGCTCTATAAATCCAAGTTATCACTTATTATTATTATTAAAACAAATAGACAAAAAATATTCAAAAAATAAGTGAGTAGAGTAGACAAAAGAGACAAAATATACAGTAATATACACTTACACTTCATGAAGTCCATGGGTGCGTTCGTAAATCCCCTCTGATGTTCCACACTGAAATAAAACGACAGCGCGGATCTATGCTACATTACAACGGCGCTCCCAATTTACGAATGGTCCAGTGTGCGCTCTGGCGCTCGGAGCAGCTATTTCCGAACGCACCCCATGTCAAATATCTTTCGTTTGCCTCTGCTTCTATTTAGAGATGCAAGACGCAAAAATCTGCCATCACATGTTCTCAACGGGATCCTGCCATTTTGTCCGTTGACAGGCCTTGGTCAAACCTTTTATTGGCACCTGTGGGAAAGGTGGGAGAACTTAACTTAACTAACTTAACTTAGAATGAGAAGCCTTAAAGACAGTTTCATATCTGTGACATGAATGAGAAAGAAACAGCTCACCCTAAAATCCAAAATACATATTTTTCCTCTCACCTGTGCTATTCATCCATCTAGATTGTTTTGAGATAGCTGTCTGGGTTTTGGAGATATCAGCCGTAGAGATGTCTGCCTTCTCTCCAATACAATGGAACTGGATGGCACCCGGCTTGTGGTGCTCAAAGTGCCAAAAAAATACATTTGATAAACTCAACAGCAGTGTCTCTTTCCAGAAATCATGACTCAAGATAATCCACAGACCTTGTTGTGAGCAGTTTCATGTAGGAACTATTGTCTCTCGACCGAACTACACCCACTAGCTGCTAACCAGTGTTGGGGGTAACTCATTACAAAAGTAACATATTACATGTAATATATTACTTTTAGCAGTAACGCAGTAATATAACTTAGTACTTATAGGATTTCAGTAATATTATACCAGTTACTTTGTCAAGTAACTCAAGTTACACATTTAGTTATTTTTTTAAATCAAAGCACATACAGTAGATACAATCATTTCCAAATCAAACTGTGTGTTTTTATGCAAATAACCACTATAGATGAGAATAACAAAGGAAAAGAATAACATTTAGAATTTTGGATTGTTTACACTGAATTCAAGGCGGCTGAAATTATTTTTCGGGATGGTTCCGGGGCGGCGATGTCATTCTGCTGCTGCTGTTGTTTTGGTAATGCAAAAGTAGTGTAATAAGTAACGAGTTACTCTACATGGAAAGTAATATTGTAAAGTAACTTATTACTTTCAAATGAAAGTAACTAGTAATATGTAGTATATTACATGTTGAAAGTAACTTGCCCAACACTGCTGCTAACTAGTTCCCACATGAAACTAGCAGCTGCAGAGCAGCAGCTAGCTATCAGGTGTAGTTTGGTCAAAAATAGTTCCTCCATAAAACTGCTCACAACACAAGTCTGTGGATTATCTTGAGTAACTAGGTCATGATTTCTGAAAAGGCTGTTGAGTTTCTCCATTGCATTTTTTGGCGCTTTGAGCACCACAAGCCAAGTGTTATCCAGTTCCAATGTGTTGGAGAGAAGGCAGACATCTCTACACCTGAGATCTCCAAAAGCTAGACAACTAACACCAAACAATCTAGATGGATAAATAGCACTACAGGTGAGGGGGGAAATATGTATTTTGGATTTTAGGGTGAGCTGTCCCTTTTAAAGACAGATTGAAGAGTTCCTTCCATGAATGGCTACTCACTGCCAAGCGCTGCTGCTTGCGGAGCTGCTGGAGTCTGAGCAGGTCCATGGCAGAGGCAGTCTCCCTTGCAGACCAGTTCAGCTTAGCGGAGAACATCTGAACCACAGACTGAGGGATTCCATATCGACCGTACTGCAAAAGGATCCAGTTATGTGTAAATCACAATCTAAATGGATCGGTCAGTATTATTAAATGATCGTCTCAGAGATGTTTCCTAAAGTTGAGATTTCCATTGGAAGGAACCTTTTGATATATGAACTTGGTCAAATACTAAATCATAATAGCAATGTTCCAAGTAATTTACATCATATGCATTTACAGTGTAAATATGTGGTAGGTGTAAATAAATTTGATATCCATTACACCTACAAAGTAACCTCATCATTCATGTTTTCACTGCAGCTGAAGGATCCTTCATTGGTAGAAGTTTTATGACTTTTGGGACCATGAAACCCTCTGATAATCAATGGTAAAATTTAGTAAATCATTTTGAAAATGTTTGTTTTTTTTCCAAATGGAAAAATCCCTGAAAAATGTATGAATCCAACAGCAGCACTGATCTGTGAAGTAACAGCGTACTCTAATTTGAAGCCAATACCTTGTCAGAAAAGGGTTCCATTGTCAGATCGATACCCTGCAGCTGGAGTCTTTCCTCCAGCAGGGCCTCCAGGTTCACCGAGGTCATGAACATTTTCTTCTTTCCCTTCAACCGCAGCCGACGGGCTTCAGAATTGGCCGAAATGGATGGACTCCTGTTCTCCTCTGGGTCCATGTAGGTGTGCATGCAGGCGCTTTCTGTGGGTAATGGCTCTCTGCATGGGTTTGACGAGGAAGGGGGTGCAGCTCCTCCGGGATGATCTGGTCTTTTTGCTGGGACTGTGGGGGGCGGGTTCAGGTGTGTGCGTGCAGATGTCTCCGCCCGTTTATCCATGTCTGAATTGATGTGCACAACACCACATGATGCGCTCAGAGGTTGGGAGGGTGGAAACATGGCCTCTGGCTGTCTGGGTGTCAGATTCGGGTCTTTGGGGCTGAGGAGTTCTCTGTTCTGGACTCCTATCAGGGAGAAGCATCTTCTCAGCAGCTCTGGTCCTGCATTAAAAGCCGTTAGCTCCACGCAGCTCCTGCTCCGAGCCCTGGCTTCACAGGCATGGTGAGCGCTCGCTGGACTGTTCTTAGGGGGTCTTAGCGATGGTGGGATAGCAGGCAGGCCTCCTGGGACACTCTTTTGAAAGGTCTTAGTAGGGCAGGGGGAGGTCAGGGGGAGGGCGGGGTACTCGGGTTACGGGAGGTGGCCCGACTCGCAGCCGGACGAGGACCTGCTCATGGACGAAGGCGTCTTTTTGTCCCTCCCTGAAATAAACAAGTGCAGCGTGTGTGCAGATCATGCAGATTTCAGTTAAAGTGGCAGTTCACCCAAAAATGAAAATGCTGTCATCATCTGCTCACCCTCATGCTCGTTGAAACACAGGTGAAATGTGTCCATACATAACAGAGGGAGGTTGCCAGCACAACTTACTCAACTGAAGTCAATGACGACTGGTTGTTTTCTCTCCAGTTGTGCTGGAAACCTCCTTGTGTAGTCTGTTATATGGACAAACTTCACCTGTGTTTCAACTTGCATGGGGGCTGGAGAGTAGATGATGATGTCATTTTATTTTTTGGGTGAAGTGTTCCTTTAACTGCACATGCATTGGATGTGTTGCCCTTATAAGAAAGAAAGAAAGCAGCAGGGGTGTGGCCAGTGTTGGGAAAGAGTATATAGCCAGTGTGGAAGGACGTCCAAGAAAGATGTATGAAAAATAATTGTTCAGAGAAAAATTTAAATAAAATATTGGAAAAAAAACTAAAGTGTGAAAAACATGTGAATGGAAAGGAAAGAAGCAAGCAGTCCAGTCTGGTGAAGCATTGAGCCGTTTATTCCTCACGCTCAACCATGACAGTAGCACACTTCAGAACTGGCCAGACTGTTGTAGATATGGTTAGTTGAACTTTGACCTTTAGTTACGTCACACAAACTGTTTATTGAATTGATCAGAGCAAACTTTGTTCTACTCTTTTCGAGGTTTTCCTCAGTATGCATTTCAGTGCATTTACAATGATAAAAAAAAATGCCACATTTTAAACAAGTATAATTATACCAATTAGGGTTTTTTTTTATTACTCTGCATAATGCAGTATTCAGGCACATGATAAAATATTGTGCAACAATATATTATACTGAACTAGAAAAATATACACGCAAAAACAGCAAAATCTTGAGAGAAATATACTGTACAAGTGTGGAAAATAGGCTACTCTGACATCATCCTCTCCCCACATCAGCTTAGACATTTACAAGAGCCTTCAATATACAGTCGGCACAACTCACTGTCCTCTAAAGACTTAACCAAACCAAATAACCACAATAAAAAGGATATAGTTATGAGTAAAAGCAAGCATTCACAGTAAATATGTACTGCAATTACGGGAAATTATTGTTTTTCAAACTATTTAAAACTAGAGTGGAAACACTTTTTTCTTTTTTTAAACTCTTGTTGTCACACAACAGTCACCATTTTCAGCAAAACGCAAAAACCACCACACGAGTCGCCTCACAAGGCCAGATCTATTTGTGAGTAGACCTACAAGCGGCTCGACATAGACATTGTACAGGTTTCTGAGAAAGACCTTTAGAGCAGTGCTTCTCAAACTGTTTCATGTCAGGACCCCTAAACTGACACAGATTAGACACGGACCCCCATTTATACGATTTTGTCCCAGGGTCCCCCATCTGATAAGACTTTTTCTTTTAGATGTTTTATTACAAAAAGTGTTTGAAACACATGACTGAAATAGTCATAGATTCTGTCATTGTGTTACTTATGGATGGTATTATAGTGAAAATATTAAATAATGTACCCCCCTTTTTGCTGGCGACCCCCTGGAAAGCCCTCAGGACCCGTGGGGGTCCCCGGACCCCACTTTGAGAACCACCGCTTTAGAGACGACTGGTCTGCGTGATGCAAGTAAGCTCTTTAGTGCCTCAATAATAAAGATAGAGAAGATTGTACTTTCTATGTTTTTTCTTTTCAACGCTATAGAGGGCCAAAATGGAACGTCACTTCCTGCTTCAGCACTGTACCAGAGATTTTCATCCGCCATTTATTTTTCCATAGACATTTCGTAAAATGCTTATAAAAAATAGTTTTACTTCGTCAAACCAAACGGTTCAGATATATTTAGAAACAGGAGAGACCACCTAACATTTCACTGGGATCAAAATGTAAAAAAAATTGCGGATTTAAAGAAAATGTTTTTTCGATGTTCTATTTTTAAGTTTTGGTCCGAGTGAAATGTTCTATGTTCTCTCTCGATTCTAAATATAGCTGAACCGTTTGGTTTGCCGAAGTAAAACTATTTTTACAAGCATTTTACAAAATGTCTATGGGAAAATAAAGGGCGGATGAAAATCTCTGGTGCAGTGCTGAAGCAGGAAGTGACGTTCACTTTGGCTCTCTATTGAGAAAAGGTAATTCTGGTAAAGAAAGGCAGTGGCATGGCAGCTCTCAAATGCATTGAAACAGATAGAGATCATAAGAACATTGAAACAGATGTGGGAGTAGAGATCATAAGAACATTGAAACAGATGTGAGAGTAGAGATCATAAGAACATTGAAACAGATGTGAGAGTAGAGATCATAAGAACATTGTTTGATTCAATGATGCGGAAACAGAATCAAGTATGACAGTATGAAAGAATAAAATGCTAGGGGGGGAGGGGGGGAAGTGAGCATCGTAGGCAAATGAGGCGAGGGCAGAGTCTTTCCAAAATAAGAGCATGAAAACTGGCGGTCTGGAATGCCCAAGCATGGAGAAGAAGTGTGGAAGACCACGGCAGTCTTCCTAGTGAGGGATGGGGGCAGTGGTCACAGTCGACTCAGACTGTCATTACCGTTCTCCAGGTTCTCGGTGCTCTCGTAGCAGCCCGAGTCGCGCGGGGAGTCCCCCGGCAGGCCGAGCCTGTCCAGGAGCAGCTTCTCCTGGGAGCCTCCGGACTGACTGCCTCGCTCCGGGTCGCTGCTGCCTGCAGAGCACAACACCACCAACAGAGGGCCCACAGTCACTTTCAGAGATCCAAGGGTAGACCTGCTACAGTAAAGCAGCATCTGTGTGTCTTCCTGTATTTCTACACGTATGAGGATTCAATGTCCTCACAGTTACACCTGTGTGTCTTCCTGTATTTCTACACGTACGAGGATTCAATGTCCTCACAGTTACACCTGTGTGTCTTCCTGTATTTCTACACGTATGAGGATTCAATGTCCTCACAGTTACACCTGTGTGTCTTCCTGTATTTCTACACGTATGAGGATTCAATGTCCTCACAGTTACACCTGTGTGTCTTCCTGTATTTCTACACGTACGAGGATTCAATGTCCTCACAGTTACACCTGTGTGTCTTCCTGTATTTCTACACGTACGAGGATTCAATGTCCTCACAGTTACACCTGTGTGTCTTCCTGTATTTCTACACGTACGAGGATTCAACGTCCTCACAGTTACACCTGTGTGTGTGTCTTCCTGTATTTCTACACGTACGAGGATTCAATGTCCTCACAGTTACACCTGTGTGTCTTCCTGTATTTCTACACGTACGAGGATTCAATGTCCTCACAGTTACACCTGTGTGTCTTCCTGTATTTCTACACGTACGAGGATTCAATGTCCTCACAGTTACACCTGTGTGTCTTCCTGTATTTCTACATGTACGAGGATTCAATGTCCTCACAGTTACACCTGTGTGTCTTCCTGTATTTCTACACGTACGAGGATTCAATGTCCTCACAGTTACACCTGTGTGTCTTCCTGTATTTCTACACGTACGAGGATTCAATGTCCTCACAGTTACACCTGTGTGTCTTCCTGTATTTCTACACGTACGAGGATTCAATGTCCTCACAGTTACACCTGTGTGTCTTCCTGTATTTCTACACGGACGAGGATTCAATGTCCTCACAGTTACACCTGTGTGTCTTCCTGTATTTCTACACGTACGAGGATTCAATGTCCTCACAGTTACACCTGTGTGTCTTCCTGTATTTCTACA
Source organism: Poromitra crassiceps (assembly GCF_964638095.1). Classification (NCBI taxonomy): domain Eukaryota; kingdom Metazoa; phylum Chordata; class Actinopteri; order Beryciformes; family Melamphaidae; genus Poromitra; species Poromitra crassiceps. Next base: position 91,854,592 of record NC_139625.1, on the reverse strand, counting down.
CGTACGAGGATTCAATGTCCTCACAGTTACACCTGTGTGTCTTCCTGTATTTCTACACGTATGAGGATTCAATGTCCTCACAGTTACACCTGTGTGTCTTCCTGTATTTCTACACGTACGAGGATTCAATGTCCTCACAGTTACACCGATAGAAAGAGACAGAAACCATTCCAAAGTGAGGACATTTCGCTGGTTCTCACTTCTATAGAGTACTGCAGGGATCAATCAATCAATCAATATCCTTTATTTAACCAGGTAAAGAAACTCATGACGTATTTTTGTAGGCTTAACCAGAAATCGCCACCATTTTGGTTCATCGGGGACAAAAGTTTATGGGAAAGCGAATTTTGGTTCAGCAGGATAAACGTTAATCATTTTTATGCCTTTTGAAGCGTTTTATAAAAAACACGTTAACAAAATGTACAGTCATAAAAGTTATTCACGTTTGTGAAGATTATCCTACTGAACCCAAATCCGCGTTCCCATAAACCTTTGTTAACCACAGACCTTATTTTATGCATTAAAGTGAAATCCCTATTCTAAACCCCATTTACAAACCCAGAAGTATACTTCCGGACTCATTCCTGCGGCGCTCGATAAGGAGCTAGCCTAGGGTTTGGACTTGGGTTTAGGTTTAAGACTGCAGTTAGGATTAGGTTTAGTTTGGCGTAAGGGTTAAGTTTCGAGGTTAGGGAGTGAGCATAGTTAATGAAGGTCCTCACAGGTAAGTAATACATACGAGTGAGTGTGTGTGTGTGTGTGTGTGTGTGTGTATGTGTATGTGTATTGTGTATTGTGTATGTGTATGTGTGTGTGTGTGTGTGTGTGTGTGTGTGTGTGTGTGTGTGTGTGTGTGTGTAAAGTGGGTTGAGTTTAACCCTCTGGGGTCTAAGCCATTTTTTCCTATTTTTGATCTGTCTGGTCTCCTTGTGTAATAATGCGTGTGTGTGTGTGTGTGTGTGTGTATGTGTATGTGTATTGTGTATTGTGTATTGTGTATGTGTATGTGTGTGTGTGTGTGTGTGTGTGTGTGTGTGTGTAAAGTGGGTTGAGTTTAACCCTCTGGGGTCTAAGCCATTTTTTCCTATTTTTGATCTGTCTGGTCTCCTTGTGTAATAATGCTTAGACACCCATTTATATGAACACTAAAAGATTGATGAACTGGATTTGGTTGCATCAGCCTTATTCCAGTGTATTAAAAATACACATATTACTGTGTAGGTATTTGATGATCTCCTTAATACATGATGTATTTAGAACGTGTCACATTATTTAAATGCCTTCATTAAAACCGTAACGACACCGTACATTGTGTACTTACTTACAATACTTTTCCATAGGTTAATACACTGGAATACGGCCATTGGAAACTTAGGTTTTGCCAAAGGGCCAAATATCAGAATTCTTCTCAGTTGACGCAGTAAAAGTAGCTGGTTTGTGTGTAGGAGATGATACTCTTTGCATCCGTATCCGTACATGCCCATAAATCGTCCTGAACCTCTGGAATATGTGAAGCATGCATAATTTAACTCAGCGGATGTGAATGGCACACTTTAAATGTATTTGTTCATGTTTGTCTGTAATGTTGAGTTGTGTCTCAGTGTATTAGCGTCTTTCTAATGTATGTGCTCATGTGTGTCTGTAATGTTTGAGTTGTGTCTGAGATATAAGTGTCTTTCTGAGTCATTATATGTCTGTTAGCAGTCAGACGTGCTCAGGTTTGACCGCCTGGCTTGACCCACCATCGTACTCCTGCAGCAGCTCGACGGCCGTGAGCAGCACAGCTCTGTGCTGAGGCTCTCTGATGTTCAGCTCGTCCAGGTCCTCCTCCTCCAGCAGCTTGAAGGTGTCCAGATCCTCGTAGCCATTAAACAGGAAGGTGGGAAGATGCTCCTGTGTGTGGAGAGAGAGGTGGGGGAAGGCAAACAGGGAAGGAAGAAGGTGTCGTTAGTGGTGGACATTTATTTGATGATCCACATTTTGGATCTTTTCAAATCCCTGTGTAAATCTGTCTAAGATTGCTCTAGTAAGAGCAATCTTACTAGATTGCTCTGGATTCACATAACCACACAACTTTGTAGAAAGCTTATTCATGGCCCAAAGAAGAACTGAGTAACCTTCCATGGCCACTGTCCAAAAGGGGGCGTGGCCAATCACAAAAATCCGCCTAAATTCCAAACGGATTCACGTAACACCGCAAAACTTTGTAGAAAGGCTATTGAGTGCCTTCTAGTTTTTCCTGTCATAAATTCCTCCCAGGGAACAATTGCGTGTCTAATGTGCTCCTATCTCCACCTCGATGTCTGACAGATTTGGATGATCTGATGGGTTCATTACTTTGAGGTTGATGCGATCCAGGAGCTCCTCGACAGAGGTGGGCTTGGGTTGCCGGGCCTTCCTCCTTCTGCGGGTCTTTTTGGGCTTCACCTCCTGCTCGTTCAGGACGTCCACGTAGATGAACTTGGAAGGTGCCGACTTTACCATTCAGCAGGCCCATCCACGTTCCCATCGGAGGCTTGCTGATGATGTCAATGACATCTCCATTCTGCAGAATAAGACCGGTGATCATTAAATAATCTAATCTGATCTAATGATGACAGGATGACCGACAGTATGACACACTAGATATGGTCAGGGCCAGTTGCACCAACTGGTCTTACGACTGGTCTTAAGCTAAGTTGGTCTTTTTCTCACTAAGACCAGCCGTAAATATTACGCCTAGTCCAGAGCAGGCGTAAGGTGCAGTATAGACGGTTTTCACCTGTGTGTTGCGCAATAGCCACAACCCTTCAGCACTCTGGTTGTATTCAGACCCGAGTTATAAACTGGAAACCGGAGCACGTTATAAACGTTATAAATATAGTCATGTTATAAACAACTGACCAATGCTGGGGGTCCGTATGGAAAGTGGATATCGAAATGGTTAAAAGTTAAATCAATTTGGTCATTCAGTGGCGTTTTACTGCCATTTAAAGTAACGGTAACAGTAATAGTTAGCCGCTAACATTAGCCACACTACAGCCGATTACCCATCAGCAGAGCGTCATTTGACGTCAGCACACTCTTCTAAACAGGTCGCGTGCCGCATTCCAGTGGGCATTCCCATGCTTTCACATGGACGCGCATCGCTACGACCGGCGTAGTTAAGACTAGACGTAAGCCCTGTTGGTGCAACAGGCGTAAGTCCACTCTAAAGACTCTTAACTAAGACCGACGTAGGAGTTACGACAAGGCATAGTTAAGACCAGTTGGTGCAACCGGCCCCTGGTGTTCAATGTGACTGTGAATACTGAATAATATAAAATCAGTGTAAAATGAACTTAAAGCAGTAATAAATGACATTATAGCAACATATGTGGTGCTAAATACTCATTGCTGTGGTGTTACGGCACAGATCACCTGTCAATCAAACAGTGAGGGTGGAACTTTCACGTCTTTTTCCTTGGATTTTCTTTTGAGTTTCGGTAGGTGGCGCTCTTTTGGTGGCTATCACTGCTCATGCTAACAGACACTGGATGTTTAAAGCAGCCAATGGAAAAGCTTTTGTGAACCGGCTATAGGTTGGATCACTATTGTGTTTTATCAATTAGCAATAGAGTGGCAAAATGGAAATGGTTTTACATAAAAATGTCACAGATTATTAGTTTAATTAAAGGCCCAGGGGTTAAAGTAACAATTTTTACTGAGATTCTGGCCTCTATCCTGTCCTGCACAATGCTCTGCTTCCTTTTTTAAATTGTATGTACAGATACCAAACACACAAACACAGAAGTAAAAAAACAATCAATCAATCAATCAATCAATCAATCAATCAATCAACACTTATACTGTATTTTGTGCAAATAAATAACATCCGATTTTAAAAAGTTATAATTTTACACTAAATTCATCCTGGCTTGGGCACAGCCAGGAGCCCAGATTGTGTGTTCTGGAGCTCCTGCTGGCTCCCCATCCCTCCCTTAATGTAACCCCAGAAGGTGTGACGTGTGCATCGCGATTCATTGGCCATACCTTCAGTTTGAGGGAGTCATGTGACGTGTGCATCGCGTTCCATTGGCCATACCTTCAGTTTGAGGGAGTCATGTGACATGTGCATCGTGTGTTTCATTGGCCATACCTTCAGTTTGAGGGAATCGGTGTCGTAGGGACTGGGAGTGAAGTCGGTGTGAACCAGAGCGCGTCCGCAGAACGGCCCGCGGTACGGCAGCTCGTCCTCCTCCCCGTCCTCTGACTTCACGCTCTCTCTGTTGCTGTTGGAGGAGTCGGTGGTCCCCACCGTCTGACCGCCTGCACAAACCACAGAAGAAGAATGCGCTGCTTCAAGGCCTCGAGACACCATGGGTCAATTCGTATTCGCAAAATATTTGTCACAATTTCTTTTAATCTGCCAGATGGTCGTGGCTTGCCACACAGACAGAGCATAAAGTTTAGACTATCTCAATGTTGATGTTAATACTTTTCTGTGGTTGGAACGTCAATCTGGTGTTAAACCCCACCCAGTCAGTGCTTCAAGGCCAGGTTGAAACAAAACACCGTCAGTTTCTTGCAACACACACACACACACACACACACACACACACACACACACACACACACACACACACACACACACACACACACACACACACACACACACACACACACACACACACACACACACACTCATGGAGCTTTGTCCACTCAGGGAGCTCCTCAGACTCTCCACAGAGCCTCCTGGCTTCAGTTTGTTTTTTTCCAAAGAGTTGGAGTCTGTGTGAGGCGAGTGAGGGCAGCTGGAGATGCGGTCTGGACTCGACTATGAGACAGAGGGGGGAGAAGATGCTTACCACCTTCACGTTGCACACAGTTTACAACAGTAGCGCAGATTGGCTCATGTTTCTAACAGTGATACAGATTGGCTAATGTTAATTATAGAGCCAAAGTGAACGTCAATTCCTGCTTCAGCACTGTACCAGAGATTTTCATCCGCCATTTATTTCCCCATAGACATTTCGTAAAATGCTTGTAAAAATAGTTGTATTTGGTCAAACCAAACGGTTCAGCTATATTTAGAATCGGGAGAGACCATAGAACATTTCACTCAAGGAAATTGTTTTTTCTTTAATTCCGCAATGTTTTTAAACGTTTTGGTCCGAGTTAAATGTTATGCGGTCTCTCCTGTTTCTAAATATATCTGAACCGTTTGGTTTGAACAAGTAAAAGTATTTTTATAAGCAGTTTATGAAATGTCTATGGGAAAATAAATGGTGGATGAAAATCTCTGGTACAGTGCTGAAGCAGGAAGTGACGTTCACTTTGGCTCTCTATAACAGTAGCACAGATTGGCTAATGTTTATATCAGTAATAATACATTCATTGTTACTGCTGTTTTTCATGTCTGAGCACTGCGTTCAATAAATAGAAACAGGGTGACAGAAGACTCGGTATGTAGTGAATACACAGTGCGATTTGTAAACACACCTGTTCAGACAGCGAGCTGTGGTATCTCTTGGAGATCCGTTTCCTCATGGTGTCTCTCACAGACTTGACCTTTTTGCCCAGAGAAATGCGAGATGTTGGGGGAGACTTAACAGCCTCTCTCACGCCGCAGTCTCCATCTTTCTTCTAATTTATGAACAGAAGCGGCAAACATGCCAACAAAAACGTTCTCATTTATTTTGATTTGATTCAGTCGACAGAAATTCAGTAACAAGAATGACTACGTACAGTGATATCACAGGCACAGTTGCCTGAGCGCAGTGAGCGGTTGGTCAGATCAAATCCTCCGAAGCTGCAGGTTCTCTGTGAAAAAGATCAAATCAGGGCATTTCGAAAAAGTGTGATTTTATTTTATTTAGCCTTTATTTAAACCAAGCTTGTCCCATTGAGATCAAATATCTATTTTACAAGGGAGACCTGGACAAGAACAGCAGCAACACAAAGTTTAAAACACATAAACACGTAGATTTGAATAACATTAAAATGATCAGAATAAACATTTGCACACAGATAGACTTCACCATAGCTTTAAAAGCATTCAGGGTTACTAAGCTATGAAGTTTAAGTTCAGACTGTAGATTGTTCCATGCAGTGGGTGGACAAAACCCACAAGCTTTCTTCCCTAGTTCAGTTCGGACTTTTGGAACAGAACATTGCAGCATGTCCTGAGGACGGAGGTTGTAATTTCCACATTTCATGCTTAAAAGAGATATTAGAGGCTGTCTTTTGATGTACAGCTGTGATGTAGCCCAGGTAGGAATTTCACGGAGGCCATGGCTGCCGCTGTCCCTCCCACTGGCTGTGATGCCCTGAGATATAAGTTTCACCCTTGGCAGCTGTGCCCTGCTACTGTCAGTTGCTTTAAAATCATCAGTGCTCTCAGTTTAATGTAGTCTGCCCTATGCAAAGGATGTGTCATTGTCTCATTTTAAAGCAGCTACGAGCAAGATCGATTGTTATTAAACAGTCTAAATTTAATATCGAAAACATCTTACCTCTAAAAGTATATGAGACCAACGCTGAGTGAATCGGCCAGTGTTGTCTTGATGATTATAGAGTCTGTGTGCGGGCCGGGCAGATCAGGAAGTGAAATGAAACGATTTGCGGCAGCCACTTCGGCCATAACCACAAAATTACTTTCAAACAAACTGTTAGAATATAACGAAAGCCGTTCTTCTTGTTTTAGGTCTGTTGCTAGGCAGAGCGGAACGGTTTACGGCAGCTGTAAACCGTTGCTAGGCAGAGCGAAACGGTTTACGGCCGTAGCAACAGACCCAAAACAGCTTTCCTCGCTACTTTCTGCTCTCGCGAACATCTCTCGTTATATTCTAACAGTTTGTTTTAAAGTAATTTTGTGGTTATGGCCGAAGTGGCTGCAAATCGTTTCATTTCACTTCCTGATCTGCCTGGCCCTCACACAGCCTATAATCATCAAGACAACACTGGCCGATTCACTCGGCGTTCAAGTGAGACTACTCGGCGTTGGTCTCGTCTACTATTAGAGGTAAGATGTGAGGCATCGATATTCAATTTAGACTGTTTAATAACAATCGAAAATCATGCTCGTAGCTGCTTTAACGCGCATTTCAGAAAAATCATTCTTCACGATTTCAATAGAGACGCAGCAATGAGCTTTGTGCTCTGGCATGTGGCCTTCTGCCTCGATGCCGAAGGCCAAATGGCCTTGGCCCTAAAATGAGGAAATTCCCACCCTGGATGTAGCTCAGGAGGACCAGGTAGCAACACTCAGAAACAAGCATCCAACAAAGTCTTCTCTGAACTCACCCCATGGTGGCTGAGCGGGTTGAGCGCCCGGCGCCGCAGCTCTCCTTCGGTCACTGAGCGGGCGATGTCTGAGCGGGCGATGCTGAGCTCCTCTTCATTGCAGCCCTCCGTCTCAGACAGGGAAGAGGCGCTGCCTACGCCCGCCTCCCGCGCCTCTCCCTCCAGGCCTCTCTCCCGCAGGTGGGCGGGGCTGCAGCTGGCCTTGCTGAAGGCCCTGAAGATCTTCTGGCTGCTGCAGGTGTCCAGGCTGCTGGAGGAGGGCGAGGTGGTCAGGCTGTCCGAGTCCCTGTCGTAGGTCAGCTGCTCCCGCAGAGCCGAGGCCAGCGAGTCCACCGGACACGCCGCGCATGGCTTCTTCTGCACACCCGAGTACAGGAAGGGGCTGGCGTCCGCAGAGGGAGGCCCGTCTAGACTCACGCCCTCTAGGGGAGAAAGAGGATAAGAGTCAACATGGAATAAAATAAAATAAAAGAGAACAACGTAAAATGCAACACAAGCCTCTCATGTTAGATTTCGTTACAAATAGGGTTAGACTAGGTCTGTAAAACCTGTGATCATTTTTTTTTTTACTTTGCACATTTGATGAATTAATTTAATTGTTCAATGATGTTTTGTTCATGTAAAGGTAATACTCTACAGAGTTTCCCCTAACACTGAACAGCTGCGGTGGGTCACCCTGCTTTATGGACCTTATAATCTACTGAAAACAATTTAATTGGAATTAATTTCAGTTGTCCTTGTCCCATGGCGCTTAATGCTGTTTCTAGTCTACCCTGCAAAGAATAACATTCTGGGCGAAACACTGAAAACTTACTTGGCATGAAAATGGTCAAATTTCAAGATTGAAATTCAGCACCAAGTATCAGCCAGTCTGTAAATAGAGTTCGACCAGTATGGCTTCATGAAGGCTGGTAACCAAACCAAACCAATTAACCCCCTGTCCTCAAAAATCCCATTTCGAAATAGGCGTTATTTTGATAAACTGACCTCATAACGGGGATCTATACAGTTACGGGTATCTACTAACATTATTAAAAGATCATAAAGGTAAAGCTGTTTTCTGATAGTTTGCTAAATGACGTCGCCTTCTTCTTCTTCTTCTTTGCCTTGACCATAGGCATAGTTGCTGCCCTCTCATTGTGGACTCCAGTACTACACATTGAGGCATGCCCAGTGTATGTGAAGCGTCACGTAGCGGGCGTCTCGCATGAGCTAATATGGACGGAGACTGCTCAGAGCCTGCTGTAGTGCAGACTGCTCAGAGCCTGCTGTAGTGTAGACTGCTCAGAGCCTGCTGTAGTGTAGACTGCTCAGAGCCTGCTGTAGTGCAGACTGCTCAGAGCCTGCTGTAGTGTAGACTGCTCAGAGCCTGCTGTAGTGCAGACTGCTCAGAGCCTGCTGTAGTGTAGACTGCTCAGAGCCTGCTGTACTGTAGACTGCTCAGAGCCTGCTGTAGTGTAGACTGCTCAGAGCCTGCTGTAGTGTAGACTGCTCAGAGCCTGCTGTAGTGTAGACTGCTCAGAGCCTGCTGTAGTGTAGACTGCTCAGAGCCTGCTGTAGTGCAGACTGCTCAGAGCCTGCTGTAGTGCAGACTGCTCAGAGCCTGCTGTAGTGTAGACTGCTCAGAGCCTGCTGTAGTGCAGACTACTCAGAGCCTGCTGTAGTGCAGACTGCTCAGAGCCTGCTGTAGTGTAGACTGGGAAGGCTTTAACTGTGGCATTCTTACATACGCAGTAATGAAGATGTAGCCTTAGATCAGCACAATCACTGATATTTTGACTCCTCCCCCCTTCTTTTCTCCCAAATTGTACTTGGCCAATTCCCTGCTAGGGGGTCGCGGTCATTGCTCCGCCCCCTCTGCCGAGCTGGGCAGAGTAGCACATGATTCCTCCGATACATGTGCAGTCGCCATCTGCTTCTTTTCACCTTCACACGTAGCATGTGGAAGGCCACGCTATTCCCCCCCAGTTCCCCTCCGCCCGAACAGGTGGCCCCGACGGACACACACACACACACACACTAGTGCAGCGACCGAGACACACCCTTCCACCATTCCGGCTTCCCACCCACAGACACGGCCAATTATGCCTGTATGAACGTCCGACCAAGCCCGAGGTAACACGGGGAATCTACTGCAAAATATTCACAGACGTAAAAACTGATGCAATTTAGGGACCGTTCGTTATTTAGGGAAGGGTCCACTGGAGGAAAATAGGGGAGGGTCATCTTGTTTTAAATTTAGTCTGAGGGAGGGTACACTCTCTTTAATTTGAGTCCAAGGGAGGGGTATACAATTTTGATTCGATAAAAATATATACACTTTTTTTTGTTGTTGTAATGTTTGCTTTTCGGACTTCAACAACTCCTGAGTTGCTTCATTTACACCCCTCCTGTCCAAACTGTTTGGTATGTCCCGGTGCATTGTTTCTCTTTGGCGGTCCTATCTGTCGATCTTTGTGCTTGGCCTATCCAGACAGTAGGCGTGTACAGTATCTGGCTTTTCTGGTGATAATATGGAAGTAACTTTCCAGCGCGAATAACCCACTGGAACAAAGTCGAGCAAACAAACAGACATGGCATCACAAAATATATATGGGCTCTATGCATCAAGTCTTAGGAAGTCACAGTAGAACCGAGTTACGGCTGTCACTCATCTCCTAAATTACGTTAAGTCTGCGAGGGATATTTATACCACCAGGATGACATATATGTTTCACATAGGGTTGTGTTTTCATTTCGAGATTTTATTTTGTGCAATATTGAAATGTTCTACAATTGCATGTTGTGTTAACATTACACATTATTTCTATCTACCTTTCTATCTATTTAGGCTAATTTGGATGCTATTTATTATCGAAATGTATTAGCTCAATGCATGCTGGGAGATTTCACATGTGTGCCTTTGTGCCTGTCTGCTGTCTGATGCGCAAGGGAGTGAGAGAGAGAGCGGGGGGACAGAGAGTGGAGAGTCCGCGGCTCCGCGCAATTACGCACAATAATAGAACCGGCAAACTTTTTTCCATCAGTCATTGACTGCTATTTAAACACAAATATTGATATACACAGACTGAAGATTGTTTCACAAGCGAAAATAGCATTATGTAGCGACCGGAGGAGGCGCTCGCTATGATTGGTGACAATTCTGCTCTAAGAAGCGCAAAGGATTATGGGAGTTCATGTTCTTGTGGGAAGCTTGTTACTGTTACAGTTAAAAACGTGGTTTAGTGATGTTGTGCTCATGTTTTGATTGCATTATGTGGTAATGGCAATGTTTGTATGGCCAGGATAATGTTTAGTTTTACTATCAATGTAGCCACCACGACTGAGACTGGGATCATGTCTATGTTCCCCGGGTTCTATGTTCCCCGGGTTCTATATTCCCCGTTTTTCACTAACCTCTCCCAGCCCCCACGCCAAACCTAACCTCCCCCCACGCCTAAACCTAACCTCCCCCAGACCCTAACCCAAAACCTAACCTCTCCCACCCCCACGCCTAAACCTAAGGTCGGCATTGCGGGTGGTCGGCATAGCGGGTGGACACCATTTGGGAAAAGCGGGGAACATAGGACCCGGGGAACATAGGACCCGGGGAACATAGGGATGACCCCCTGAGACTGTTAGTGTGTTCGATCACCTCTGGCCGGAGTTTCTGCAAATGTTGAATGATTCCGATGAGGAATAAATAGCACCCCCTGCTGTCACGTGGTGTATGAGGCGCAGGAGTGGTTAAAAGTAAGATCTCTGTGTCAGTCTGCATTCTTCCACGCAAGCTCGCCACAATATTGTTTGGGGAGGGTCAATCATATTTTTCAAATCACTTGGGGAGGGTCAAGGAAAAATATATTTTGATCAGGGAAGGGGCACAGCTTTTTTTTCCGGAAAAACACACCAAATGCCTCCAGTGACCCCCCCCCCTTCTAAATAACGAACGGTCCCTTATCGAATGTTTTTTTTAGCATAACATGACATTAAATAGAGCAGGAAGGCCAGGAACGAGGTCGATGATGCAGGTCGATGATACAACACAACTAGAAAGTCAAATGGCAAAACCATTTGGACTTCATGAGACAATTTGTGTCTTTTATGTGGTGTTTTTTTCCGTACCCTCTAATCCGGGCTTCTTCGACTCATCGATTCTGATCAGCTTCTTCTTCACCTTGCGGGTGGAGCTGACCAGTTTGTGGAGTCTCCTGAAGGTCACGGGTTCCTCCTGCTCGTTGTCTGACAGCTCACAAGTCTGAGAAGAGAGAGGGAGGACACAGCTCATTTCATCACACAGTTATTTATCATTCAGTCACAATACAATATGATTGAAGTCTACAGCAATATTCACAACCAAGCAGTTGTAAACCCTTATAAAGCTGTGTTTATTTTTCTCTCTGTCGCTTGATTCAACCCTTTGGAATCGCTCTGTCGCTCTGTTTAAATCGCTCATCAACAGGCACACGAATTGACGGACATGTGGGGGCTATAACGTTACGCAATGTCATGATGTTTGTCCACTACGAGCCACCATAGATGTTTACAAGCTAAGCCTATCAGCGTGCTCCTAATGCGAGCTCCATACCGGTAGTACAGACTTCACTTCATGTCAGCTGTCAGCCTGTCAATGCGGTTTGTTCCAAGCCAGTGTGATCCTTGACTCACTCTCACACGGCAGCCAATCAGCATTGAACAGTGAGCGACTGATGCCAGCGTATTTTCGCTCGAGTTGGGATATTTCATCTCGAGCGACGAGCGTATTTTCTCCCTATCGCTCTGTCTCTGTCGCTCGGACACCCAGCGATTTTTCTCCCGGGCGAATATACGCTCAATCGCTCGTTTGCATTGACTCTGTATGTAAACTCGATGCCAGCGAAAAACTTTAATAGGTCGGTGTGAACGCAGCTTAATCCAAATCCGATGCCGATCTGGGCAGAGAGTCGTACACTAGCACATGCCTCCTCCGATACATGTGCAGTCGCCAGCCGCTTCTTTTCACCTGACAGTGAGGAGTTTCACCGGCAGGACGTAGCATGTGGCACTAGTGAAGGCACTAGTGCAGCGACCAGGACCCCATATCCCCATCGGCTTCCCACCCGCAGACACGGCCAATTGTGTCTGTAGGAACGTCTGACCAAGCCGGGATTGAACCCGGGTCTCCTGCAGTGGTGGGCGAGTGCTTTTACCTCGACACTACCCAGACGCCCCCGGTGCCGTTTCATGCAATTATAATGAGTACGCAAGTAGTGTGTCCGTGCTGTAGTATATGATATGAGTAGTGTGTCCATGCTGTAGAAGCTGCAACAGAAACCACACGTTGCTCAATATAAATATGCACAAACCACAGCGATGACATGCAAGCGCCTGCGCTACATCCTCTGCATGTGACACTTGAGCTAGAAGGGGCTCTTCATGCGGTGGACAAGAGGCTTGCGACGTTCACTTCAAATTATGGTTGAAAATTAGAAAATGTCACGTTATGTTGAATGGAAAGCCCACACGTGTATTGTGTTCCTATAACACACTGTGAAGAAGCGAGTTCCACACCGTGTCAATCTTTCAGCCAACTGTTTACTTCCGTATGCCACACGTACTGACAACCCATTCACACGTAAAGCAGTTGCAGTTGACGTAAAACCCCTTTTACTGTTGTGACGTAAAACCCCCCTTAACTGCCACATTCAATACATAACATTTCCCCCCCCCCTTCAAAGATCAAAGAACCAGGGCAACACTTAGCTGAAAACAACATAAGCTAAGGCAACAGTCCCATTACTATACTAGCATGTGTTTCAAAGAAAAGGTTAGGCATAGAACTCTGTCACAAAGTCCCGGAACTGTGCAGGGCGGACTCGAGCCCGTGCTGGTCTACCCTCTGCTTCCTGAGGTTCGGGGCCCGGCAGAGGGGGAATGGGAACTGGCTGTTGGAAGGGCCCCTGAGGCCCTGGCAGCTCTGGAGCCTGAGGTGGCCTACGGGTCCGTGGCCCCAACGCTCCATCAGGTTGGATGCCCCCCCCACTCTCAGCCGCCGTTGGTGTAGGAGCAGCTGGGACCCCGGGAATAGCGGCTGGCACCAGAGGGGCAGGCACCCGCCGAAGTCGACTGGTGTGCCAGCGGGACCCATCGCTGAGTGTAAAGGTGGCAGGCCCGCACTGACGGACTATCTGGAGAGGCTGAGACCAGAACGACGCCATTTTGTTGCATCGATGGGGTCGACGTGCCCGTACCCAATCCGACACCTGTAGCGAGGTCGCCTTGGCAGCATGCTTCTTGTCGAAATGGCGCTTCATCTTCTCCTGGTGTTTTGCCACTGCTGCCCGTGCTTTGCGGTGGCCTGCTGTCGGTGTAGCAGCGCCCGGTGCCCTGAGCTTGTCGAGGGGTAGGACCATTTCACGCCCCAGCATGAGCATTGCAGGGGATGACTGTGTCGTTGTGTGGCGGCTGGCCCGATAGTGCAGCAGTGTTTGGTTGAGTGCTGTCTGGAAAGTGCACCCCTGGGCCAAGTGTGCACGGATACCATTTTTCAGGGTTTGGTTAAACCTCTCGACCCCCCCATTCGCCTGTGGGTGGTAGTAGGACGTGCGGATATGTTTGATTCCCCTCTCCTCGAGGAACCCGGAGAAGTCCGCTGAGGTCATCTGCGGCCCATTGTCGGTGGTGATGGCCAGTGGCAAACCCCAACGTGAAAAGAGACTGTCCAGCACATCAGTCAACACATGTGTTGTGACACTGGAGACTGGAATCACTTCTGGCGACTTTGAGTGGAGATCGTATATCACCACTAAGAAACGTTTGTGATGGGGAACCGAATGGCCGTGGAGCTCCCCACACACATCCAGCTGAAGATGCTCCCAGGGGCGGGAGGGCCACGGGAGAGGCTGTAGGGGGGGTGGGGTGGGCGGTCCAGTTTTGCCACTGATGGTGGTCGGTGCGGAGAGTGAAGTGTCGTCCATAGAGATAATAATGCCACCTCTCGCACGCCCACATACATGCAAGGGCCTCGCGCTCACCCACCGAGTAACGCTGCTCCGTCGGGTTCAGTGCCCGTGAGGCGAAGGCAATGGGCCTCTCCACGCCGTTCTGCATCTGAGAGAGCACAGCCCCCACCGCTCGGGCAGATGCATCGCAAGTGACGAGGGTGGGGCTGTCTGGGTCAAAGAAGGCGAGTGTGGGTGGCGAGGTGAGCTGGGTCTTCAGTGTGCTGATGGCCTCTGAGCAGGCTGGAGCCCAGGCCCATGGCTCCCCCTTCTTGAGGAGCTGACGAAGAGGTGTGGTGGTCTGCGAGTAGTGGGGAAGGAACCTGAGATAATAGGCTGTCATGCCCAGGAACGAGGCAACCTGGGAGGCCGAGGTGGGCTCTGGGATCCGGTGGACAGCGTCCACGTTGGACTGGAGAGGTGCAATGCCCCGGGCTGAAAGGCGAAACCCAACAAAGTCAATAGCCGGAGCTGTAAAAGTGCACTTGTCACCATTCAGTGTCAGGCTGTTCTTGAGCAACGCCGTAAACACAAGGTGGAGCCGATCATCGTGAGTCTGCACGTCTGGTGCATGGACAACCATGTCATCCAAGAAAACTGCGACGCCAGGGATCCCGGCCAAGATGGTGGACATGACCTTCTGGAAGCAGCTGGGGGCCGAGCAGAGGCCAAATGGCATGCGAGTGTACCTGAAAACCCCCATGTGTGTCACGAAGGCCGTAAGGTCCCTGCTTGCCGGATGAAGAGGCACCTGCAGATATCCCTGGCGCAGGTCGAGCTTTGTGAACACTGTAGAGCCATAGAACTGTGCCGTCAGCTCCTCAGATGTAGGCAGTGGGTATTTGTCGGGGATAACTGCCTTGTTGGGCAGGCGCATGTCGACGCAGACATGAACCCCACCTGTTTTTTTCTCAACAGGAACGAGGTTCGAGATCCAGGGGGAAGCATTCACCGGTTCAATGACACCTGCCTCCAACAGTGAAGTGAGCTCTGTGGCCACCGCATCGCGCAGTGCGAGTGGAACCCTCCGCAGTGGCTGTATTACCGGGGACATGGCAGGGTTCACCAGGGGGCGGTGCGTGAAAGCTGTAAGGCAGCCCACTCCATCAAACAGCACCGGCCAGCGCTGCTGCCACGTGCAGTTGACATGTAGGATGACATGGCCTGTGTTATCCTGAAGGCTGAACCCCAAGGCTTCAAACAGATCGAGGCCCATGAGATTGGCACCCCGTCTCGCAACATGGAAAGAGAAGGATGAAAGCCGTTTGGGGCCATATTGCACCGGGGCCGAGACTGTGCCAAAAATGTCAATTGTGGAGCCATTGTAAGCCGTGAAGGGGATCATGGGGGGCCGTAAGCGTAGCTGCGAGAAGAGCTTGTTGTAGGTCCCCAAATTTATCAGAGACGCACCTGCTGCTGTATCCACTATAAGTGGCAGGCTAACCCCATCCACTTTTACAGTGCATGTTTTGAAGGACGTGCGGGCACCAGCACTATTGATCTTTGCAGAGACATGTCTGATCTCTGTGGGTGCGCTGTGGCCAGGCGCTGTCCCCGTCCGTGGGGGCTGAGCGGCAGGTGCAGAGCGACACACCTTGGCAAAGTGGTTAGGTTTCTGACAGTTCCTGCATGTGCGCCCTTTGGCAGGGCAGTGTGGAGACCTCGTACTGTGAGAAGTGGAGCCGCAGCCCCCACAGCTGTGAGCACCCCGCCTCTGTGTCAGCTGTATAAGAGACGAGTCCATATCCTCGAACTCCATGGGGGAGGGGCCGATCAGCGTGTCGGGAGCTGTGTGGAGCTGCTGAGCCATTATACTTGGTGGGCGGAGCTGTGCCGTTCTGTCCGAGAGCAGAGTGGAGCACTCCAAAGCAGCCTCAACTTGCATTGCAATAGTCACTGCTCCCTCCAGTGTTAATCCGTCAGATTCCAACAGTAATTTCTCTCTGGTTTTGTCACACAATGTCCCTTCAATAAGCTGGTCACGTATAATCTGGTCCTGCAGGGCGCCGTAGTTGCAGGATCTCGCCATGTCTCTCAGGTTAGTGACATAATCCTTGATAGACTCACCGGGACGCTGTAGCCGTTTTCGTAGCTTGTAACGGCGGAGAATCACTCGTTGACTGCCCGAGAAGTGGGTCGTTAAGAGGGCGACAGCTTCCTCAAACGACTCTGCATTCCCCAACGTACGGAAAATCCTCTGACCCTCCGTGCCGAGGCAGTGACGGAGGAGTGCAGTCTTCCTTTTGTCGGAAATATCAGTAAAGTCCATGGCCTCCAAATAGTTGGAAAAATTATCCAGCCAGCTCGCCCACGGTACCGAGGGCTCCCCAGGCACAGGGAGAAACGAGGCAGGCGAGGGTAAACTAAAATCAGCCATCCTTGTCGCCAATATTGTGTTCCTATAACACACTGTGAAGAAGCGAGTTCCACACCGTGTCAATCTTTCAGCCAACTGTTTACTTCCGTATGCCACACGTACTGACAACCCATTCACACGTAAAGCAGTTGCAGTTGACGTAAAACCCCTTTTACTGTTGTGACGTAAAACCCCCCTTAACTGCCACATTCAATACATAACAACGTGCACCCTGTGGGGTTTCCTCTGTGGACCAGAAGCACGAGCTACTTATAGTCCAGAATACATGAGAAAGGACAAAGTGAAAGCTGGACGGTCAGTTGTAATATACGAATTCTAAATTCAACTGGAGGTGGCTTTTGAAATTGAAGACAGAGTAAAACCAGTGGTGTAAGTCTATGTGATACGCAGGTATAGCGCAGTATATACCCACTAGGAAAGATTCTTGGATTTGAGTATACCCACTTACAATTGGGCAAACATACGTAACAGTATAGTTTTGTGACTTTGTGACAGTTTTAGGCCTATCCACCTTATTTTTGAATGCCCCACTGTAAAAAAGAATTGTGGGTACAAGGTCCGGTTTAACGTGACTCATTGTTGCAGCTTGCCATTTCCTTTGTTATACTCGGCTGCAGACCGATGCTGCAGACCCAAATTATAAACCGGAAACTGGAGGACGTTCAGGACCAAATTGTGTGTCCTTGCTAAGGTTGAAAAGCTTGTCAGCAATCAACAAAATAATTTTTTAGATTTAAATGGTATTCTATCCAATTATCAATCTGGGTTTAGGAAACAGCATAGCACCATTACTGCTGCCCTCAAGGTAATAAATGACATCATTGAAGCGTTAGATTACAAAAAAATATGTGTGGCGCTCTTCTTAGACTTGTCAAAAGCATTTGACACAGTCGACCACAGCATATTGATAAATACGCTCCACTACATAGGAGTGTCTAAACAAGCAGCATCTTGGTTTGCAAATTATTTGTCTGCTAGAACGCAATGTGTTCAGATGGCAGAAGCCACCTCCTCCTTTCTGACCGTAGCAAAGGGAGTGCCCCAAGGTTCGGTGTTGGGACCAATCTTGTTCTCTATTTATGTGAACAACCTTTGTGAAAATTTGTCAAATGCGATGCATCATTTTTATGCTGATGATACTATCATTTATTGTTGTTCGTCATCAATTGTACAGGCCTATGAATTACTGCAGACTGCATTTGACGTGGTACAGTCCCGCCTGCAGAAATTAAAGCTGGTGTTAAACACAGACACAACAAAACTAATGATGTTTTCGAAAGCAGGTGAATTACCACTAAACCTCCCTACTATTTTGACTTTTTGAATTAGTTCCTATTTATAAGTATTTGGGATTTCACATTGATCGTCAGTTGTCTTTTACGTTTCACATTAATAATCTGGTCTCTAAGCTCAAGCTGAAGTTAGGCTTTTATTTCAGAAACAAAGCCTGTTTCTCCTTTGGGGTTAGGAAATATCTTGTATCATCAACCTTCCTGCCTCTGTTAGATTATGGTGATTTGTTGTACATGGGTGCTTCTGCCCAATGTTTAAAGTCACTAGACACTGTGTATCATAGTGCCTTGAGATTTGTCACTGGTTGTAAACGGCTTACCCACCATTGTACTTTGTACGAAAAAGTTGAATGGCCATCTCTGTATGTACACACGTACACACTGGCTGAGTTTTATTTATAAAACTCTCCTTGGGCTTGTCCCGTCTTATTTACGGACATATCTGTCCACAAGCCACAGCCACTATGGCCTACGTTCACAGGATTATTTCCAATTGACTGCTCCGCATCCTCGCACCAAGTGGGGAGAAAGAGCTTTTAAATACACTGCCCCCTTAGATTGGAATACCCTTCAGAAGGATTTAAAATTGCCAGAATTGGTCTCCCATGCTGAGTTTGGCGGGATCCTGAAGGACATGGAACGTGAAACCATTGGTCGATGTCTTTGCAACTACATTTGTAGAATCACATTTTATATTATTGTATTGCTGTATTGTGTATGTTTCTATGTACTGTTGACATGTTGTGCTGCCTTCTTGGCCAGGTCACCTTTGTGAAAGAGATCATTGATCTCAATGGGTTTTTAACCTGGTTAAATAAAGGATAAATAAAATAAAAGTTATAAATATAGTCACGTTATAACAACTAACCAACGCTGGGGGTCCATATGGAAACAGTGTTTCTCGAAATGGTCAAAAGTTAAATCAATTTGGTCATTCAGTGGCGTTTTACTGCCATGTAAAGTAACTATTACACTAGCCGCTAGCATTAGCCACAGTAGCCGACTACCCACAATGCATTACGTTATCCCAGCACCCGAACGACACGGCTGTAGAGCAGAATGGCTCTGCTGTAAAATCCTCAGACGTTTTTTTGTCAAGTTAAAACAGTGTAACATGAAGCGGAAGAAGCACCCATCAGGCATCATGGCAGCTAGAAATAAGGTGGATAGGCTACATGTATGTCATCATTTAAAGAGAGAGAGAGAGAGAGAGAGATAGAGATATCCAGGTCCCCTAGGCGGCGGGCCAGTGATCCTCTACCTTTTTTCATATAATCAAGGAGCCCTAATTTAGCCCACATCAGGGCAACAGACCCTCAATTTTGATAAGAGTTTGTCTCTCAGACCCAAATCTGAGAATATTTCTACATGTGATTTTGTCCAGAGTTCCATGGCTGTCTTTATTGTAGCTGGAGAGATAACAGGAAAAACTATCAAAACAAGTCATTCTTCTATTATTCTCTATTGTCTTAACTTCATGTGAATGGAAAGTGGATAATATAACAACTATTGATCAATTTGCTGGGGACCCCCAGGAAGCCCCACATACAAATCTCACTCCAAGCTGAAGCACAGTATAGCCAGTACAATAAACTAGACTACACCACTGAGTAAAACAAATACTGTAAAGCCCCTTCCAAACATGCAGTGGAATCCGGATTATAACCAGCTCCTAGCCGGTTGGCCTGCATGTTTAGAAACAATTAGCCGGTTTATGCACACTCCCACGAGTGCGGATCATGACCATCTGAGCGCCTAGTATAGGATCCGCATTATTGGAAAAGCAGCTGTTGTTTAACACTGGCAGCTCATGATCCGGATCATGTAGCTGTTATGTCTGAGTGGGCGGGTGGTGGCACTTTACAAACCATTAATGTCCCATAATTATTTTCATGAATGGATGTTAGTTACGTGGCTGGATTATTTGGAAGAGAGCCAAATTAGGTGACTAAACAACTAAAAGTTGAATCGTTTCTTTGTCCCCCATCTGCCAGTTTAAAAATGCAACAAGGGAGATGATAGCCTACTAGAGTTGTGCGATCTTGACCTCAGTCAGATCGTCAATTGCCACCCTTTGTAGGGCTGTCAAAAATAATCGATTATAAGATGCATCGCGATGCGGACGTGGACGATTCTGCATCGATGCCGTCACATGACATAATCGATTATATATTATTATTATGATGTAACGTTGAGCCGCGAGCTTATTTGGGTCAGTGGCTGCGAGTCGGCTGAACAATAAAGTTGTGATGTTCAAAATAGCTTCCAGGATCAACGTCGCAATGAATTCTGGGTAAACGGCCAGAAAGCCAGTCAAACAAACATGGCGGAGCCAGAGCGAGGCGAGGGTGACAGAGTGATTAAAAACGCACCCAGTGTTTTGAAAGCAGACATCTGGGCACATTTTGGATTTTATGAATTTCCTGGGAAGCGCGAACTGGACAAGACGCACGCTGTGTGTAAAGTCTGCACCTCGAAAATCAAATACTTTGGAAATACCACTAACTTGAGGAACCACGTTAGCCGTTTTCACCCGGAGGAGCTAACGCCTGCTAACACAGAGGCAAAGAAAACAGTGGACCCAGCCCAGCCACGAATTGATGACTCAATGTCTTCGCTGCCATCCACCTCTCCGAGTACGAGGAAAATCACCAGATCTTGTGCAGCTTTCATAGCTAAGGATTTACGGCCTTATTGTGTCGTGGAGAACGTTGGATTTCGCCACCTGTTGAAGACCCTCGAGCCACGGTATAAGCTCCCATCACGGGGCCACTTTGCTGATACGGCTATACCATGCACTCTACCATGAAACCAAAGCCCAGGTAATGGCGTCAATGAGTAAAGCTACTCGAGTAGCCATAACATGTGATTCCTGGACATCTGTGGCCACAGAGTCGTATCTAACAGTAACGGCACATTACGTTAACGATGACTGGCAGATTGTGTCGCACGTGCTGCAAACGAGAGCCGTTAATGAGTCGCACACCGGTGCTCATCTGGCGGAGCTACTGTCTGGTGCCATGGGGGAATGAATGGCAGCTATCAGAGAAAGATGTAGTGCTGGTGACAGACAACGCCTCTAACATGATAGTTGCAGCTCAAGTGGGACAATTCCCTCACATAAAATGCTACGCCCATACGCTGAATCTCGCATCACAGCGGGCGCTTAAGCCCAATTTATGCTTTATCTGCCGACACTTTTGAAATGGTCGCCGACAGAAATGAGGACTTGAGTCGACATTTTCAAGTGTCGGCGAGCAGCAGTGTCTGCTACCTAGTGAAATATCTAGTGTCGCTGACTACGTCACGATGTGTCGCGCAAGTCTGATTGGCTATATACACGGCACGCACCTGACTTCCTTGTTTTGGTTTTCACTCGATTGAAATGAATGAACGTGTCCCCGCTATTTTTATCAGCCTGTCCTTGATGTATGACTTCGTGAAAATCACAAAGAATGAGAGAGGAGGTGAGTTGTGTGTCATTTATACATGTATGCGGCTGCAGCCAAATACCTTACATCTTGGCTCCGAGGTGGTTTCACTATGCGTTCCTCTTCGCTTGGCTGTCTGCTTATAGCGTTCGAGTGTCACGTGACCGTTGAACCGAGGCGAACATTCACTGAAGTATAAATGCAACACCATGAGCGACACTTTATTTTTCGTCTGCGACCATGTGCTGAGCGACACTTTCTAATAAGTATAAATTAAGCTTTAGAGTGACCACGCTCTGCAGGGTTCTGGCCAGAATGCGACAGATATCAAAAATTCTTCCACCGTGTGGTCATTTTGTGGATGTCTAGCCAGGTTCTTTGTCATAATTGCTTTGTTTCATGTGTTTGTCATGTGTATTGTTGTTTTATCTTTTGAGACATGTCTGCGGTGGAACCAAAGACGAATTTCCACTTGTGGACAATAAAGTTTTCGTAATCGTAATCGTAACCGCAGCACTACAGCAAGTCACCTCCTGCAAGTGCATCAGCGACGTCAGACACTGGCCAAGCATAAACTGATAACTGATGTTGCCACAAGGTGGAACTGCGCATATGACATGATGGAGAGGTTCTTGGAACAACATCCTGCGATATGTGCCACCTTGCTGTCTCCAGAGGTGAGAAGATCAGAGTCAGACATCTGCACTCTCAACGAAACAGATGTCACAAATGCAGAGGATGCTGTGCATGTAAAGCCAATGAAGGATATGACAACATTGATGTCAGAAGAGAGCAATCCAACAGTGTGTCTCATTGCACCACTAAATGCACAACTCCTCCAAGACATGCAGACACCATCGGAGACTCACCCATGATCCGTGAGATGAAGCTTGCCATCAGAACAGATCTGCTCAAGAGGTACAACAGTGAGGCAGAGAAGAAGATCTTTCATACAGCCTCTGCCCTGGATCCCCGTTTTAAGGGACTGCCTTTTCCCACAGAGGAGGAGAGATTGGAGGTCTACAGAGGAGTAACTGAGGAGGCTGTATCCTTCGAGGTAATTTAACAATGTTTCATGTAAAACTTAAAAATTAAAATGGTCATAAAAATATTATATATTAGCTACAATGAGTAAACATTTTATAAGACTGAGAAAAACAGTTATCCTATATGTGAGCTGTTGCATTGACTGAGAAAGTGCTAACTGCTGGTTTATTGAATGCTATTTTATATTATTTTGTTTAAACACAGAATGAAGCACAAGGGGGGACAGAAGAAGTGGAAGAAGAAGAAGAGCTGCCCATGGAGGAGGCCGGCCCCTCTGCTCCCAAAAGAAAGGCCACATTGCTGCTCGTGAGTTTGCTGGGAAGTTCTTTTTATTTATTTATTTATTTATTTATTTATTTATTTCGGTCATGGGCAATTAAAACATTTCATAAAATAAAACAAAAAAGTACAAACAAAGCAGCACAAGGCTGATAGACCGAAAAGGTGTAGGCTGAAGCTATAGCTTATAGCGCCTACCCTTCTTACTTAAACAAGCTATACAAACAGAAAAATGATTAACGAATAATCAATTATAAACAAAAACAGAGACAATAATTCTCAAATTCAAATAATTACAAAATTGACAATTACACCGCATATACATTGCATTACCCGTATACCGTAAAATACCAATTAGAAGCCGACTTCCAAATTGCCGCGGGTCCCATATATAAGCGGGGTCTGGATACATATTTTGTACATAAAAGCAGGTCCCAATTTGACGCCCGGTTAGTTTTTTCAATGTTTTCTTTTTACCTTTGCGACATCCTGTTGAATGCATCTCCCAAACACAACGAAGAAGAAAAATCGGATGAAGAATACGAACAACGAGGAAACGGGAACAACGAGGGAAAAAAACACATGCACGAAACTTGCTGATCAAAATTCGTTTTCCCTCAACATCTGATGATTCTGAAAATTGTGTAGGCATTTCCTGAAGATTTTTATACACAAAAACCGACATCTCTGGTGTAATAATTATTTTGAGAAATGTGCCTATGGTATATTTCCCTGCCAGCGGGCATAGAAGTCCGCTTCTAATTGGTATTTCACCGCACTTTCACATGTGCGCTACTGAAGAGGGTGCTCCATGAGTGATGAACAGCGGAGGAGGCAGGCATGCAGCCAGCGGAGGAGGCAGCGCATGCAACAAATAATCTGCTCACATGATGATCATGTTCTCTCACCTTCAGCGGAGAAAGTTTAGTGGTAAATACCGGTAGGTCACAGTTCAGCTCAAATTTTATTTGATTTCATGTACAGGCCAGAACTGGCATGCAATGTGCTCTGCTGCGCTGAGAGGGAGGCGCGGCTCTCCCCATAGACAAGCAATCGTGTGGGGTTCTGTAGCCAACTCATTAAAATAAATGGTTTAAATAAACAATTTCATACTATTTACAATCTTTGCTGAGCAATATTTTTGTACAAAAATAATTAAAGCAGGTCCCAAACTGCCGCAGGTCCCATATTGACGCGGGGTCTGGCTACATATTTTGTCAATTAACGCCCGGGCTAATAATTGGTATTTTACGGTATGCATACATACACATATATATATATACATATATATACATAGGCTATCTCAATAATTATTATCATTATAATCATTATTATAACCACAATAATCACTTTAATAATTATATTTCATTACAATATACAATACAATACAATATATACAATATACAACCGTCCAGAAATTAATATACACCATACACAGATTATATATAACTCAATATTGTTACTGTAACTCTTCCTCCCTATACCTCATAATAATGCATTTTTTATATTTCTTTTTGAACTGGATCACACTTGAACATTGCTGTAGCTCCACATCTATACTGTTCCATAGCTTAACTCCACATACTGAGATACAGTATGATTTTAATGTCGTCCGAGCTCATTGGGTTTTTAAATTTAACTCCCTCCTGAGGCAATAACCCCCCTCTCTATCAGAGAACATCGCCTGGATATTTCCAGGGAGTTGATTATTCCTGGCTTTATACATTATAATCGCAGTTTTATATTCTATAATTTCCATTAATTTTAAAAGATTTGAACCTAGAAAAAGTATGTTAGTATGATCACGATATCCAGCATAGTTTATTATCGTTATAGCTCTTTTTTGAAGGATGGTTATTGCATGAAGTGAAGTTTTATAGGTATTTCCCCAAATCTCTGAGCAATAATTTAAGTATGGTAAGACCAGGGAACAGTAGAGCATGCGGAGTGATTTCAAGTCTAAAACCTGCTTTGCTTTGCTCAAAACTGAAATACTTCTAGATAGTTTACTATGTATATATTTAATATGTGATTTCCAGTTAATTTTATCATCTATTATCACCCCAAGAAATTTGTTTTCAAAAACTCTTTCAATATCAACACCATCTATCTGTATATTTACTTGATTATCTATTTTATAATTACTAAATATCATAAATTTTGTCTTAGCTAAATTTAATGACAATTTATTTATATCAAACCACCTTTTTAATTTATACAATTCACAAGTGACCTGGTCCAATAGCTCCTGTAAATTTGCTCCAGAACAAAAAATATTTGTATCATCTGCAAATACCACCATTTTCAATATTTTAGATACCTCACACATATCATTTATATATAAAATGAACAGTTTATGACCCAATACTGACCCCTGGGGGACTCCACAAGCAATGTTCAAGCATGATGATACAGACTCCCCCAACTTCACAAATTGTTTCCTGCTACTCAAATAACTTCTCACCCATTGTATTACTATTCCCCTAATCCCATATCTCTCCATTTTATTAATTAATATATCATGATTAATAGTATCAAACGCTTTCCTAAGATCTATAAATATTCCAGCTACATACTTGTGTTCATCTATAGAATTTGTGATTCCCTCAACTGATTCCATTAATGCCATCACTGTTGATCTATTTGCTCTAAATCCATATTGGCTATCATTGAGTAGACTGTGCTTTTCAATAAATTTGTCTAATCTACTATTGAATAGTTTTTCTAAAATTTTGGAGAATTGTGGAAGTAAAGAAACAGGTCTATTTGTGAAGTTGTGTTTGTCCCCAGATTTAAACAATGGTATGACTTTGGCTATTTTCATGTTGCTCGGAAATTTACCAGTTTGGAATGATAAGTTACAGATGTATGTAAGTGGTTTAGAAATCCCTCCAATTACCCTTTTGACTAATTTCATGTCAATATCATTACAGTCAGTGGACGTTTTATTATTACATGTATCAACAATTTCTATAATTTCCCTCTCCTCCACTGCTGTAAGAAACATTGAACATGAATTCATTTCAATGATGTTCTGGTTGCATTCCTTAGATGTCACAGGATCGGAAATATTTTTAGCCAAGTTTGGCCCCACATTTACAAAGAAATCATTAAAACTATTAACAACATCCTCCATATTATAATTATTAATATCCTTATCAATAAAATATTGAGGATAATTTGTATTTCCTGAATCATTTCTAATAATACCATTTAATATATTCCATATTCCTTTAATATTATTTTTACTGTTATCTAATAGTTTACTATAATAATCCTTCCTACATCTCCTCATTATATTTGTTAAGTTTATTTTTATATTTTTTATATTTATTTCCTGCTTCATTCGTTCTTTGTTTAGTAAATTCTCTGTACAAGGTATTTTTCTTTTTACATGCATTTTGCAGTCCCTTAGTGATCCATGGTTGGTCCGTATCATTATGTTTTCTATTATATTGTTTTAGTGGACAATTCTTATCATATAAAAATTTGAATATCCCCAAGAATTTATCATATGCACCATCAATATCATTTTCTATATATAAAGACTCCCAGTCTTGGGTTAATAAATCATAATTTAGTGCATTTATGGCTTCCTCTGTCCTTACTCTTCTGTATTGGAATTTGGAGTCTGTCCGATTTCTCTTGCAATTACAGTCATAAACAGTAAAAACAGGTAGATGATCACTGATTTCCTTAATCAATAATCCGCTCATTGTTTTATTATCTACATCATTAGTAAATATATTATCAATTAATGTAGCACTATGGGTTGTAATTCTGCTGGGTCTGGTGATGTTTGGATGTAAACTCATGCTATACATGGTGTTAATAAATTCCTCAGTCATTCTGTGATTGTTAAATTTCAGAAGATCAATATTAGTATCGCCACAAATAAAAAGTACTTTTTGATTATTTAATGTATACATTTCTTGTATCCAGTCATTAAAAACCTCTATACTAGTATCTGGTGCTCTATATATACAACTAATTAACACATTTTTACTATTTTCCATACAGATTTCAATTGTTAAGCATTCTACTAAGTTATCAAAGAGAAAGAATGAAAGAATGTTACTTTATTTATCCCCTTGGGGAAATTCACCCTCTGCATTTGACCCATCCTCTACTAGGAACCTTCCTAGAACTAGGAGCAGTGGGCAGCCACTGTGCAGCGCCCGGGGACCAACTCCAGTTCTTTTTGCCAGTACCTTGGCCAGGGGCACTGACAGGAGTATTAACCCTAACATACATGTTTTTCTTAATGGTGGGAGGAAACCTGAGCACCCGGAGAAAACCCACACGGACATCAATAACAGTTGTCATATTTTCTAACACCTTATAATTCAAATTACTATCCACATACACCGCTACTCCACCCCCACCCTTATTATTTCGGTTTATATAGTTAAATTCATAGCCAGCCAACTCAAAATCCACTCCATTGACATCATTGATCCAGGTCTCAGATATGGCAATAATGTTGAATGGATGCGTAAACCGACGTAAGTATTCCTTGATGTTTTTAAAGTTGGCATACATGCTTCTGCTATTGAAGTGGATTATTGATAATTTTCCATCAGCCTTGATGGTCTGGTTGTACTGTTCATCCGTGTAATAGTAGCAATTGTCATTGATATTGGAAAAGAAATGATTGTCCGGGTCTATATCATTTTCAATGTCCAGTGATTTATGATCCGTGTATTCACATGATTTCAATTCCAGATTGTCACAATCCATAATCAATTGCTTTAGCTTTGTATTTTCTGCTGAAGTAGATGAATGAGTGTGTGTCATGATTGAATGTTTGTTAAGTCACATCGATGTGGATTACCTTACAGTCCCGACCATTGTTCTCACTGATGTTTGTCCAACTCCTCGATGCTTCGTATGTACAATACTCTGGCCTCCTCCGGTGCTCCGTTTAGTTTGATAAATACTTTGCAGTTTGTGGTCCATGTAGATTGGATTTTCTTCTCTTTCCTCATGAAGCGTGCTTTCCTGGCGATGTCAGCGTTGCGTTTGGTGAGATGCTCATTGAGGTAGACGTTTGAACCCTTCAGTTTCCTTCCCTGTTTCAACAGTGCGGTTTTACGTTTTCGATTAACGAATCTCATGATGACGGCAGTTGATTTGTCCTCATCATTTCTCCGCGGCAGAGTGTGGCAGGCCTCAATGTCGTTGCAATCCAACTCGATTCCCTTTGTTCGAAGGAATGTGGCTACCTGTTGCTACACAGTGATAGCATCCAACTCGCTCGGCCCTTCTCCATTGTTGGTCCCCGCCACCGCCTTGGCATACGATCTAGGTTTGATTTGGATCCCGGTAACAATAACGTCATTCATGCGGGTATATTGTTCCAAATCTGAAACTCTATCCTCCAGGTAAACGATTCGCTTGTCCTTCTCCGCATTCTGTATCTTTAGCTGCTTAACCTCCAGCACAAGGTCCAGGATGGTTTTCTGCTGTTCTCTAATAGCAGAAACCTCGGTCGTTAAGAAGTCAAGTGCCCTCTTAATTTCCTCACCCTCCTCGGCAGTGAGATTCTTTTTTGCTGGCATCTTTAGATCCTTCTTCTTTCGTTTGAATCTGTTGTTTT
This sequence comes from Poromitra crassiceps, assembly GCF_964638095.1. Taxonomy (NCBI): domain Eukaryota; kingdom Metazoa; phylum Chordata; class Actinopteri; order Beryciformes; family Melamphaidae; genus Poromitra; species Poromitra crassiceps. The sequence continues at coordinate 91,826,345 of NC_139625.1, read as the reverse complement.
AGCCTTGTTTTCGGTTTGTAATGAAGGTACAGCACAACCTAAGACCCCTCAGATGAGGGCTGAGGAGGAAATTGAGAGATACTGTAAAGGCCCAGCTCTGCCTCTCGCGGAGGACCCTTTGGACTGGTGGCGTGTCCATGAGATCACATTCCCCCTCCTCTCCCGGCTGGCAAAGCGATACTTGTGTATCCCAGGCACAAGCGTGTCTGCAGAGCGAGTATTCTCCACCGCAGGAGATGTGGTCACTGGAAAAAGAAGCTGTCTCACATCAGAACATGTCGATCAACTAGTGTTCTTACAGAAGAACATATAAATTCCCAAGTGCTGAGCAGTGAGTCATGTTTGTGATGTTAGCCAATAGCCACATTCAGGAAGAAGCTATGTAGAGGAGTCATAGAGCTGCTATTTGACCAAAAATAAATTCAAACCTTATTTTTGCACTGAACTGCACGGCAGAAGGATTTTTGTTTTGGTTTTGAGGGTACCATTTTCACACTGTGGGTAGGCTAGGCCTATACTTTATTTTTGTTTACAATTTACTTTAACATTATGAACAAGTACACATAAACTACTTAGTAGTTTGATGGTAATAAAAGCCACATTCAGGAAGAAGTTACTGTATGTAGAGTTGCTATTTGAAAACTGTATATATTTTTTTTTAAACCTTATTTTTGCACTGAACTGCACGGCAGAAGGATTTATGTTTGGTTTTGTGGGTACCCTTTCCACACAATATGGGTAGGCTTACTAGGCTAGGCCTATACTTTATTTTCTTGACAAGTTAACATTTTGATATATGAACAAGTACACCTCACTATATAAAACGAATTAGTAGTGTGATGCTAGTTTAGTACAACTCCACTGTTAAGGTCCTTACACATCAAGAGCGATGCGAATATACGGCACGAAATTGCGATGCAAGTTTTGACCCACCTGTCAATCACAGCCACAGATGTGTACATGTCGGAAGCGAATTTCTGAAAAATCGACCGTGGTTCAAAAAAATAAACACCGCAATAACGCTCAGCGAAACTTTGCCGTTGGTATGCACGGTTGCATTGACTGATATAGGTTCGGAAAATATTATTGACGTGCGAATTAATCGCACGAAATAAACGTGCTCGGTGTGTAAGGACATTTAGTCTTGTTGTCTGCTCTGTTCAGTCAGACTCAGTCATGTTTGTCACATTCAGTGTGCTGTAGAGCTGCAATAAACCTTATTTTTGTAGATTATAGCACATTGCAGAAGCAGGATTTATATTTTGTTTCTGAGGCTTGAATGAATATTTCCACAGAAATATAGGCTAGGCCTATACAATTTTTGTTATATATTTTTGTGACATTTATGTTAGCATTTTAATGTTTTCTTTTATGCAGAAGTATACCTGGCACTTTGTTGGTAGTTTATTATTTATAGTTTTAAATACTGCTGTTGTCTGCTGTGTTCAGACTTGATGTTTGCCACATTCAGGAAGTGCTGTCTGACAGTTGCTATGTGAAAACCTTTTTCTTTTTAATGTCACAGAACTGCAGAAGGGTTTTGATTTGAGGGTTAAATGATTTCACACAAATACAGGCAGGCTAGGCCTATGTATTTATTTTGGTTTACAATTAATAAGCAAGCATGTGCAATTTTTGATTCCAAAATAGTGCACTTTAGTGAATGATTTTGTGTTTGCCCTGGTACCTGTCGCTGTCACCTTTTTCACAGGTATGGATAAGACATTTATGTTTAAAATGTATGATGATATTCAGATTTTAAAGCACTTTCTGAATAAAAAAGGAGTTGACTTGATATATCTGACTGCTGTTATTAATTGATGAGAAAGTAGCCATGTGCAGTAATATAGAAAATTGAGGATGTGATACTTGAGCTGCATCGAGATGCATCGTTGAATCGAATCGAATCGTTGACAGATGAATCGTAATCGAATCGAATCGTGAGGCCAGTGAAGATTCACAGCCCTAACCCTTTGACATCGCCAATACACGATGTCATCGCGCAAGCACATAATTAATAATGGACGTTAACATCCATATTAATAATTAGCCATGTGGTTCAGCTGTGCTCTCGCTGTACTTTGCTAACTTAGCATCAATGCTAGTGGGACTTACACAGCTATTGTCATTGCCTGCTTTTACTGCTGCTTGCTGGTAATGTTAATCCCATCATTCCCATGTCAGAAAAAGTCTCCAGATTTGTCGCTAACGTTAGTCTCTTCTGAGAAAGATAGTCTCCAGGAGGGTCTGAAAAGTTTTCTCGAGTTGGATGCAGCCAAGTATTATTTGAGGCAGCCAGTTTTGTGTGATTGTGAGCGTCCAAGCTAACACAGCTGCGGAGAGGAGCCTATTTGGTTATGTCGATGAGAGGAGCTGACTGACTGACAGCCTATATCGAGACATAAGCCTAGCCTAACTTTTGTGGGGAGAAATACATTGAAAACTAGTCAGATATGACTTGAATGCTACTTGTAAAATAAATCACCCACAGTGATTGATGAAGGTGCGACCACTATTTTGACTGGGCGGCTTTATGTAACAAAGGCAAGCGCTCATTCTTGGCACAATGCCACCCCTCGTTAGCCTGAATGGTCAGGAATGGATCCTCCGTTAAAACGGCATGTTTTTGAATGGAGTTTGATTACAGATTCGCTAAAGCTGTTTCCATATCACATTTCTTGTTATCGATACATGCTACCGCACCCCCGCCCACTGGCAGAGAGAATACGGACCATTTCCAGCTGTTTCTAAACACAGACTCCTCATGTCTAGAAAGGTAAAACCGGAAAATATCCTGCTCTGGCTAGCCGGACATGATCCAGACTTCATGTTTAGAAGAGGCTTAAGTAAGGGGACATCATACACATCACACAAGCCATCACACAGAGAGAGAGAGAGAGAGAGAGAGAGAGAGGAAGGGGGGGGGGGGGGGAGGAGAGGAATAGTGAGGCCATGCAGACAAAAGAAAGAAGAAAAATAAGAAATCCTATTTTCTCTTAAATGGTAGACATCTCATTTTGGAATGAATCTCTTCAAATATTCCTTATTACGCAAAGTCCAGTATCTCAACTGTGTCATTCACTCACATCCTCGCTCCTCCTCCTCAGCAGGTTGATGTCTGAGTGAGGCGGTAAACTGCTCACCGCCCAACCTGAACACAACTTCACCGTTCCCAGCAGCTGAGGGCTGCCAGCAAACACCATTGGAGCCTGAGTCCTGACCGGAGGAGAAGAAACAACAGAAGAAGAGAAAGGTAGAAGTGAGTCCTGACCGGAGGAGAAGAAACAACAGAAGAAGACAAAGGTAGAAGTGAGTCCTGACCGGAGGAGAAGAAACAACAGAAGAAGAGAAAGGTAGAAGTGAGGGAGAATTAAAGTCAAGACAAGTGTGTGATGCAATCACAGTACCAAGAATGTATTGGTAACACTACGTACCAAACCACATTTCCACACACACACACACACACACACACACACACACACACACGGCTGTGAAAAAGAGGACCCCTTTGAAAATGTTTTTTTCCCCTTGCCAGTCAGAGCTAACCTGACGCTGCCAGATGGACGGTTTAGCTCCACATTACGTTTCACTAAACCAGTCTATCTGGGAATGCAGTAACCCGACCCGCTGACGGAGACGGGCACTTTTTCCAAGCTACTTGGCAGGTGATTGGATGACCCATCTGTCTATCACCGCTGGTGCGTGTTAACTTCAACCAATCAGATCGCCATGCCTCTGACGTCACGTTTGCGACCGGTAGTCTATCATTGATTGAGTCCTCACCGTCCTCATCGTCGTAAAGTCGACTTCGAAGCATGACGTTAGATTATAACAAACTAGTTGTGTGGCTTAGCCTTCCCAAATGTTGAGGGTCGTTTTTTAGAATTTAATACATAGAATTGGGAACGTTACATTCAATTTCATTCAGACTGCCTGTCACTTCCGTGGTGGCAGCCATGTTGACGAGTGAAAAGAACTACAAAGATCATGTACCCACTACTTGCCCAGACGAGAAGCCCGCCTAAGGCTGCCGCTGATTCGTCGAGCCGGCCATGGTTCGGCCAATCATCTTAACTGCCTGTGCATGACAAGATGGATTACGTCGAGATAATCTCTTTTGATCTCGCGAGGTTATCCATCTTGCAAGCAAGGTTAAGTCAGAGCTGCACGCAGGCCCGATTTTAGCCTGCTACATTAGGGTGGGCTGGTAGGGGGCAAGTTTGGCGGTAGGTTGCCAGAGAGGTTGTCGGTTCGGGGATGGGGATTAAGTTGCATTATATTCTAATTTATAAAGAATGGTTTGAAGCAGGGTGTAGAAGCCATTTCCAGAGTTAAGTGTAATTGGGGACACTAAATTGTTCCAGTAGGTGTCACCATTCTGTTTTGGGTCACCAAACTGTAAGTAGGAACTTTCACTCCGGTGACAGGCCAATGTTTACAAGACTATAATTATCAAAACTATTCGCAAACTAACTATGTAGGCTACAAACTAACTATTTACAAAACTATTGCCTATATTTCCAAGACTTTTAGTCTTATTCAAACTCAAAATGAAAAGTGACAAAGAAAACAACTTTGAAAGCAGATTGACTTACCCTAAAAATAAATAAAAATCCTTCATCCAGTTTAAAATAATCAACTCCATAACATTTATTTTCATTGGATGAGGTTATTTCTCAAATCAAATTAAAGACTAATCCAGTGAGACAACAAACTATACTTGCCATTTAGCCTTCAAAACTATTATATTTACAAGACCTCAAGGGTAGGGGTCTGCTGACAGACACATCATTTCTCCACAGTTGAGTCTGGGCAGCGGAGGGCGACAGTCGAGTCTGTCTGTGTTTCTCAATACATGAGTCGAGAGGACTTTGGAGGCGGGCTGAAGGTCAGTGCCCACCCAATCAGACGCTAGAATCGCTACTGGTATTTTCTGTGCAATTTTTCCATTGGCTGGGGGTGAAAATAAACATATTTTCCTAACTTTTAATTGGGTGGACAAGACTCATGTCTGGGTGGGCATTGCCCACCTCTGCCCACGGCTGACATCGGCCCTGCTAAGGAAGGTATGTGACCATAATTCATTTCAATGTCCGCTATCAAGAACAACTCAGTTGGTTCATGAAATCGCTGGGCTGCGTGCCGTGCAGTGTTTGTGGTGTGGGAGATCCGAGCTGTCAAAAGAAGAAAAAAAGACTCGCTCCTGGCCAATCCCGCCACTTGACTGCTGTGTAGGCGGGCCGGGCACAGGGCGTGGTTTTGCCAGAACCGCGGTGGGTTTCGTAATAACACGGACCATAGGTTTTCCACACTAGGTTTTCATGCAGCGTCTCTATTGGCTCACGTGAGCATGGGCCCCTGGCCAATCCCGGGGCTTGAATGCTGCATGGAATGATCAGAGCCCTATCAGAAGCGCACATAGGTTACGCAAAAACCACGCCCTGTGCCCGCCTACGCAGCAGTCATGCCCCGGGATTGGCCAGGCGCTCATGCTCATGTTGGGAGCAGCAACAACACCAAGCGAGGCTGCAATGAAGATATTGAAAGACAAAATCCTACATCGCACCAAAGCATACAATGTATTTTAATGTTATTTGACTTTCTGACCACCCGCCTCAGCCAGAATAACAGATGCTGCCCTTGGCCATTGGGAAGGCTAACCCTTTACTTTTGGTTTTATTTATTGTGTATGATTAAACTTTTTATCTTTGATTTTATATTATTGCATGTTTTTGTAAATTGTTGGGACTTCACTGGCCTGGAACAAACGACTGCCCTCGGGGGGGGGGGGGGGGGGGGGGGGTCGCTAGGCCTATGTGCTGTAGCCTATTGTATATTTAATTTTATATTTTTCATTTGCAGGTTAAACTGTCAGCTGAGCTCTGTTATTGAAGCTTTGGCTGAAGGCCTGCATTTTACAATGATGTTTTGAAATAAATGTTTAAAAATCGATTGTGTGTAAAAGCTTGTGTTACGTTTTCATTGGCGTTATTACAGCAATTTATTTTCAATGTCCGCTATCAAGAGCAATTTGGTTAATAAAATCGCTGGGCTGGGCAGTGTTTGTGGTGTGTGGGAAATGTGTTAAAAGCTTGTGTGTTACGTTTTCATTACACTAATAATTCAAAAGATACAAATGGGAGTGCTGCATTGGGTCAAGACATCAATATGTTAGCAGAGTAAAAATCAGGTGCTCTTCCAGGATGGGGCATATATAGATACAAGATTAAGACCCTGATGAAGACCTTTAAGGCGAAACGCGTTGGTATCCCTGCTAGAATAAAGGATTTTTAATCTAAATTCAGAGTAACTCGGATGTCTCCTTTTGCTGCCTTCAACACCTGGGGAATTTCCTGCAACCACATTGGACAGCTACCTTTTTATCTTGACACTAATAATTAATTTCAATGTCCGCTATCAAGAGCAATTCAGTTGGTTCATGAAAACGCTGGGCTGCGTGCTGTGCAGTGGTTGTGGTGTGGGATATTCCAGCTGTCAAAAGAAGACAAAAGACTTGCTCCTGGCCAATCCCGGCGCTTGACTGCTGCGTAGGCGGGCACAGGGCGTGGTTTTTGCGTAACCTATGTGCGATTCGAAATCACGCCTATCAGAGCCTAGGGAATGATGGAATGCTGCCGTGAAAGACGCGCCTCATACAAGTATGGTAGCCCAGTGAGGTCAAATAACCACACCACTCGACTTTTCCCACAGCGAGAATTAGCTCTCATACTCCGCCTAACGGCCAATAGCTACCACTTTTTTTTAACACACATTTGACCCTTGCAAATAGCTTGATTTCTTCTTGAAGTAAATTGTTTTGATGACGTTTAACTTTACAACCTGTCCAGTGGATATGTTTCTTACAAATGGCTCATTTCCACCGCAGGTAGTAGCGCGATCCCGCTCCGCTCGACTCGATAAATTGTCTCATCCCACCGGTTTAAACTGTCCCAGCCCGGGTTGTATTGGAGTCGAGTCGTGCTACTTTTCGTACCTGCCTCGTCGGGGTTCTATTCTGTCAACCCGGGTTCATACGGTGACGTGAAAACATTGTAGACGACTGATTGGCCAGGCAGAATCGTGTTTACTCTATCTACTGACTGTCAATGCGCTGCATACCAGTTTAGTGGGCTTACATTCTCTTCTGTTATGTTATTTCCATCAGTCTTTGTGTTGCTGCCTTCGCCTTTGTGAAATAAAGTCGTGGCGGTGGTTTCAATTGTTTTCAGAGTGAAAAAAGTCAGCTGCTCAGCAAGCTCCTGTAGTTAGTTGAGCTGCAGCGCTCCGCTAGGCCGCAGCGGGTGTTTGGTGAAGCCGCGGTCTTGCCTGAGAGGCCGCGGGGTACAGGGCAGGCTTCACTCTGTTGCGCCTCTTCCGTCCGCGCGCAGCGCAGCGCAGCGCATGCCTGAGTTTGACTAACTACAAAGTGATATCCATTTTCCTGGCCGATTGTCACATTTGCCCATGTCCACTGTAGGTCATTTAGAGGCACCAGTATTTCATAAACAGTTTAAAAGTTCTGTGGATGGATTTAATTGTAACGTTATGTCTACTTCGGCTATAGCGAAGGACAGATATGCGGGGGCGGGGGTGGGTGGGGGCAGATGATCCGCGGTGGAAGCAAAACGTCCATCGAGCCGAAACGATTAGAGCCGAGTGGGGACGAGCTGTGCAGGGCTGTTAAATGTGGTGGAATTGAGCCATAAGTGTTACGATGGATTAGTAGGACTGTATTTATTCTAGCTGGTTAGGAATAGTGTGACCACTGTGGTGCATCGGTAAGAATGCAGGGAGGCCGGGCTGATATTTTCAGTGGGTTTAGTACACAACAGGGATGGTGTATGTGTGCTTCTGTAATCACAGAAAATAAAGGACATAGTGAATATTAATATGTGGAGTTGGCGTAATTACAATGCACACAGACCTGCAGCCTATAATCCAATATGTATCATTAAGTACATAATTTCCACATATAAATAACATTACTAAATATATAGAATATATTGCATCCTTTAACATTACTACTGTACAATAAACATCATGGAAACAACATTAAGAATGACAAATGAATACTGAATACCTGGTGGATAAATGTGCAGAACGGCTCCCCTAGTGGCGCCATCGCGGCCTACACCTCACATGCCCAACAGCCACGTTGCTTCTTAATCCCCAATTAACACACATTCCACGTGGACTGCGAATCCCACCGTCACCAAACAACTTCTAAACATGCAACAGAACAGAAACTTGCCTCTCAATGGACGCACACACTCTGGTCCACCACTCCTCCACTGTCCAAACTGCCCAGCAACCGGCTATAAATCAACTAAACAGATCGCAGCAGCTCACTAAACTCGCATGAAGCTCTCCGTAGCAAATGAAGACTGCGCGGAGGATTGATTGACAGTCTGACCGTCTAGAGACCATTCTCCCACTCGCCCAATATAAATCTGCAGGAGGCGGGACTTAGCAGTAAAGGCACTAGCACTGGATAGAACTAAAACTCTCAAGCAATATAAAACTGAGATAGAAAACACATAAAGGATACGATTCTCTTCATAGATCCCAACAGGGAATGGCAAGTCCTTCATCACACTAAGTGTTAATTTGCACTCGAAAGGTCAAAGAAGCTAAATATTGAAATATTCAGGTAGGAACCTTTGTTGTAATGTATGTGGGCGAGCGGGGAGCATAATATAAACGGACAGCACTGACACACGTTCATTACCTTCCTATCACTCAGTTTATATTTGACAGTCAGGAATGAAGTGGTTGATCCTGTAATGGAAACCTTGTTGTAATGAATCAGTCCAGCTCACAGCATGTTGGGTGTGTTTATGTAAAAGGTGTGAGTCAGTCTGAGGAGAGAGAGGAGGGGCTCCCTCCCTCTAAACCACTCTGTCTGTCTGGAGAACATGACAGCTGGACCACAGCTAAGAGGTAAGATGATGATCTAACTCACTGATGATTGTAAAAAATAAAAAAATAAAAATCACATAATGAATAATTCTCCCATACCAATGATTTAATGTATTGTATATAAGATTCATGATTCAAGATTCATTTTAATAGCCATAGTGAGTAATCTCATTTACAAGGAATTTGACTTTGATAGTGCAAGTATGCAGCGCACTGATCACATCAATAGCAGAAGATGGAGCAAACAGAACACAATCTCAAATGATAAAGTGCAAATTAAAAGACATTTAAAGTCACATAGGGGGGGGGACGGGGTGGTAGGATGGTGTCCAAATAGAATATCCATGTAAAATGTCCAGTAAACGTCCTTTAAGTGATATAATGGGGGCAGAGTGTGGGGGGGGATAGGATGGTGTCAGTGGGATAATGTCCATGGGGGGACCCCAGCCGGTTGTGCTCAGGAGGAGTGAGTGACAAAAGTCCTGATTTGTGGGGGCTTTCAGGTCTCATTGAAGAGGCGGATGGATGGCAGTTGGGTAGAAGCTGTCCCTGTGACGAGAGGTTCTGCCACACATCAGTCTTCTGATTTTAACAAAGGTTGGTTCAAATAAGGAAGCAGTGACATCAGGGTGGCCAAAGCCCAATCAGTTTACCTAGAAATAAAATAAACTAGACTATAAACAAAAAGACAAAAAACTACTCCTCCTTAAACCTACAAAAAACAGGAGAAAAGTGAGTGTAAAGAAAAGGGGGACACACCCCTACAGGGCTTCCTTAAGATTAACAATAAACAGGAATCAAACAAAAAGGCAAGTGAGATACAAAGTAGCTAAGTAGACCAATGAGTGTGTGCATGAGAAATAGTTAGGCTACATCTAACAAAAGGCCAAGAAGCATAGGCTAAGGCAAGGCCAATGAGTAACTTAAGACAAAGTTACAGAGGGCAAATAGGCTGACAGCTAATAGAAATAGCTACAGCTTCAAAGCACACACAAACAAGTGTTGGCTGTCAAGTGACCAAGGGCCACAAACAGAGCTACCCAAAAACAATTAACGTTAGCTGAAAGTAGAAAAAAGCTAATACAAAAGCAAAAAGGGCTTGAGGAGAGAGCAAGGAGGGTGGAGGGCCGGGGTCCACCCGCTATACCGACCACCCGCTATGCCGACCACCCGCAATGCCGACCTTAGGTTTAGGCGTGGGGGTGGGAGAGGTTAGGTTTTGGGTTAGGGTCTGGGGGAGGTTAGGTTTAGGCATGGCATGGGGGCTGGGAGAGGTTAGGTTTTGGGTTAGGGTCTGGGGGAGGTTAGGTTTAGGCATGGGGGGAGGTTAGGTTTGGCGTGGGGGCTGGGAGAGGTTAGCTCCACCGACACGCTGCATGCCGCCTCGCTCAGCTGGTTCTGCTTCTGGGCTATCGGCATTGCGACCTGTCGGCACTGCGGCCTGTCGGCACATAGACGCGGCACCGGAGGGCCAGTGTTAAGCAAGCAGAGCGCTCCGCTAACACTGACCCACAGTGCTATCTTGGAACACTGGAGATTATGTGGACATGCAGGTCTGAAGCAGCCAATCAGCAGCGACGACTCAGCCAATCGGCGTGGATTGCCAACCAGCTCCAGCTGAGGGCTCCTCACCTCAATCACTGCAGCAGAGGGGAGTGTCTGGGACAGAGATAGTGAGGCAGGAAAATAAACAGAGCCACACACCAAACCAAGGCCAGGCTTTGGTACAGAGGCTGTAAAACCCCATCACATACTGTAGGTAAAATGCTAAATTGAATGTTACCAGAAGTGTAATATTATAGAAATAAATAAGGCAGAGGGCCCTAACACCTATGACATCAGCCGTGATGTCATAAAATGAGATTGCTCTTATGACGTCACTATGAAGGGAGCCTGTGAGCAATGTTTGTTCTCTTTGTTTCAATTTTTGTCCCACTGAGGATGTTATAGTCACGGTAACATCATCAGTGATGTCATAAGAGCATGTGAGCCCGCACAGTGGTCGAGCTGCAGGGCGGGCGATAGGAATTAGCCAAGCCTAGGAATCTATCTAAAGAGAGCCAAAGTGAAACGTCGCTTCCTGCTTTCTCCCTGTACCAACACTGAAGAAATATGAATGGCAGTGAACGGAGAATAATGTTACTTTTTTGATCCCGTTTGAATTGTGCCATGGGGTGCCAACGCTAATTTTGTCAATTTAAAACATAACTTTGCATGTCGAGAAAGTCGCAGTTTGTCGTCAAACTGAAACGTAGGGGTTAGTTTCGTATAAAAACTACATAGCTCGTGGAAGCTCGTGGCATGTCGCCGGTCTTCAGCTTTGCCGGTAGAGAAAGTGACATCACTTAGGCGACAGTGTATGTAGTCTTTCTGATTTATCACTTATAGTGCAACAGTTTCACGATTATGTGATCCTGGGTAAAACTGATCCGAATTTGGGAATCCTATTTTTTGCTATTCCTCGATAGCAAAAAATAGGGTTTCCAAATGCGGATCAGTTTTATCTGGATGAAAGCTTTTGAACAACCGGCCCGTCTTTCTCTTCAGGCTAAAACTGTCCTTTTGTCAATCCTGTTTCTATCAGGATCCAGCAGGGGGCAGCAGACTCCCCTGAACCCAGCCGTGCGTCCATGAAGAGTGAGCAGTCTACATCCTGCATTCAAATATGGACAGCAGCACTCTACTGAGCAAAGGTAACAATTGGAAACAGATGAGTTTGTTGTTATCATGACTCTTTAGAAGAGGTATGAAGTCATGAGATATAGAATTGCTCCAGCCCTTCATACTCTTATGCTTTAGTTTCCTCTTTCATAACATCACATCCAGTATCAGAGGAACCAGTGTCAGGCCAGATTTGATTTGGTGCAGTCAGTGTTGTCTTGATCAGACTAACCAATGCACAATCTAGGCAGAAAGCCTTGAGTTGCCACTATGACAGGACATGTGGAAAATAAATATGATCCAGATGGACAGAAAAAGTGACAATATACAATGTTATCTGCATTGTTGTCTGTCTAGAATGAATATGTATAAAACATTTCTGTTTCCAGAGGTCAGTACCACAGGCAGAGAGCAGAGTCTCCAGTACCCAGCTGTCTGTCTATGAAGAGTGACTGGTCTAAAGGCATAGGCGAAGACTTCAGTACTGGACCTGGACCCTCAGACACAAAGTAAGAGGATTGTCACAGAGAAATATTTGATAATCTAAACTATTGTACTGAAAACTACAGAGTCCAGGAGTGGCCATAGGGAGAGAAAACAAGGGCAAACTCTGCCCAGGACCACGTGTGTCATGTAGCAACGGGGGCAGGCTTACCTGGGCTGTGGCTAGATGGGGTACCGGCACGGATGGAGTGACGGAAAATGGTGGCAATTGTTATTCCATTCAATTTGTGGCACTTCTTGTACAGCATAACAGTGTCTTTATGAAAGCAAAGATAGCAAAGGGTGAGATAAAGAACACAACCCCCCAATATTCAAGTTTAATACAACGTGTCCCCCCCCCCCCCCTTTAATTGAGGGTTTTCCAACTTGCATGTTTCTGGTGTGAAGTCAAATATTCTGGGCTGTACAGCTGTTACCCAACATCTTTTTTAAATGTGAATATTCTATTGAGGTTTTCCCTGAACATTGGAATGTCTGCTAAGAAGCAAGACGTTTTATGGGTGTTTTTGTTAAATCAACTGTCTTTAATGAATATAACAGCAGTGAAAATAGCATAGACAGTACAGTACAAATCTTGTAGTAGTAGAAACTAGTAAACAGCGACTTCAGTGTTGCAGTATTGCCACCTACTGGTTTGTACTTTGACGGCAGCTTGTCGGCGGCTTTGGTGAGAGAAATCTCTGATTGGCTCGTCAGGGGTAGCGAAATCACTCTCATTGGCTGGTCGGGGGTAGCGAAGCAGGGCACAAAAACGCTCTGCTCATTTTCCAACTTGATCTCATCTAATCATTCCAAAACAGCGATATTTTCACAGCGACATGCCTTTCGGAAAGACCCTCCCCCTGCATGATGTCACCCATTTAGAGCAGTTTCTCCTTCTTTATGAGCTCCGCCTCTTCCTTTCAGCAAAAGAGCAGACAAGAGCCGACATACGCCCGTGTCATTTGCAACTTTTTATCAGACATAGAATCACGATTAGAAGTAGCTATATTACTAAGCCGTTTAAGTGAGCAAAATGGTCGGCAAACGCTACTTTCTATTTAATGTTTGGTGAATCAGGTCTCAGGCAGGCGCAGGACGTATGTGCTAGCTGCCTGTCAGCTGTCGTGTTTGTGCTGTGTTCAAATGCAACTTTTTGGCCCTGACACAGGAGACGTAAGGTGACGTATCGGTCGGCGTCTCTATACATCTCATCTGCTACAGCCATTGGATTTGTAAATGACCAATCACAGCGGGAGAGAGGGTTAAAAATAGGGAGACTCCCGCGAAAATTGGGAGTGTTGGCAGGTATGGTGTCCAATGCGTGGCCCCTTTGCTTGCTTTATGTAAATCAGTAATTGCCCACCCCTGCTAGGGTGTCTGGGAAATGTAGTTAACCAGTCTATTAAAAGTAGCGTGAATGTATTGTAAACACTGAAGAACATGGGTGAGATTTGCTGTGAATTATTCATAGTGTTTGTCTAATAAATTCATGCATAATAATCGTGAAATGTGGATTTTTCTTCTTCCTCAGACTAGAACCGTACGATCAAAATCTATAATCGTTGCATCCCCAGACACATGAATAATCTGAGACACTCCCACCAGAGATATATTTGTGTACACTATATCCATGTATTTAACTCTTATATTTGTGTGTCTTAAACTGTACCTGTGTAATTGTTGCACTTTTATTCTCAGGTTGTCTATTTAAATTCTGGCAGGGGGACTGCCAATGGAAACTAGCCTCTGGCTACAATTGGGTACTTTTATACTGTGTTCATGAATGTACATTAACTGTCCCTCTATATCAAATAAAATACAATACAAGACCCTTCAACCTTGACATTTTGTGCGCCTTGCGCGCTCATTTCTAGGGTCCACGCAAGTTCGTGCATGTGCCACTCTCTCCCGTGCCTGTCTCTCTCTCTCTCTATCTCTCTCTCTCTCTGTCTCTCTCTCTCTCTCTCTATCTCTCTCTCTCTCTGTCTCTCTCTCTCTCTCTGTCTCTCTCTCGCTCTCTCTCTCTCTCTCTCTCTCTCCCTCCCTCTCTCTCTCTCTCTCTCTCTCTCTCTCCTTCTCCCTCTCTCTCTCTGTCTCTCTCTCTCCCTCTCTCTCTCTCTCTCTCTCTCTCTCTCTCCCTCTCCCTCCCTCCCTTCATGTGTGTCCACCATCCTATAATAATCCTATAATAAGAATGCAAAGTGTGTGAGTGAGTGAGCAGAATTGTTAGGCCACAGCTTTGTTATTTTACATTCCATCACACTGAATCTCTCAGGAAGCGTAAAGACACATTTTTTAATTAGGTAATTAATAGGGCTGGGCGATATAGCCAAAACATTTATCGATATACAATATTTCATATCAGCCGATATCAATAATTATTGATCATTTTTAATTACCTATTTACCTAGATAAGTAGCCTACAAGACTAAACAAACGTCTGCTCCACCACTTGATATTATGTATTTATGATATGATTGTGTTTGTTTCCCCATAACTTTTCCAGGAACTTAAAATTGTATTTTAAATTTCCATGATTTTTCCTGACTTTTCCTGATTGTATGAACCCTGCATAGAAAAGGTGCTGCCTGGTACACTTTTTGTGACGGACCATGATCTACGTCTTTTTTTCCTTTTTCCAAAAATACAGTTGAACAACCTTTAATTTAGAGCCATCATAACGATATATCCGTACTGATATTGGCCTCATTTGGTGTTAAACATCATATCGGTATCGGCTTAAATGTTTGCCGATATGAAAAAATATATACACAGAGCACACAAGTTGCTGGTGTGATTTAAAACTAGTGTAATGACATGCTTTGTCCAGCAGAGCGCGCCCAAAAGCCCAGCTGCATTCTCTCTCATCTCACTCACATTCACTCCCTCATGTTGTAAGCAGCAGTGGGCAGCTTTCTTGTGTACAGCGCCCGGGGACCAACTTAAAACGTGGTCACTGGTCAGATGACAATCTTCTGTATGTTTTTAATAGGGGTCCATACCAATCTTGTATGGTGCCCCAGGGGAGCACGGGGAGAACAGGCAAACTCCACACAGAAAGCCCCTTTTGACGAGATAGCCCACCTGGGCAGTGTAGGCACTGAGGACATGGGGGGACACACCCTCAGCACCCACAACGTCCCAGGTGGGAATCGAACCCAGGACCTTCTAGCTGTGAAGCGGCAGCGCTACCACTGCACCACCGTGCCCCCTAACAGGAGAGAGTGAAAGCTATTACCAAGTATAAGCACTATATTCTCTCATTGCGCTAACTTCTAGTTATTGAAATCCTAGTGAAATCACACAATCTACTCATTTTGCTGCGCCCCCTCATCAAGCTGACGTTGGAGTATAGAGGACCAGCTGCAGCCAGCAAGGCCCCAAGTCGAGGAGGACGCATTAGTATATTTCAGCCTTTAGTACTTCTCAATGTGTCAGTGAAGCTCAACCAACACCTCAAACAACACATGCAGTGCAACACCACCGCTGTTACTGACTGTTGACTGGCAGCATTGAACCAGCTATTACTGTTTGTAATTGTTGACATTAATGTCACATTAACAGGGAAATACTGGTAAACACCATGTTTTGATCATCAAGAAGAAGAAAACACCTTTCTCATTGGAGTTCAATCTATTGAAATATGATGATAGCTGAGTAGAGAATAGAGGAGAGAAATGCAGCTGGCTAGAAGTGCTGGAATGTGATGTAACATTACATTCACTCGAGTAGGCTACTGTACTGTAGGCTAGTGTACTGTAGTGTAGGCTACTACTGTACTGTAGCCTACTGTACTGTAGGTTACTGTACTGTAGGCTAGTGTACTGTAGGCTAGTGTACTGTAGGTTACTGTACTGTAGGCTAGTGTACTGTAGGCTAGTGTACTGTAGTGTAGGCTAGTGTACTGTACTGTAGGCTACTACTGTACTGTAGCCTACTGTAGTGTAGGCTACTGTACTGTAGGCTACTACTGTACTGTAGGCTAGTGTACTGTAGGCTACTGTACTGTAGGCTAGTGTACTGTAGGCTAGTGTACTGTACTGTAAGCTACTGTACTGTAGGCTACTGTACTGTAGGCTAGTGTACTGTAGGTTACTGTACTGTAGGCTAGTGTACTGTAGGCTAGTGTACTGTACTGTAAGCTACTGTACTGTAGGCTAGTGTACTGTAGGCTAGTGTACTGTACTGTAAGCTAATGTACTGTAGGCTACTGTACTGTAGGCTACTACTGTACTGTAGGCTACTGTACTGTAAGCTACTGTACTGTAGGCTACTGTACTGTAGGCTACTGTACTGTACTGTAGGCTACTGTAGGCTACTGTACTGTAGGCTACTGTACTGTAGGCTACTGTACTGTACTGTAGGCTACTGTACTGTAGGCTACTGTACTGTAGGCTACTGTACTGTACTGTAGGCTACTGTACTGTAGGCTAGTGTACTGTAGGCTACTGTACTGTACTGTAGGCTACTGTACTGTACTGTAAGCTACTGTACTGTACTGTAGGCTACTGTACTGTAGGCTACTGTACTGTAAGCTACTGTACTGTACTGTAGACTACTGTACTGTAGGCTACTGTACTGTAGGCTACTGTACTGTAGGCTACTGTACTGTACTGTAGGCTACTGTACTGTAGGCTAGTGTACTGTAGGCTACTGTACTGTACTGTAGGCTACTGTACTGTAGGCTAGTGTACTGTACTGTAGGCTACTGTACTGTAGGCTACTGTACTGTAGGCTACTGTACTGTAGGCTACTGTACTGTAGGCTACTGTACTGTACTGTAGGCTACTGTACTGTACTGTAAGCTACTGTACTGTACTGTAGGCTACTGTACTGTAGGCTACTGTACTGTAAGCTACTGTACTGTACTGTAGACTACTGTACTGTAGGCTACTGTACTGTAGGATAGTGTACTGTACTGTAGGATAGTGTACTGTACTGTAGGCTAGTGTACTGTAGGCTAGTGTACTGTAAGCTACTGTACTGTAGGCTACTGTACTGTAGGCTAGTGTACTGTTGGCTACTGTACTGTAGGCTACTGTACTGTAGGCTACTGTACTGTACTGTAAGCTACTGTACTGTAGGCTACTGTACTGTAGGCTAATGTACTGTACTGTTAGCTACTGTACTGTACTGTAGACTACTGTACTGTACTGTAGGCTACTGTACTGTAGGCTAGTGTACTGTACTGTAGGCTACTAGTGTACTGTACTGTAGGCTACTACTGTACTGTAGGCTACTGTACTGTATGCTACTGTACTGTAGGCTAGTGTACTGTACTGTAGGCTACTACTGTACTGTAGGCTACTGTACTGTAGGCTACTGTACTGTAGGCTACTGTACTGTAGGCTAGTGTACTGTACTGTAGGCTACTACTGTACTGTAGGCTACTGTACTGTAGGCTAGTGTACTGTACTGTAGGCTACTGTACTGTAGGCTACTACTGTACTGTAGGCTACTGTACTGTAGGCTACTACTGTACTGTAAGCTACTGTACTGTAGGCTAGTGTACTGTAGGCTACTGTACAGTAGTAGCCTACAGTACAGTACACTAGCCTACAGTACAGTAGCCTACAGTACAGTAGTAGCCTACAGTACAGTACACTAGCCTACAGTACAGTAGCCTACAGTACAGTAGCCTACAGTACAGTAGTAGCCTACAGTACAGTACACTAGTAGCCTAGTAGGCTACTGTACTGTAAGCTACTGTACTGTAGGCTACTGTACTGTAGGCTACTACTGTACTGTAAGCTACTGTACTGTAGGCTAGTGTACTGTAGGCTACTGTACTGTACTGTAGGCTAGTGTACTGTAGGCTAGTGTACTGTAAGCTACTGTACTGTAAGCTACTGTACTGTAGGCTACTGTACTGTAAGCTACTACTGTACTGTAGGCTACGACTGTACTGTAGGCTACGGTACTGTACTGCAATGTTCTAGCCTACTTTCTACTCCACTGCCTGCCCTGCATTGCAATTGTAGTTCATTACTTTTCAAATGAACTACACTTTTTGCATGTAAAATAATATATGAGCAGTTCAAATTAACTGTTATCTAAATTGCCATCTTATTATTGGTCTCGTTCTTTTTGTCTGAGAGCCTTGTATTCTTTATTGAAGTCAACACTCAGCAATTGACTGAAACTACGACAGTGACATTGGTTGTTATTCTTTATATTCTTCTTCTCAGACAGTGCAGTTTGACAACAACAATAATGTGAACATTTATTTAATAAAGTCATTTGTGTGTACTGTTACTGTACCAATGCATAGTCATATTGCTGCAAAATCTGTGCACAATCCACATATAAACATGTCTATTTTCATTCCAGCTCAAACATTCACTATATTGGCCATATCTGTTATCAGTGATTTCCCCCTCCTCTAAAATCGGTAACAAAATATCCATCCATATCGGTCGGGCTCCACCTTAAATGACACACAATTCGTTTGATTATATTTGAAATTAATAACATTTTGATTAATCAAAACAACCACAAGTCAGAAACACAACAGCATTATGCTGTGAGCCTGTTACGATTCAAAATACTTAGGCTACTACCAACACTTAACTAGCCTGTAAAAAATATATATAATAAATGAACTAGCCTGTACTCCACTACTGTACTGTACTGTACTGTACTGCACTGTATTGTACTGTACTGCACTGCACTGCACTGCACTGTACTGTACTGTACTGCACTGCACTGCACTGTACTGTACTGCACTGCACTGTACTGCACTGTACTGTACTGCACTGTACTGTACTGTACTGCACTGTACTGCACTGTACTGTACTGTACTGCACTGTACTGTACTGTGCTGTACTGCACTGTACTGTACTGCACTGTACTGTACTGTACTGTACTGCACTGCACTGTACTGCACGGCACTGCACTGTACTGTACTGCACTGTACTGTACTGCACTGTACTGCACTGTACTGTACTGCACTGCAGCTGCACTGTACTGTACTCTACTGTACTGTACTGTATTGTACTGTACTGTGCTGTACTGTATTGTACTGTACTGTACTGTACTGCACTGCAGCTGCACTGTACTGTACTCTACTGTACTGCACTGTATTGTACTGTACTGTACTGTACTGTATTGTACTGTACTGTGCTGTACTGTATTGTACTGTACTGTACTGTACTGCACTGCAGCTGCACTGTACTGTACTCTACTGTACTGTATTGTACTGTACTGTGCTGTACTGTATTGTACTGTACTGTACTGCACTGCAGCTGCACTGTACTGTACTCTACTGTACTGTACTGTATTGTACTGCACTGTACTGTACTGTGCTGTACTGCACTGTGATGTACTGTACTGCACTGTACTGTACTGTATTGTACTGCACTGTACTGTACTGTGCTGTACTGCACTGTACTGTATTGTACTGTACTGTACTGCACTGTATTATACTGTACTGCACTGCACTGTACTGTACTGTATTGTACTGTACTGCACTGTACTGCACTGTACTGTACTGTATTGTACTGTACTGCACTGTATTATACTGTACTGCACTGCACTGTACTGTACTGCACTGCACTGTACTGTACTGCACTGTACTGTACTGTACTGTACTGCACTGTATTATACTGTACTGTACTGCACTGTACTGTACACTCAACCTAGTGACATCATCTAGCAGCGCCTTAGTTGGTGAAAAGCTGAAATGTTGTTCATCTTTCTAGCAAATCTAGATAAATGTCAGACTTGAAAGCAGTGTCCTGTCTTGTCTGAGGTGAAATGCAATATAGTCATTATGATCAAATGTGTCATGTCCTCTTTAGTGCTCAATTCAGATATTTTGCTCAGATCTGATTTTTGTGTGGCTGTTCACATGATCTTTTTAAAAGTGGCCAATATGAGATTCCAGTGTGAAGTGACCCGCATGCGGCTGACAACTGGGTTTATCACCCAAAACAGCGTCAGCTCTTTGTAAAACAGGCAGGTGATCCGACCACAACGTTGGTTTGAGACTTTAGCTTCTTTGAACTTTGCTCTTATCTTTTCTCTGACACTGCTGCCACATTCCTCTATGGCTCTGTTCAGCCATTTCTTTCCATTAGGGCTGCAACTAACGTTTATTTTCATAATCGATTATTCTGTCAATTATTTTCTCGATTAATCGATTAGTTCTTTGGTCTATAAAATGTCAGAAAATGATGACAAATATCATTCAGTGTTTCCCAAAGCCCAAGATGACTTCCTCGAAATGTCTTGTTTTGTCCACAACCCAAAGATATTCAGTTTACTGTCATAGAGGAGTAAAGAAACCAGAAAATATTCACTTTTAAGAAGCTGGAATCAGAGAATTAAAAAAATTACTCAAACCGATTAATCGATTATCAAAATAGTTGTTGATTAATTTTCTGTCGATCGACTAATTAATCGATTAATCGTTGCAGCTCTACTTTTGATATGCTTTCAAACACAGACCGGTTAGGGACTGTTGGTTATTTATGAGAGGGGGGGGTATGGTGCAGGGGCGACTTTGTTTTCGTTTTTTTCCTTCACCCTCCCCAGATCTATAAATATTTTTCCATGTCCCTCCCTGAGTGACTGGAGATAAATGCATGACCCTCCCTCCACCATAAATAACCACACTTTATCATATTCACACCAAAGGTAGTATTGAAGAAAATATGACCTTTTCCGATGATTTGGCTATGTTTGATAGCGCCCTATGACATCGGGGGAGAGAGGGGGCGGGGGGCATATAACGTTTAGTAGGCTACCCAGCCCAATAACTGCCTCATCTCCTAGCTATAAAGCCTACAGTAGCCTAGCCAGGGCCGGCGCATGCCATTCTGCCGCTCTAGGCGAGAACAAATTATGCCGCCCCCAATTGGCAACACCATACCAGCATCAAAGTATGCATGACGCAATATGCAGGCATTTTGCACATCCATATAGCCTACCTACAAAAATAACGCGCCACAGGTCTGCACAGGTCTGCATAATAACTCCAATAACCACAGCAGTCATGATACAGCACAGATATTTTCCAAATAATCACATTTTTCAGACCCTCAAACTATGCAAATCTCTCTTATCTACCACTTTCTCATGTGCATAAAACACGGAATGTGCGCACGGCGGCGCAACCACAGTAATATAAGACTCACAATATATTTAGCCTATAGCCTATATCATCAGCAGATTCACAATTTAACAAAGGCGAGTTGTTGTTACGAGCTGTTGGCAAATAAAGCTTGTTTACCTTTCAGAAGTGGACACCAGCGGGGGCTGCGTCAGCAAAGGTCTTTAAATAAATCCAATCATCCTCTATTAGTATTCTCTCTGCCAGTTCATTTTATATGGAGATTGTTGCCAGTCCATTAAGTCTGTCTTGTTTCATTGTAGGCTACTACTGCAGAGGTAGTTTCAACTTTGAGAAACTTTAGATATTGTATCTTGGAATTTTGGTCTCTCCAATGAATGGGCAGGGCAGGCAAAGTGCGCACTGCGCACCGCAGAGGGAAACAGATTGTTTTGGAACCCAGAAACAACGTTAGAAATATCGCGCTAATTTACACTGATTACACTAATACTGGTACACACATATGAGCACATGGCCTAGGCTACCTTAACCCAAAGTTAATGATGTAAATTAGTCTACTTGTAGGTATGTCCCTTTTCCTCATTCAAGCAGGATGGAGAAGACATGATGACCCGCCCTCCTCTGCCTCTGATTGGCTAGTAGTAGTGCTTGTTTAGGCATGAGGAGTGATGATTGGTTGGGTTAGGGTAAGAATATCAGGGTAGGCCAATCAGAGGCATAGTAGGGCGGGCGGTTCGTGCCGCGGACAGCGGCGAGAGAATGGATCTAGCGGGGAAGAGCATGAGAGGCAGAGCGCTGGAGAATATTTGGAGAGCTGCAAGTGAAGGCGCACAATTTGCCGCCCCTTCAAGTGCCGCCCTAGGCGGTCGCCTATGTCGCCTATATGTTCGAACCGGCCCTGAGCCTAGCCAACTGCATATGTGTCAACAATTCCAGCTCTGAAACAATATAAAGCGATGATAAACGTTTCCAGTCAATGCACCAAGCAAACAGCAGGACCGAGTGAGGGCCTGTAGCTACACAGTGCATAGGAGCAGCGGTTTACGTGAAAGGAAGGAATGGGAGATACCAAGTCCAGTCACCATACAGGTAAACCATAGATATAAATAGGGGAGTAAACACGAATTTTGGAACGAAAAAACGCATTTAAAATATATAGCCTACAAAATACAAAAAATGAAATGTTGTATAACCCTCCCTAAAGCCAAAATAAAAAACACAAGTCCCTCCCCAGTACTCAAAAAAACATTTGATATCCCTCCCCCTTTCTCCACCATACCCCCCCTCTCATAAATAACGAACAGTCCCTTACGATACGACACCTCAAGTTTTGCTGCAGAGACGTGTCACCCCAAATACACTTTGACTTGTTCCATCGCAAGGTGTTTGTAAAGGCAGAATGACTTCCTTGGCCCTCAGCCAGCGTAGAATAGTGACGAATGTCAATCTAGAGTGACGTACAGTAAAAGTCTGCTGAAGTCTGATACGGGTCACATGTCTGTTTACAGAGGTCGCATTCCAATAAATCTGATGTGAATCGGATTCAAATCTAGTCTGGACGGTTCCATGGGCGGAACACACCACAACATCCGCCGGCAACCAGAGTGCAGCTGCGCTCCCGCTCAATCCTTGTGTTCTGTTCAGAAAACATGACATGAGTATCTAGCTACTACTATTATTAGCTAGCCAGAAAGCTACAAAACAAACAAACAAACAAACAACTAAAACCAAATAATGGCATCGCCACCTGACCTGACACACCGGTCAAAAGGGTAAAATGGCGGAAGAAAAACACTGTGGTACACAAAGACCACCAGAACACAGGGCGGCTCTTCCTGCCTGTAGTAATGGATACCAAATTATTATATAACAGGTGCCCTGTTAATTTGAATTTATTTATTTACTCTTGACAAATGGTTGGAAATTGGTAGGCTATAAAACACACTTACAGAGTCCAGTCACAACAGTGAATGATCTCACTCACAAAAAAATATGTTAATATTAATAATTTTGCATTGTGACCTTTCGGATCTCATATTTTACCTTGTAACACTTTGCTGTCTTCCTTTTATCCGATTGCCTCTGTGTATGAAATGTACAAATAAACTTGCATTGCCTTCCCTCATTTTAATTTACCTCACCTGACCTCACTTTACCTGACCTCAATTTACCTTTTCATTTCCAACAGATCACATGGCTGTAATGAAGCCTGTTGACAGTCTCATGTCAGTGGGAGGATGTGAGGAATCTGATCTGACAGGTTGAATCAGATCAACTCGTTTGATTCAAACAACAACACAGTCCCAGCACCGCACGGGGTGTCTGAGAGGTGTAGAGAGGCAGGCAGGCAGGCAGGCAGGCAGACAAACCCGGCAAACCGGCAGACAGACAGAGACAGACAGACAAACAAACTGTCTGGCTGCCTGTCTGCATGTCTGCCTGTTTGTTTGATGTTTGTCTGTCTGTCTGCCGGTTTGTCTGTCTGACAGACAGTGAATGTCTGGGTAGTGCAGGGCAGAGGTTCTCAAATGTTTTTCAGCCAAGCACCCTTTACAACAGGGATGTCAGAGATACAGCCCGGGATCCGGCCCGCGGGCAGGTTTCATCCGGCCCGCGAGATGTTTTGGAATTTTTATTTTATTTTTATTATTATTATTATTATTAAATTCGCACCCCATTATCATGAACTATGTGTGGCTAATAAGCAAGCTAAGAGTTCATTCATAAGTTAATTAACCTGCACTACAAGGAAGTATGTCAGTAGGTCATCAGGTGTAAACAAAGCCGCCATGATGCCACACTGGAATTGAATCGCGCATTCGGCTACCTACCAAAAAACAAAGGAATCAACAAGATGCTGTCGAAAAAGAGAAAGGTTGACACGGAATGCAGGCAGTTTCAAGAGAAATGGAAAGAGCAGTATTTCTTTTGTGAAGTAAATGGGTAAATGAGTCGAATTGATTTTAGTAAAAAAAAAAATCCGGCCCCCATGAGGTCTCAGTTGAACAAATCCGGATAGAAAATATACCGGGGACCCCCTCATTCTCATTTGTCATTTTGGGCTAAGCTTAATTGTTTCCACGGTAACGTGCTTGACTTTTAAATTGATTGGTTTGTTAGATTAGAATGTAATCCATTAACCATTTTAGATTTAAAGCATACAATATTTTCGTTTAACTATGAAGCTTTTGCAAAAAAAAAAGTATTTTTATTTTCCTGAAAGCTTTTCGCGGACCGGCAAAGTGCCCCGGACCCCCATTTGAGAAACGCTGGTGTAGGGAAAATTACTCTCCTTGTCTGCAGGTGGGAAGCCGGTGGCGTGTGAGTCCTGGTCGTTGCACTAGCGCCTCCTCTGCTCAGCCTGTTTGGGGGAACGGGAACCATGCAGGGGAAATAGTGTGATCCGCCCACGCGCTACGTCCTGCCGGTGAAACTCCTCGCTGTCAGGTGAAAAGAAGCAGCTGGCGACTGCACATGCATTGGAGGAAGGAGGAAGCATGTGCTAGTCTACAACTCTCCCCAGTTTGGCAGAGGGGGGTGGAGCAATGACCGGGACAGCAGGGGGGATGTGGACAAGTACAATAGGGGAGAAAATGGGATTATTATGAGGCAGGACGTAGCACATGGGAGGATCAGGCAATTCCCCCCAGTTCCCCTCCCCCCAAACAGGACTGTAGATCCCCCTCGTTTGTTTCAACCATTGAGCTGGGTTGTAACAGTATGAAATGCATTGACTTCATGTATCAATAATAAATAACACACACTGCTCACAACACACACACACACACACACACACACACACACACACACAGACAATTCAGTGCAATAATTATGTTGTATTGCCATTTGCAGACTGCTGCTGCACAACTTGACTGCACCTTCTACTGACAAACTGTGCTATTTTTTATTATTCTATCTTATTTCTATTCTATTGTGTTTTAAACTGTTTGCCATATTGGCGTACTTTACACATATTTACCTGTTTACTACTTGCTATGTCTTGTAATGGAGCCCCCTATAAGAATGTCACATGTAGGCTACTTGAATCTTGAATGTGCCTTTAATCCCACCGGTCACAATAGTGACCATAAAAAAACGTTTCAGTTATAAAGCTCTAAAAACGTTACTGAATGATGTATCAATGTATTTCCAGCAAATATTGAAATAATAAAGAGTCTCAATGAAATATTCCAATAATTATGTGGAGTGTCACATGTTTAGTGTAAATGGTCACATGACCAGTGCTGTTTACTTCCTGCTTGCACCAGGCAAAGAGCTTGGCTGCATCAAAGCTCCCAAACAAAAGGTTATTAAAGTATGTTAACATAAAGATAGGACAACCATTTTTGGCACACATAATCTTGAAGGTGTCTAGTGTTGATATATGCATTTGCAATTACTCAACTTTGTTCAGTGTGGTCATAGAATGAGTAAACATGTTGATGGCAACAATAGTGACCGGTGGGATAACACAGTGCCTCTAGGTATACACATACTTATACACATACATTAGGGATGGGTCATGATTTTCAAATCAGCCACAGCAACAATGGTCTGTCAGAGGAGAACAAGGTCCAGACGGTGCCAGCTAGGGATGCACGATAATTATCGGACCGATAAATTATCGGCCGATATGGCCATTTTGCGTTATTATTTATTATTCCGATAATGGCCTTTTTCCGATAAATTATCCGATAATAATCCTGTTTATTTTTTGCCTCGGAAGCGGAGCTTTTTGTTGTCGCACATTCGTGACATCACAGCTGCGACGCAAACATGGCTGCTGCCAGTGTGTAGTGCAGGGGTCACCAACCTTTTTGAGGTCGAGGGCTACCTGAAGGGTAAAGAGTCATGTGGGGGGCTACCTGTTGAAATTTGCTCGATTTACCTTTAAATAATGAGTACTGATCTGAGGAGGTGACATGTGCACAGAGCCCTTTTTACTGAACCACATGACCTTGGTCTTAGAGGTGTTTAACTCATTCCTGGCCATATACGTCTTTAACGTCTTATCAGGAATGTGCCTCCCAGCCAAAGACGTGTTTGACGTGTTTTTGTTTTTATTCGTGCTTACAGTAGTTCAAAGACTTCCCCAGCCTGTGACATGGTATCAGGTCCCTGGCCTCAAGGTCAAAGCCGACAACACGTGAACAAACAACTACGCAGCTGTTGTTTTGAAATGGAGGAGGAGGAAAAACAGAAAACGGAGAAACGCTGCCTGTTTCAGAGAGGAGAAACGCCATTGAAACGCCCCTCGGCGCGCTGCACGAGCTGGTCGCCTTGCTGCAGGGCAGCGAACCTGGATGAGTTGTTCGCGGTAGTCGGACCAACATGATCGATCCGGTTCCAGCGCCTGGTCCCAAACCCAAGCCGGACCCCGTTCCTGTGTCCCAGGCGGAAGGAGAGGAGGAGGAGGAGAACGAGGAAACCACAGCAACAGACAGGAGCCATTTTTCACAGCGCATTTGTGCCGTGCGAAGACCCGCCGGGATTACATTGAAAGTGACTATAGGCTCTTTCAAACACAGATCACGCAAAATTGTAGTTCGGGAAGCTCGTAAAGCTTGGCAGCCTCGCCACACATTTTGTTGTTGATATATATGCATTGCCAACGATGCAGAGGCAGAGGAGGCTAGACGCTGATCTCAGACCAGTTTGGTGTTCTCCTCCTATGCTAATTTGCGGGGAGATCAATAGTGTTCCCTGGGAAGGAGGTGCGATCCAGCAGCAGCTGTGGACAGAACTCTCTCTCTGTGTGTGTGTGTGTGTGTGTGTGTGTGTGTGTGTGTGTGTGTTGATGTTACTCTACTGCTGCAAGGCTGCTTTGGATAAAAGTGTCTGCTAAATGACGTAATGTAATGTAAAGAGACACACATGGGCCCCACACACACACACATTCACACTCACTCACACTGAGTAAACTGTATTGTTGAATGTAAAAAAAGCACTTCATGTATATATATATATTTTTTTGTCATTTGTGTCATAACGAATAATATTTACATGTCTGATGTCAATACAGTTCAAAATAAAAGAATTTAGAGCGAGTTCTGCCTGAGATTGTGTCCTTTACAAAAATGCCATTTTCTCCAATTTCTCTTCTCAGAGAGACCTTTTTGGTGAAAACAGGGTGTATATAAATGGCTATAAGTAGAGTACAGAACATGCTAAAAGCTCACTTTTTTTTCTGGTGAACCCAGAGACGTACATCTTCATTTTGAGGTATTGCAAATCACTTTGGTGCTAATAGATAATTTACTGTGGGTCTTGAAAGATGACCAACAATTATGAAAATCTTTGGCCTGAGCTAAATATTGGCAGTCCTAAACTGGCCATGAATGAGTTAACATGAGGCGTAGGGAGGAGAAACCCTGTTGCATGCTGTTGAAACTAGACTGGAGAAGCATCACTACAGCATCTGGGGTTTGGCCAGAGGCGTACAGAATGGTGTCATCGGCATAAAGGTGAATGAGTGAGTCACCAACAGAGATAGCTGAATCATTTATATACACAGAGAACAAAGTTGGACCTAATATTGAGCCCTGAGGCACACCCTTGAAGACAGGGAGGGGCTGCGACAGGAGTTGATCAGAGCTGACACATTGCACCCTATCGGTGAGGTAGTTTGAAAACCATGCCAGGGAGGGACCAGAGACCCCGACGCTGCTAAGCCTGTCAACAAGGATGGAGTGGTCAACTCAAACGCTTTAGCTAAATCAATGAAGATGGCCGCACAGTGTTGTTTACGATCGAGGGCAGAAGATATGTCATTGATCACTTTATGAGTTGCAGTTACACAACCAAAACCAGAACGGAAACCAGACTGAACATCAGACAGGATATTATGAGCTTTCCAAAATTCAGTGAGCTGCTTATTTACCAGTTAGCACAGCAGCAGCACAGGCCACCGGAAGACGGGGTGGGTCTTCTTCTGTCTCCCTGCCTCAGTAACGCATACCAGGCTCTCTCAGAGGGCGTGAGGTTAATAATGTGCCTGTGGTCCTTCTCCCGTGACAATAGGTGTCGAGGCGACATTTTGCCTTGAGGAAAGACACAGACACACACACACACACACACACACACACACACACACACACACGTTGAAAACAATACCAGCCATCACAAATCATTCATTTAATTGCTACTGTGACATCACACCACTGGTTCTGTCAGATTCCATAATAATTGTTCTCATGTGAACTTTGACCTGCCCTGTTTGTTCTCTCTGTCTCTTTCTTCAGGTCCACCTTGGTCACAATCCTACCATTCCTATGCTGCCGTAGGCTACATACATACATATAACCTTAGTCCTGCAATAGAGCTTGTGAGATGCAACAATAACATCAACAACCACTGGCAGGGCTTAAAATTTGGCGTGGGATTGCATCTTTTTGGAAATTCCTGCATATTTGCAATTTATAAAGGGGGAGTAATCCCGCAATGGTTTATGCCAGGGGTCTCAAACCCACTGCCCCGGGCCAGACACGTGCCCTAAAGCGATTTCATACGGCCCGCCACTTGATATCAAGTTATAGTGAAATCAGGCCCGCACCTCCGCTCGTTGTAAAACACAGAGCGCGCTCCCGAGGCGTGTGGACGAGGCACTGTCTTCATGCAGACGAGCCCAGCGTGGCCATTATACATTTCCATAAATGTGCACTGTCCTGCACTGTACTGTACTGCACTGTACTGTACTGTACTGCACTGTACTGTACTGTACTGCACTGTACTGTACTGCACTACACTGTGCTGTGCTGTATTGTACTGCACTGTACTGTACTGTACTGCACTGTACTGCACTGCACTGTACTGTACTGTACTGTACTGCACTGTACTGTACCGTACCGTACTGCACTGTACTGCACTGCACTGTACTGTACTGTACTGCACTGTACTGTACTGTACTGCACTGTACTGTATTGTACTGCACTGTACTGCACTGTACTGCACTGTACTGTGCTGCACTGTACTGCACTGTACTGTACTATACTGTACTGCACTGTACTGTATTGTACTGTACTGTACTGTACTGTACTGTACTGCACTGTACTGTACTGTGCTGTACTGCACTGCACTGTACTGTCCTGCACTGTACTGTACTGCACTGCACTGTGCTGTGCTGTATTGTACTGCACTGTACTGTACTGCACTGTACTGTACTGCACTGCACTGTACTGCACTGTACTGTACTGCACTGCACTGTACTGTACTGTACTGCACTGCACTGTACTGTACTATACTGTACTACACTGTACTGTATTGTACTGTACTGTACTGTACTGTACAGCACTGTACTGCACTGTACTGTACTGTACTGCACTGTACTGTACTGTACTGAACTGTACTGCACTGTACTGTACTGAACTGTACTGTACTGTACTGTACTGAACTGTACTGAACTGTACTGTACTGTACTGTACTGAACTGTACTGTACTGTACTGTACTGTATTGTACTACACTGTACTGTACTGCACTGTACTGTACTGTACTGCACTGTACTGTACTGCACTGTATTATACTGTACTGCACTGTACTGCACTGTACACTCAACCTAGTGACATCATCTAGCAGCGCCTTAGTTGGCAAAAAGCTGAAATGTTGTTCATCTTTCTAGCAAATCTAGATAAATGTCAGACTTGAAAGCAGTGTCCTGTCTTGTCTGAGGTGAAATGCAATATAGTCATTATGATCAAATGTGTCATGTCCTCTTTAGTGCTCAATTCAGATATTTTGCTCAGATCTGATTTTTGTGTGGCTGTTCACATGATCTTTTTAAAAGTGGCCAATATGAGATTCCAGTGTGAAGTGACCCGCATGCGGCTGACAACTGGGTTTATCACCCAAAACAGCGTTAGCTCTTTGTAAAACAGGCAGGTGATCCGACCACAACGTTGGTTTGAGACTTTAGCTTCGTTGATCTTTGCTCTTATCTTTTCTCTGACACTGCTGCCACATTCCTCTGTGGCTCTGTTCAGCCATTTCTTTCCATTAGGGCTGCAACTAACCATTATTTTCATAATCGATTATTCTGTCGATTATTTTCTCAGTTAATCGATTAGTTCTTTGGTCTATAAAATGTCCGAAAATGATGACAAATATCATTCAGTGTTTCCCAATGCCCAAGATGACTTCCTCAAAATGTCTTGTTTTGTCCACAACCCAAAGATATTCAGTTTACTGTCATAGAAGAGTAAAGAAAAAGAGAATTTTGACTTTTTTCTTAAAAAGTTACTCAAAACGATTAATCGATTATCCAAATAGTTGTTGAATAATTTTCTGTCGATCGACTAATTCATCGATTAATCGTTGCAGTTCTACTTTTGATATGCTTTCAAACACAGACCGGTCACGATACGACACCTCAAGTTTTGCTGCAGAGACGTGTCACCCCAAATACAGTGACTTGTTACATCGCAAGGTGTTTGTAAAGGCAGAATGACTTCCTTGGCCCTCAGCCAGCGTAGAATAGTGACGAATGTCAATCTAGAGTGACGGACAGTAAAAGTCTCCTGAAGTCTGATACGGGTCACATGTCTGTTCACAGAGGTCGCATTACAAAAAATCAGATGTGAATCTGATTGAAATCCACTGATGAAAGTGACCCTTGCTAGTCTGGGCGGTTCATGGGCGGAACACACCACGACATCCGCCGGGAACCAAAGTGCAGCTGCGCTCAATCCTTGTGTTCTGTTCAGAAAACATGACGCGAGTATCTACCTACTACTATCTTTTAGCTAGCTACCCAGAAAGCTACAAAACAAACAAACAAACAACTAAAACCAAATAATGGTATCGCCACCTGACCTGACACACCGGTCAAAAGGGTAAAATGGGGGAAGGAAAACACTGTGGTACACAAAGACCACCAGTGGTTGCTGCTTGGTGGGCTACTCTTCTCCTTTTAGACTTTACACTAAACACTAGACAGCAGTTAGTGTTTCACATATGTGCAAGAGATGAAGATAGACACAGCTTTCTGTGTTAAAGGCTAAATCCTTGATCCAAATCGGAGTATATAGGCTCACCACAGAAAGACTAAATAGAAGAATGGATTTTAGTTTCAGATCATTAAGTATGTGCTTTGTGTTTCATTAATGGTTGGTCGGGGGGAGAGGAATAGTGTGATCGTCCCACGCTCTATGTCCTGCCGGTGAAACTCCTCACTGTCAGGTGAAAAGAAGCAGCTGGCGACTGCACATGTATCGGAGGAAGCATTTGCTAGTCTACAACTCTCCCCAGATCGGCAGAGGGGGTGGAGCAACGACCGGGACAGCAGGGAGAATAGGCCAAGTACAATTGCGGAGGAAACGGGAGGACGTAGTGCATGGGAGGATGATGCAATTCCCCCCAGTTCCCCTCCCCCAGAACAGGTGCCCTGTTAATTTGTATTTATTTGGCGGACTTACTCTTGACAAATGGTTGGAAATCGGTATAAAACACACGTAGGCGGCATTCACACACAAAGCGCTTTTTTCAGTCAGAACGCTATGAAAATCATGTTGAGAGCGCTTCCATTGTGCACAAAACACAGCGCACGGAGCGTTTTTTTTGTGCTCCGTTTGTTTTCCCCTGTATGGAGGACCAGGAGGGTCTTACGCTAATGAATAGAGTGTCCCCTTAATAATTATCCAATTGTACAATTAAAAAGAGTAATTTCAAAAAGAATTCACAAATGACGTATTAATACATCATTAAAAAGTCGTATTTGGAAAAGGAACTTCAAAAACATCCATTAAACAGTGTATTTCAAAATGGAATTACGAATACATCATTTAAAACATCATTTAATACATCGTTTCCTTATTCCTATTCGAAATAACCATTTGGAATTGTATTTGAAGTCACTATATTAAATCCCCGATTCGAAATAACGATTGGAAATGCCATTTTGCATGACACTTTTGGCCTTAGCCTAGAAAAACTGTGTAAAACAATGCAAATTAGACATGTACTTTAATTTTTAATTTGACATACCTTGTAGGCCCTGGAGAGTCTTAAGCTAATGAATAGAGTGTTCCTTTAATAATTATCTAATCGTACAATTAAAAAGAGTAATTTCAAAAATAATTCACAAATGACGTATCAATACATCATTAAAAAGTCATATTTGGAAAAGGAACTTCAAAAACATCCATTAAACAGTGTATTTCAAAATGGAATTACGAATACATCATTTAAAACATCATTTAAACAGTGTATTTCAAAATGGAATTACGAATACATCATTTAAAACATCATTTAATACATAATTTCCTTATTCCTATTCGAAATAACCATTTGGAATTGTATTTGAAGTCACTATTTCAAAACCAATTCAAAAAACCGATTGGAAAACCATTTTGTTTTAACATGACACTTTTTTGCTCTTTGTCCCCAGCCAAACAGTGTCAATCGTGAATCCATGGTCCTAATGCAAATGAGCCATGTAACAGGCTCTCTGATTGGCTAGAGAGGCAGTCCACTGAGCCAGGCTCTTTCGTGCCTCAAAGCTCTCTAGCCAATCAGAGAGCCTGTTACATGGCTCATTTGCATTAGGGGGCTCAATTCACGATTGACACTGTTTGGCTGGGGACAAAGAGCAAAAAGTGTCATGTTAAAACTAAATGGTTTTCCAAACGTTTTTTTTAATTAGTTTTGAAATAGTGACTTCAAATACAATTACAAATGGTTATTTCGAATAGGAATAAGGAAATGATATATTAAATTATGTTTTAAATGATGTATTCGTAATTCCATTTTGAAATACACTGTTTAAATGATGTTTTAAATGATGTATTCGTAATTCCATTTTGAAATACACTGTTTAATGGATGTTTTTGAAGTTCCTTTTCCGAATACGACTTTTTAATGATGTATTAATATGTCATTTGTGAATTCGTTTTGAAATTACTCTTTTTAATTGTACGATTAGATAATTATTAAAGGAACACTCTATTCATTAGCTTAAGACTCTCCAGGGCCTACAAGGTATGTCAAATTTAAAATTAAAGTACATGTCTAATTTGCATTGTTTTACACAGTTTTTCTAGGCTAAGGCCAAAAGTGTCATGCAATGGGTAAATTGCATGACAAGTCCAGTGTCCAGTGAAAAAGACAATCAGGGCGCTTTTCCTTAATGTTCAACTTTTTTCAGCTTAAAAACACCCACAGCGCTCCTCCAAAAACAACAGATGCCACCAGCGCTGAAACGCCAGGTGCGTTCATTAAAAGAGGAGCACGTCTAGCGCGTCCTTACATAGAGAATGAATTGCAGAAAGACGCTGGCAGCTCCAAAAACGCTATTGGTCTGAATGTCCCCTTACAGAGTCCAGTCACAATAGTTAATGATCTCACTCACAAAGAAATATGTTCATAATTTTGCATTGTGACCTTTTGGATCTCATATTTTACCTTGTAACACTCTGCTGTCTTCCTTTTATCCATATGTACAGCACTTTGATCGCCTCTGTGTATGAAATGTACAAATAAACTTGCCTTGCCTTACCTCACTTTAATTTACCTTACCTGACCTCAATTTACCTTCCTTTACCTTTTCATTTCCAACAGATCACATGGCTGTAATAAAGCCTGTCGACACTCTCATCATGTCAGTGGGAGGATGTGAGGAATTCAGACCTGCTCTGACAGGTTGAATCAGACCAGCTCCAGTTTGATTGAACAACAACACCACACGGTGTGTTTGGGTAGTGTAGAGACAGACAGATAGACAGACAGACAAACTGGCAGACAGACAGACAGACAGACAGACAGGCAGACAGACAGACAGACAGACAGACAAGACAGACAGACAGACAGACAGGCAGACAGACAGACAGACAGACAGACAGACAGACAGACAGACAGACAAGACAGACAGACAGACAGACAGACAGACAAGACAGACAGACAGACAGACAGACAAGACAGACAGGCAGGCAGGCAGACAGACAAACCGGCAGGCAGACAAGACAGACAGACAGACCGACAGACAGACAGGCAGGCAGGCAGGCAGACAGACAGACGGACAGATAGACAGACAGACAGACAGACAGACAGACAGACAGACAGACAGACAGACAGACAGACAGTGGGTGTCTGGGTAGTGTAGGGCAGAGGTTCTCAAATGGGTTAAGGACCCCTTACAAGATAGAAAATATACCGGGGACCCCCTCATTCTGATTTGTGATTTTGGGCTAAGCCTAATTGTTTCCATGGTAACGGGCTTGACTCTTAAATTCATAGGTTTGTTAGATTAGAATGTAATTCAAGTATTTTAGATTTAAAGCATAAAATATTTTCATTGAACTATGAAGCTTTTGCAAAAAAAAGACCCATTTGAGAACCACTTGTGTAGGGGTCCACCCGCTATGCCAACCACCCACAGTGCCGACAGCCCGCAATGCCAACGTTAGGTTTAGGCATAGGGGGTGGGAGAGGTTAGGTTTAGGGTCTGGGGAGGTTAGGTTTAGGTAAGGGGGGTGGGAGAGGTTAGGTGTAGGGTTAGGGTCTGGGGGAGGTTAGGTTTAGGCGTGGGGGGTGGGGTGGGGTGGGAGAGGTTAGGTTTATGCGTGGGGGCTGGGAGAGGTTAGCTCCAGCTGGTCCCCCGACACGCTGCACACCGCCTCGCTCAGCTGGTTCTGCTTGTGGGCTATCGGCATTGCGGACTGTCGGCACTGCGGTCTGTCAGCACATAGACGCGGCACCCTTGTGTAGGGAAAATCACTCCTTGTCTTCAGGTGGGAAGCCGGTGGCGTGTGAGTCCTGATCGTTGCACTAGCGCCTCCTCTGGTCAGCCTGTTTGGGAGAAGGGGAACCGGGGGGAATTGTGTGATCCTCCCACGCGCTACGTCCTGCCGGTGAAACGCCTCGCTGTCAGGTGAAAAGAAGCAGCTGGCGACTGCACGTATTGGAGGAGGGGGAAGCATGTGCTAGTCTACAACTCTCCCCAGTTTGGCAGAGGGGGGTGGAGCAATGATTATTTTGTATATCTTATATTTATTATAATATATTATTCTATCTTATTTCTATTCTATTGTGTTTGACACTGTTTACTACTTGCTATGTCTTGTAATGGAGCCCCCTATAAGAATGTCATGTGTATAGGCTACTTGAATCTTGAATGTGCCTTTAATCCCACCGGTCACAATAGTGACCATAAAAAACAACTTTTGTAAGGGTCTAAAAACGTTACTGAATGATGTATAATGTATTTCCAGCAAATAATGAAATAATAAATAGTCTGAATGATATATGTCACATGTTTAGTGTAAATTGTCACATGACCAGAGCTGTTTACTTCCTGCTTGCACCAGGCAAAGAGCTTGGCTGCATCAAAGCTCCCAAACAAAAGGTTATTAAAGTATGTTAACATAAAGATAGGACAACCATTTTTGGCACACATAATCTTGAAGGTGTCTAGTGTTGATATATGCATTTGCAATTACTCAACTTTGTTCAGTGTGGTCATAGTATGAGTAAACATGTTGACGGCAACAATAGTGACCGGTGGGATAACACAGTGCCTCTAGGTATACACATACTTATACACATACATTAGGGATGGGTCATGATTTTCAAATGTACGTCAGCCATGGCAACAATGGTTTGTCAGAGGAGAACAAGGTCCAGACGGTGCCAGCCTTCACCCATGCAGTGCGACTCTACCGCCAGGCTCATGGGCACTACAGCACATGAAAAATCAAAGATAGTGCGCTCAACTCCTAACTTTAAGGCAGGCTGTATAAACTTGGTGCTGGATCCCTAAAACAAGTCTAATTCAAAAAAACGAAAAGGACAGCACTCCAAGTTCAGAGATTTATTGCCACACAATAGGACGTTTCGGGCAGCAGCCCTTCTTTAGCTGTAATGGCAATTACATGCAGGTGATGCACAGGTGCGTCTAATTATAGGTCCCATACCGGCACAATCAGGGTAGACCAGCAGAGGGAGTCAGTAAGGTCAATGCAGGTACATTCATAGAAAACAAAACATTCAAAGAAAAACAAAACATTCAAAGAAAACAAACAAAAGACCTCATTAAGCCCCTTAGGGATGAGGGTATCAAGGGAGTGGATCCAGTAGGCCTCTCTTTGAAGGAGGATCACTACAGCACATGGGACATGACATGTCTCATACGGTCACAGATTCTGTCTAACCTGGTGATGGAGGGCATCCTGCCCAAATTGAGGGAGCTCATCTCCCTTGACTCAAAGGCAAGATGCACAAGAAGCAGAGGAACTGTATGCTGACCAGGGACCTGGTGTACTGCCTGTTGCAGCACCAGGGCCAAGCCCAGTACGAGGCTGTGGTGCAGCGGTGATGTGAGGTGGGACGTCCTGTGCTGCAGGCCTCCATATGAACAGACATGGCCCAGATCATCACCACCAAGGAGCATGTCACCAACAAGATGTGAGCTGTGGTCCACCCCAAGGCAGAGCAGCTGCTGAAGGTGAGCTCAGACCTACATCAGCTCCACCCTGGATGGCACAATGGCGCCGACCACCCAGGGCTTTTACCATGCTTTCTTCAGGGCGCTGGTGGACATGAGCAACAACACCCTCAACAAAGGCACCAAGGAGAATGTGGTGAGCCACATGGAGAAGATCAGTATGTTGGCCTTCCACCTGGTGAAGATGCAGAGCCCACATCATCACTCTCTCACATTCCCCCTGCTTTCCCTCCCTTATCCTGCTCTCTCCTCCGCTCTATCCTATATTTCTATATTTTCTATATTTCTCTATCAATTGTTCAATGTGTTATCATTATTCTGTAATTTGCTACTGTTGTATCAGCTAGAATTAGCTAGACATATTTTCTGTGAAGCCCACTGGGACATGCTGGTGAATTAGGGCTATACAAATAAACTTGACTTGACTTGACTTGCTACGAGAAGGTGGAGCAGCTGAGCCTGGAGGGTCTGCAGCAGAGGTTTGAAATCTCCAGCCCCTCCGTGTTCATCCAGAGGGCCAAGATCCTCATGAGAGAGCAAATGGATGATGCAGTGTACACCTTTGAGTAGATAATTCACCAAAGTTTGGGGTCTGAGGGTACGGAGGGCTCAGTAAGACGTGCTGCCACGACCGAGTCATGAAGAAATGTGACTATGACAGCAACACGGTGAGGACGCGTTTCTGCCACGAGGCTGCAGATCGTCATCCCCTACATGCTGAGCAGCTCAGCCCACGCCTCCCAGCGTGTCCAGGAGCGGATCTTTGAGGACTTCCATTTCTTCCTGGTGGAGAA
The DNA here is from genome assembly GCF_964638095.1 of Poromitra crassiceps. Lineage (NCBI taxonomy): Eukaryota > Metazoa > Chordata > Actinopteri > Beryciformes > Melamphaidae > Poromitra > Poromitra crassiceps. Next base: position 91,788,984 of record NC_139625.1, on the reverse strand, counting down.
CATTTTCGAGCAGGTGGTGCTGCTCCCTCATGGACATCATGATGACTGTGAAGAAGGCAGCGGTCCGGTGGAGACACAAACTGTACAGGCAATGGCCCATCTACACATGACGTAAATGATGTAATGTACACAAACATCACTTACAGGGGAGTTACTTACCCATTCACTTCAATAGAACTGTCCCCAAAGCCTAGCCCCAATCTAGCCCCAATGCAAAATGTGAACGTTGTGGTGAGTTATGTCTCTTCCTTCTATAGCACACAGAGAGGAAGCAAATTGTTGCATTTATGATCAATGTCATATATCATGTTAGGGGGCTTTAAAACATCAATGACAGATGAATAGATCTGGGGGCCGGGGCTATTAAAAAAAAATTGTGTGAAAATACCGAGGTCATGACCTCGATGTCCTCAATGGTGGTTACGGGCATGTGTACAGGGACAGCATCACCAGCAGCGACTCCAACCCGTCCATCGACTAGGGCCGGGAAGTACGGAGCCCAGGAGGAGGTGGACAGAGGTGGGGAGGTGGCGAGGGTGAGGAGTCCCAGAGGAGGAGGAGGAGGATGAAGCAGGTGCTGTCCATGTTCCAGTTGTAGGACTTTCGAGTTCTTCCTGGTGAGTTGTGGAGGATGGTGAGGAGGAAGGGGATCATGAGAACAGCCAAGCGCACGAGCCAAGCCAGAGTGAGAACAGAACCAGCAGTCCCAAAACATCAGTCCCATCAGTGAGTGAATGTGCTACAAGAAGCACACTAGAGGAAGTAGATGATGCCCTACAGGGAGAGGAAAGCCAGCGGCGGAGGGCGACCTTCCACCCACCAAACAGGAGGAAGCTACAGAGGTGTTGCCGCCACAGAAACGGAGCAGGGGCTCGTGTTAGCAGCACGGAGCCCCCCAGAGGTCAGGCCAGACTTCCCCCCACTGCTGCATGATGACAGCAGCTTCCAGTCCCCCACTGGTGAGTAGGTGGTGGAGGAAGAAGAGGAGTGGCGGTGCCCTCCAGTGTTGAGGCTCCGCCCTCTAGCACAGAGACCTCCCCTTCCTAATGTGATAATAGCTGTGCTGGGATAAGAATTTTGATGACTGCATGGGGCGAAATATGCTAATTCAGTATACACATTAGATGCACTGTGTTATGGGTTTTGGGTCACAATTGTGACCGGCCATAAAACTCACCTTTTCACCTACTTTTCCATGAAAATTTCAAAAAATAATGATTGGTTATTTCTAATGGTTACTAATGACACATGATTCTGATATTTTCATGTCTGGGAAAAATTCAGAGTTAAATGAAGACCACTGATATGTGAATCGATACAGATACAGTCAGACTAATGCCCACAAAACATTACTTCCGCCTCCGGGAGCGTTGTGTCTGTAGGTCGATGGGGCAAACCCAATATGACCTGACTCAGCAGCAGAGGCTGCTGCGGCTGAGGCTCTACACTACAGGATTGGGGTTTCAAGAACAGGTGTGGAGAAGTCTGTTCAGATGTTACGTTCACTGCGGGGGTTGAATCCCCGATCCTGTCTACCTGGGCTGGGCTAGCAGCTAAATGCTAACTCTGCTGCATTGGGAGAACGGGAGGATTTCACCCCACGATGATCCATTGAACACGCGTCTATGACCAGAGACCGCCTGAATGTATACCAAAATAGCCAAACCCTTGTAAATTACAAACTATCTCCCCTGCTCTGTGTTTGGCTGTATCAGTGGAAACATTGGACAGACAGCAGGCAGACAGAGAAAGACAGACATACAGGGAAACAGACAGACATGACAGACAGACTGCAGCCTGTTGTTATTTCAGTAGAAATTGGAGCAAATCGTTAACAACAATCTGCTGCTACCTGCATCTCTCTGTCTCTGCCTGCCCTGTCCCTCCCTCCTCCCCCCTCTCTCTCTCCCTCTCACACACTCTCTCGCCCTTGCTCCTCTCTCTCTCTCTCTCTCTCTCTCTCTCTCTCTCTCTCAGATTCCCCCTAACTTCTCGTCGTTTGTGTGGCAAATTATTTTCTCGAGCACAAGGTATTGTAACATCAGTTTCTCTCTGTCTTTGTTGTGTTGTTAGTTATTGTTGTTAAAGTAGGCTGTGTGTTTTTTCAGTGGGAGAGTTTCTCTTTAGCTGAGACCAGCAGCTGTATGAGTCTCTGTCAGTCGGTCGGGCCACAAAAAGTTCACCACGCTTTAGTTTAGTTTTTACCCTAGGAGGCTGAAATTTGTCATGGAGGTCAAGTGTGTGTGTGTGTGTGTGTGTGTGTGTGTGTGTGTGTGTGTGTGTGTGTGTATTCATGCCAATTGGCTAAAAAGGGGTGGTGGTGGTGGTGGTGGTGGTGGTGGCAGAAACAGAGTATGGTGGGCTGCCCCTGTAATCCTGCATTTGAATTTGAAAATTTGCATATGTGGCCCAGCTACAGTATATAGCAAATTCCCGCTTGTTGATCATTATTAGTGGCCGGGCCAGCGAAGCGGCAGGGCCACTTATTGTATTTGCCTGTATTTTTTTTTTTTTTTTCTTCCTCCCGGGAAGTTCGACTTCCCATGGATGAAAACTAACCAAACTTTGCACAAAGGTCCAGTCCCATGCCAAACGTCTTTGACACAAATTTGGGGCCAATAGTCCTAACGGTGGCACGACAGCGACCGTCTAAAGTTTAAAACTTAAAAAATTCATAAAAAATCAGGCATACGTGCTACGGCTTTGCAACTTTCACCGAAATGTGCGCCTAAATGAGGGGAAACTTTTGTACAATGCAACCTATGGCCAATTATGAAGTTTAAAGACCGCAAAACTGCAAAAACGAATTAAACCCTACTCCTGCCACATTTTTTCTTCAAACGACACCAAACTTCAGTATCTGCATCGTTAGACTGTTCTACACAAAGGTATCAAACCAGATTTTCGATCGGTCAAAAATTGAGCCCACAGTGCATCAAAACGTTGAATTCTGGCCCTGTGTATAGCCTAATTACCTTAATTACCTTTGGCAATTAGGTTGTATTTGTGATGTCATCAGTCAGTCAAGCAATTGTGATGCCATCACTGATGTCACTCGAGCAATTGTGATGTCATAATATTTTTTTCCCCCATTGACTTGCATGGGGTTTCGAAAAATCTTGCAGTAAATTAGCTGTAATTCAGAAACCATAACAGCTACAGCTACGAAACTTGGTAGGGAGGTGCACAGAGGGGCCTTTTATTCTACACGAAAGAATTACACAAATTGAGCAGATGGTGGAGCTATAACAGCCCTCTTTACATTCTGGTCCATAACTTCTGAACCGTATGGTCTATCATCAAACTTCTTTTTTCCCTGGATTCCTTGGGTCCTTCCGCATCTACTCATCTAGGCCACGCCCATTTCCATCTAACTAGATTTTCCGCCATTTTGAATTTGGTCTGTAACCCACTCTTGGAAATTACACTCTACTCTAGGTCCGGAATGAGCTCAAAGACATAGACTGTAGGAACCATAGATGGATATCAGACAACCAGGTAACTTGGAAAAGTATAAATTTAGTGAATATAAATTGGCAGAATGATTCACAACAGGTTAATGACAATTCAAGAAAAATAACAAACTAAAATAAGAAAATGGGCCCTCTATCTAATGTGTCTGTCCGTCGCTTAGTCAATGTCCGTATGTTCTGTGATCACTTTTTGTTATTCGTCTTGTTCCAATATTTTGCTTTGGTCACTGTTCCTGTGACACAGTCTCTGGCTATAGCTAGACAGAGTGCACTCTTTGGGTGTATCGCCCTGGTGACTTTCACCACCCTACCACCAGGTGGAGTTGGAGATGGTGAGTAGTCGATTCTGGTTCTAGGTGGAATCCACTGGGAGGCTCGCCATCAATGGAATCTTCTTCAAGGTGGTTCTCATCTGTCCATAAGAAGACCTGACCTGTTTTATGCAAACAGGACTTTAAGTATTTTCTAACTATTTGTTGTTCAACATAGACTAAAGCATAATATCCATGTAACACTAAGCATCACTGTACAGTATAATACTCAATGATAACATGTTAAGGCCTTTCATTAAACTTCAGTTCAATACTTCTCAAATCAATATCAAGATCCTTGTACTTATAATTATTGCAGCATATAGTCATTATATACCATAGTACAGATTAAACATAAATGAATACGGTAGCTTAACCATTTGGCTACAGCATTAAGCTTTAGCTCAACCAACTGTAAACTACTGTAGTGTAGGCATCAGGCACATGTTCTACACATTACCCTGAGAATATTGCAATGCCCTCTCTGAAAGTATAAATAGCAGCAACATAACTTAAATTACCCACAGTAAATACATTCACATCATCAAAATAATACACAATAACAACATTAACATTCACCTCACAATTGAATAGCACTCAATTGCTACTATCAGTGGCGTAAGGCTTGACTAGTTTAACAACACATGGTGCTGGACCGTAACGTTCACACAATTGAATAACCTGTAGGCCACGAGCCGTGGCACCGCACCCATGCTACTAGCAACATTAGCTACATTAGCACATTCAACTAGCTTACCGAGATATGGAAGGGGGAAAATGGGGTTTTCCACGCTCCCGGCTCCTTCTAATTCAAGTGGCTATCTTCTGTAACAGTTAGTCAGCTTGCAGATTTTACAGACTGCTTAACTTTTCAAGTTATAAATCAGATCAAGGTGCTATAATCTCAATTCAGATGAACATTTGTTGCTGTGCTCTGAGCATGGTCTCGCTGTGTGTTTGCTGCGCAGTGAGCATGCGTGGCTGTCGTCTCTCAAACGCAGGCACGTCAGGATCTGTCAATCATGTTTAGCTAGAGGCGGGACTTAACCATGTGTGTGTTCTAATAGGCTGGTCATGTTTCTACTTGTCCAATAAGAATCAAGACTAGGGGAAACGGTAACAGTAAATGAATACATTATTATGTTAACCCTTTGTTGTCACTGGGTTACACCCTCCCCCTCTTAACTGACATGAGTCCCTTCATGCTCTCCTTTCAAAAGAAAGATTACTTTCAAATGTTTCAACTAAAGCTTTGTTAAATCCCTCAAGAATGGTTTGGGCAAAAGAAATCAAAGGGTTCCCAAGTTGTGGGTATGTGAATTTTCCAGGTGTTCTCCTCGAACGCTCAGACCTCCGAGGGTGTTCACTAGCTTCCTCCCTGTTGTCATTGTCTGTTTCGCCAAACAGGAGTTGTACCACTAGCTGTGGCTGATTGGAAGTCATCGCTCTGAGATTCGCTCTGTGAACCAGGGAAACTCGTCGAAGGAATACATTCCTCGGTTTCTCCAGTTTGTACAGTCTCTTGGGAACTTGATGTTTCTCCTCTTGTTTCCATTGCAAGTTCCTCATGTAGTTCCTCTTCTCTTTCAGATGTTCCGTATCCTTCTCCTGTGTTAATGACAGACATATCAGGTATGTGTGCTTCCATTTTGTCTGTTTGTTCCTCTGTCTCCATTTCAGTTTCAATTGCATTGTTTATGGTTTCATTTTCAGTATTGTCACTAGTCTTCTCTGTGCTTTTCTCAGTGAGAACAGGTGAGTATTCTTCAGCTTCCGATTGCACAGGATTTCTTTCCACAGGTGTAGGATCGTTCTCAGGTGAGTATTCATCTCCGGTAGGTATTTCACTTCCAACAGGTGTCTTTCTCTGGGTCTTAGGCATGTTTGAGACTTCAGAGAGTCTTGTCTCAGAATCTCCATCGGCTGGAACCATGACCCGTTATCTTCATCATCCTCTGAGTACATGGGCTGCTCACCCTGATTGGGTGTCTGCCTTGTTTTGGGTCTACGGGCTGGTTTTGGTTTCACTGTCTCCTCTTCTGGTTCAGAGAGAAACCCACAAGGTAATAGTAGGTCACGGTGTAATGTGCGTGGGGGCCCAACCTGACCTTCAGGACACACTGTATAGACAGGTAAGTCTCCTGCTCTCTTTTGCACAATATAAACTGTTGACTCCCATCGATCAGCTAGTTTGTGCTTGCTGCGAAGGCGGAGATTGCGCACAAGAACTCTGTCTCCTATTTCAAGTGTGGACTCTCTCACTCGCACATCAAACCTTTGTTTATTTTTGTGGGCCACTTTCTTTGCATTTTCAGTAGCAAGCTGATAGCTCTGCTTCAAGTGAGACTTTAGATCTTTCACATATTGTGAATGTGAAGTAGATGAGCTGTCTTTGACTGGTAGCCCAAATGCAATATCAATGGGCAATCTGGGTTGACGCCCAAACATGAGTTCATAGGGCGAAAACCCAGTGACGTCATTTCTCGTGCAATTGTATGCATGGGTGAGAGGCTTTACGTGTTCGCGCCATTTTGTCTTTTCTTTAACCTGCAGAGTTCCCAGCATGCCTAGCAATGTTCGATTAAAGCGCTCTACTGGGTTTCCTCTGGGATGGTATGGAGTTGTCCTAACTTTACGGATGCCGGCTAAAGCACAGAGTTCTTTTATTGTTTGCGACTCAAAGTCACGTCCCTGATCGCTATGGAGGCGTTCCGGGAACCCATAATGACTGAGGAATTGCTCCCATAGACATTTGGCAACTGTGCTTGCTTTTTGATCTTTTGTCGGTATAGCGACAGCATACTTCGTAAAGTGGTCAGTGATAACCAGGATATCTTTGGTGTTATGACTATCCGGCTCTAAAGACAAAAAATCCATGCACACTAGTTCAAGGGGTCTGCTAGTTTGGATATTGACTAGGGGTGCAGCTTTCTCTGGCTGACTTTTCCTTTTTACGCATCTCTCGCATTGTTTGATCTTCGTCTCAACCTCAGCTGCCATCCTTGGCCAATAGAACCTTGATCTAACCAGCTCAAGAGTGCGTTCAACTCCCATGTGCCCCATTTCGTTGTGGAGGCTGGTGAGTACGGATGACCTTAATACTTGTGGCAGAACAAGTTGACAGACTGGCCTATTGTCGCACTGCCGTCTCCGGTATAACAGGCCATCTTTCATTTCGAGACGACTCATCTCTCTGAGCATCAGCCGACACTCAGGCGGCTCAGACTTTAGGCTGGTAGATGCAGGTTCTCCTGACTCAATCAGCTTGATGACACTGCTGATGATGGAGTCTGTTCTTTGTAGTCTAGCTAGTTCGTCTTTACTATACTTGGGAACTGTAAGAAGACCATCTTGAAATTCCTCCTCTTCAAACACAGCAGGAATGGCCTCTGGATGGATAGCAAGAGATTCTACTAGACAAGGAGCAGTTAAGTATTCCTCCACATGTGCAACAGTGTGGTTTTGACATGTTGCCTTCACTACTGCTCTTTGGATTCAGATGGTGAGCGGTAAACTCATGAATTCTTTGACTTTCGCCTTGAGACTGATCGTCATTGATTAGTTCACCGTGAGGCCTCCGCGACAGACCATCTGCATCTTGGTTCTGCTTGCCCGCTCGGTACGTGATGTCAAACGTAAAGGTGGACAGCGCGGCTAACCAGCGATAGCTGGCAGCATCCAGCTTAGCAGTGGTGAGTATATACCTCAGCGGATTGTTATCTGTGACTACTGTGAAGGTGTTGCCGTATAAGTAGTCGTGGAATTTTTCGGTGATAGCCCACTTTAAGGCTAAAAATTCCAGTTTATGCGCTGGGTATCTAGCTTCGCTGCGTGATAATCCTCTACTAGCGTAGGCGATGACACGCATTTGTCCATCCTGTTCTTGATATAATGCCGCTCCGAGGCCAGTAGTACTGGCATCTGTATGGATGACATATGGTAACTTAGCATTAGCAAATCCTAACACTGGAGACGATGTGAGCTTGTTGATGATTTCCCCAAAAGCCTGCTGGCAGGCAGGGGTCCATCTCTCAGCGAATGGCTCTTTGGGGTGGAAGTATTTGCCATCTGTTTTGGTTAGCTTGCCTCCTCCGTGGGTCGGCGGATAACCGGTGGTGAGTTTGTTCAAGGGCTTCACGATCTTAGAATAATCTTGTACAAATCTCCGATAATAACCAGAGAACCCAAGAAAAGATTTGAGCTCCTTCAAGGTCTCAGGTCTCGGCCAGGTCTTAAGTGCTTTTACTTTTTCTGGGTCGGTCTCGACTCCGTTCCTTGACACAATGTGTCCTAAGTAACGCACTGAGGTTTGAAAAAACCGGCACTTCTCTGGTGACAGTTTGAGGCCATGTTCTTTCAGTCGATTCAAGACATTGATCAGTCGAGTTTCATGTTCTTCTAAAGAATTGGAAAAGACAATTAAGTCATCAAGGAAAACGAGCACTTCTCGCAGATGGATGTCTCCCATGCACTTCTCCATCAAGCGCTGGAATGTGGATGGTGCATTAGTTATTCCTTGAGGCATGCGATTCCATTCCCAGAATCCCAGGGGGCAGACAAACGCTGTTTTTTGTTTGTCACTTTCCTCCATTTCGATCTGATAATACCCGGATTTCAGATCCATCACTGAAAACCATTGAGCCCCGTTGAGTGCAGAAAATGACTCCTCCAAATTAGGTAACGCATAAGCGTCCTTGATGGTTTGGAGGTTCAATTTCCTGTAATCGACACAAAGTCTGATGTCACCGTTTTTCTTTTTGACAACAACTATGGGTGACGAGAAGGGGGACTCAGATTCTCTGATGACTCCGGCTTCCAGAAGGGTTTGGAGATGACGTCGCACAGCTTCGTAGTCTTGTGGGTGTATGGGACGCGGCCGCTGTTTGAAAGGCGTTTCATCTTTCAATCGGATGTGATGTTTTACTTTTGTGGCATGACCGAAGTCAAGCTCATGATGAGCAAAAACATCAGAGTAGTCATTTAGTTTCTGTGATATTTTTGTTCTCCATTCCTCAGGAACGGGGGAATCACCAAAGTCGAACTTCAACTTTGGGTTCGCTTCTGCTTCTTGTTGACTAGAAATGCTGGCCGTATCCCTTGGCTTGTCAGAGTGAGGGGATTGTTCATCGAGGTGAGTAGTTTTGTTGAGATAACTATCCCGCACAATTTCTTGAGCTACTGTTAGCTCAGCTATAACACAGTTAGTTGGCAGTGTTATGTCATGGGCTGTTTCGTTTCTCAATACTACAGGGATCTTGTAAGGATACTGGGTTGGTATAGTGACAAGACTACGATCTGTGAATATTCCACCAGGTAAGGATGAAATAGATGGTTCTTCAAGTAGTGCCCATTGTTCACTGCCTACAGTTTTAGCACTAACAATGCCTTGCAGGACTACTTTCTCACCAGCAGGGATGATGTCAGGTGTACTGCCTCTAAGTGTGACTAAGCCAAGTCTTCCACTGGAGTATTGCTGGTTTCGCAACTGCAGGATTTTAAGTACTTGGACATAACCACAGAATGAAGTAGCTTTAGGGGTATCGTCATCACAGTACTCCTCATAAAGAGGGTCAAGAGTATTTGTTCCAATTAATACTGGTACACTGCTATTAGAGCTAACATCTGGCACTATCAAGGCTAAGGTTTGTATTTCAGGTTCTGAGGCTATGAACTCCTTAGGGAACTTCATGCTTATCTCTACATATCCAGCATATGGCACAGGCTGGCCATTTGCTCCCTCAACCTCAAGGATGTCGCTAACAGGCTTAATTGTGTACTCTGACAGGAAATTATTGTAAAAGGACTGGGAAACAGTTGTAACCTGCGAGCCTGTGTCAATTAAACAGTTGCACTCAACTCCATTAACTATGACATTAGCAGTACTCTTGCGTCCAACTAGCCCTTTTGGAATCTTTCTGGCAGGTTCAACCCTCTGTTCTTTTAGCATTGCTTTTGTTTTAGTGCTTTGCTTTTGGTTGGGACTATTCTGTTCATCGGTTCCTATTCGTCCCTCCACAGGAGCCGCTCTTAGTTTAAAGTGTCACTGGATGGGTTTTTCTTATCCCAAGCCTGTTGTTTTTCTTTCAGCTCTTTCCTCTTAGCTTCTACCAGTGTAGGGTTTGGAGGATTGCTACAGCTGGTGGCGATATGGCCATCCTCCCCACACTTAAAACAATACCATGGCCTTGGCCTAGCTGGTGTGGGCTGGACTGATGACTGATATCGTGGGTTAGGCTGGTTTTCATTTGTCCTTGTCTTATGAGTCTTGGCCGCTTTAGCTTTTACATTTTTATCGCCTTTGGAAACTGAGAGAGCTGCAAACTGAGTTTGAAGACTGGCCATCTGTTTCTTAATCTGCTCCATAGCTAAAGGCATACTGTTATCCTGGCTTTGTACATCAAAACTGTCTACCTCGTTGACACATACAGCTTGTGTATTAGCCTGCACTTTTGCCTTTGTGAATCCTAAGTGTTGCTTCATGCGACTAGCCTTAGCTGCTTGCTTATCCTCTTCCGTGCGTAACAACAGCAAAAACTCTGAGAAGGTGGGTGGATTATTTTGTCTCTGCTCTAGCTGGAGCGTTGCAATTAAGGTGTTGTTCCAGCACCCTCTACAGAATTGTTTGAGTAACTGCTTGTCTGCGTCACTAGCACTTACAGCTCTTTTTCTCACAACTGCACTCAAGGATGATTGCAGCCTATGAAGATAGCTAGACGGCTTCTCTCCTGAATTCTGGTGAGTATTGAGGAATTTAGCGAACAACTCATCTCCATCTTCAACTGTTGCATATGCTGAGTCAAGCAACTCCAGGTAAGCGCGTGGAGTAGCCTGGGGACCTAAAGGCTTCACTACATTAGCAGCGGGAGGTAAGAGGCTGTCGACTATTCTTCTCACTAATTGTGAATGGGAAACAGTGGGGTCGGTCAAATAGAAATCAACACTAGTTCTCCAGGTGTCGTAGTCGACTTCATAGTGGGGGCAAGGGACTTTTCCTGAGAAGGACCTGAGTTTAGCAGGTGAGTGGTATTGCGATGCCATTTCTGTGTTTTTCACAATGTGTTCCACTACTACTCGCTGTACTTCAGGTGTACTGAGATGATCGGGAGACAAGGCGAAGCTATGCATGGTCTCTCCTACAGCGGGTGACGCAAGTGGAGCTGCAGATTCAGTATGAGACTGAGTTTGAGTGGTCGGTTTTGGGTCTTTGTAGTAAGGATATTGTTCCACTTGAGCTTGTGTGAGATTGGGCTGAGCTCCGGAAGTTGGAAGAGGAGTTATCAGGTTTTCAGTCTGTGGTTGGATAGTAGTGTGCCCACGAGCTACTTCAACTTCTTCCTGTCGGGGCCGTTGTCCAGTAGTTTCTGTTATTCTGGACAATTCCTCTTGCAAAACTTCCGCAAAAGGCTTTCCACTCAATTTGGCTATGGCTTTAAGCTCAGACAGGAATGTATGAGTGGTTGCTGTACCTGCCTTACTGCTGTAAATACTAGCCAGGGTTTTCACATGGTGAATGATCAAGGGGTCTGTTGTACTTGGCCTAACTAATGGCAAGTTGGGTTCAAGTGTATGTACTGCTTCACCTGAATCAAACTCAACAATAGCATGTTGGTGGAATTCAGATTCAAGACTGTCAATCTTAATTATCCTACTAATTGACCCATATTCCTTTAGGATATCGAAAATTTCCTCATCTTCAGCGGTTAACGCCAATCCACTAATTATGAGCGAGTTTGGCACCTTGATATTTTCTCTTTCAACTATCTCCATTTTAAAGGTGTAGTACTGAACCCTCTATTTTCAACTAGAAAAATACCAAAAATACCAAAATACAATTCAATATGTTGATCTGTGACATTCATGTATGGTCACAGTCTATCCACAGAGCTCCTGGCTGGCTCGCCAAGTTTTATCCCATGTAACCCACTCTTGGAAATTACACTCTACTCTAGGTCCGGAATGAGCTCAAAGACATAGACTGTAGGAACCATAGATGGATATCAGACAACCAGGTAACTTGGAAAAGTATAAATTTAGTGAATATAAATTGGCAGAATGATTCACAACAGGTTAATGACAATTCAAGAAAAATAACAAACTAAAATAAGAAAATGGGCCCTCTATCTAATGTGTCTGTCCGTCGCTTAGTCAATGTCCGTATGTTCTGTGATCACTTTTTGTTATTCGTACACTACAGCATTAAGCTTTAGCTCAACCAACTGTAAACTACTGTAGTGTAGGCATCAGGCACATGTTCTACACATTACCCTGAGAATATTGCAATGCCCTCTCTGAAAGTATAAATAGCAGCAACATAACTTAAATTACCCACAGTAAATACATTCACATCATCAAAATAATACACAATAACAACATTAACATTCACCTCACAATTGAATAGCACTCAATTGCTACTATCAGTGGCGTAAGGCTTGACTAGTTTAACAACACATGGTGCTGGACCGTAACGTTCACACAATTGAATAACCTGTAGGCCACGAGCCGTGGCACCGCACCCATGCTACTAGCAACATTAGCCACATTCAACTAGCTTACCGAGATATGGAAGGGGGAAAATGGGGTTTTCCACGCTCCCGGCTCCTTCTACTTCAAGTGGCTATCTTCTGTAACAGTTAGTCAGCTTGCAGATTTTACAGACTGCTTAACTTTTCAAGTTATAAATCAGATCAAGGTGCTATAATCTCAATTCAGACGAACATTTGTTGCTGTGCTCTGAGCATGGTCTCGCTGTGTGTTTGCTGCGCAGTGAGCATGCGTGGCTGTCGTCTCTCAAACGCAGGCACGTCAGGATCTGTCAATCATGTTTAGCTAGAGGCGGGACTTAACCATGTGTGTGTTCTAATAGGCTGGTCATGTTTCTACTTGTCCAATAAGAATCAAGACTAGGGGAAACGGTAACAGTAAATGAATACATTATTATGTTAACCCTTTGTTGTCACTGGGTTACAGGTCCAAAACAGTTTTTTTGCGATTCCCCCTTGAAATTTTGTCCAGTCTTCACCAAACCAAAGCACACATCATGTGATGAGTGTCCTGCACAACACTGTTTCGTGGTATTTGAAAAAAGCACACCGTTGCGATATAATCGACTTCTAAACTTCTGTGGGTGGGGCCAATTTCACAAGAATCACCATAACTCTAGAACACAACGTGCGATCCTAACCAACCTTGGTCCAGGTGTGGAAGGATGTACTCTGAGCCTATAGGATAAATATTGTGTCATTTCGCCTTTAGGGGGCGCTATAGCAGCATTCAGTACCTGTACCTTCTAAATTGTTTTATTTTGAAGGGCGGCAGGAAGTGCTGATTCATTGTCATTATGGCCAACCTTCCTTCTTGTATTGACACTTGACACTTCTGAGCTGATTTCAAGGCCACTCGGGTCTTATTGGACCCGGCATTTCACTGTCAGAGCCCCAAGACCCGTGACAATCGCTATCGGAACCGACCCAGACCCGGAGGCACTTCTTTTGAATGGACCCAGACCCGGCCGGGTCCGGGTCGGAACCTCGGGTATTCGGGGGGTCGGACATACCTGAAGACCTCTAGCTCAAAGCCTTGAGACTTGCCCGGCCACAACCCATTGCTGCGCAGCAGCTATAATTATTGTGCTTGCTGACAAGCAAGGCACAATCTTGAAATCCCACATACTTATTATTGTGCTTGCTGACAAGCAAGGCACAATCTTGAAATCCCACATACTTATTATTGTGCTTGCTGACAAGCAAGGCACAATCTTGAAATCCCACATACTTATTATTATTATTGTGCTTGCTGACAAGCAAGGCACAATCTTGAAATCCCACATACTTATTATTATTCTATCTGCCAAAAAGTTCTACGACTAATAACTCCCCCAATTTTTGCGCCACATAGACATGCCAGACCTCAAAATGACCGGCTTATTGAGGACAGGTGTGCTATGACTTTGTTAAGGGTTTGTGAAAGCGGTTTGGCCGCAATTCGCCATTAAGCGCCATTTTTTTCCCCATTGACTTGCATGGGGTTTGGAAAAATCTTGCAAAATCTTGCAGTAAATTAGGTGTAATTCAGAAACCATAACAGCTAGAGCTACGAAACTTGGTAGGGAGGTGCACTGAGGGGTCTTTAACTATCCCCGAAAAAATTGCACCAATTGACCATATGGTGGCGCTATAACAGCCCTCCTTACCTTTTGCTCGATAACTTTTGAACCGTAGGGTTTATCATCAAAATTCTTTTTTCCCTGGATTCCTTGGGTCCTCCCGCATCTACTCAACTAGGCCACGCCCATTTCCGTCTGACTAGATTTTCGGCCATTTTGCATTTTGTCCAAAACAGTTTTTTTGCCATTTCTCCTTGAAATTCTGTCCAATCTTCACCAAACCAACGCACACATCATGTTGGGAGTGTCCTGCACAACACTGATTTGGAAGTTCAAAAAAAAAACACACCATTGCGATATAATCCACTTCCAATCTTCTGTGGGTGGGGCCTATTTCACAAAAATCGTCCGATGCTAACCAAACTTGGTACAGGTGTGGAGGGATGTACTCTGAGCCTATATCAGAAGTATTTTGTCATTTAGCCTTTAGGGGGCGCTATAGCAGCATTCAGTGCCTGTCCCTTCTAAATGGTTTTATTTTGAAGGGCGGCAGGAAGTGCAGATTCATTCTCATTATGGCCAGCCTTCCTTCTTGTATGACACTTGACACTTCTGAGTTGATTTCAGAAGAGATAGTGTCATTTGGCATGTAGGGGGCGCTATTGTTTGCCTATGGGGGGCGCTACAGCAACGTATCTCCGCAACCGTAAGTCGTAGAGACTCAAGCATGGCGGCGTTGGAATCGGGGTGAAAAAGTACGCTACTGGTGGGCGGAATCACGATTGCACCTTCCATTTCCGAGATAAAAGCAATAATTATTGTGCTTGCTGACAAGCAAGGCACAATCTTGAAATCCCACATACTTATTATTATTCTATCTGCCAAAAAGTTCTACGACTAATAACTCCCCCAATTTTTGCGCCACATAGACATGCCAGACCTCAAAATGACCGGCTTATTGAGGACAGGTGTGCTATGACTTTGTTAAGGGTTTGTGAAAGCGGTTTGGCCGCAATTCGCCATTAAGCGCCATTTTTTTCCCCATTGACTTGCATGGGGTTTGGAAAAATCTTGCAAAATCTTGCAGTAAATTAGGTGTAATTCAGAAACCATAACAGCTAGAGCTACGAAACTTGGTAGGGAGGTGCACTGAGGGGTCTTTAACTATCCCCGAAAAAATTGCACCAATTGACCATATGGTGGCGCTATAACAGCCCTCCTTACCTTTTGCTCGATAACTTTTGAACCGTAGGGTTTATCATCAAAATTCTTTTTTCCCTGGATTCCTTGGGTCCTCCCGCATCTACTCAACTAGGCCACGCCCATTTCCGTCTGACTAGATTTTCGGCCATTTTGCATTTTGTCCAAAACAGTTTTTTTGCCATTTCTCCTTGAAATTCTGTCCAATCTTCACCAAACCAACGCACACATCATGTTGGGAGTGTCCTGCACAACACTGATTTGGAAGTTCAAAAAAAAAACACACCATTGCGATATAATCCACTTCCAATCTTCTGTGGGTGGGGCCTATTTCACAAAAATCGTCCGATGCTAACCAAACTTGGTACAGGTGTGGAGGGATGTACTCTGAGCCTATATCAGAAGTATTTTGTCATTTAGCCTTTAGGGGGCGCTATAGCAGCATTCAGTGCCTGTCCCTTCTAAATGGTTTTATTTTGAAGGGCGGCAGGAAGTGCAGATTCATTCTCATTATGGCCAGCCTTCCTTCTTGTATGACACTTGACACTTCTGAGTTGATTTCAGAAGAGATAGTGTCATTTGGCATGTAGGGGGCGCTATTGTTTGCCTATGGGGGGCGCTACAGCAACGTATCTCCGCAACCGTAAGTCGTAGAGACTCAAGCATGGCGGCGTTGGAATCGGGGTGAAAAAGTACGCTACTGGTGGGCGGAATCACGATTGCACCTTCCATTTCCGAGATAAAAGCAATAATTATTGTGCTTGCTGACAAGCAAGGCACAATCTTGAAATCCCACATACTTATTATTATTCTATCTGCCAAAAAGTTCTACGACTAATAACTCCCCCAATTTTTGCGCCACATAGACATGCCAGACCTCAAAATGACCGGCTTATTGAGGACAGGTGTGCTATGACTTTGTTAAGGGTTTGTGAAAGCGGTTTGGCCGCAATTCGCCATTAAGCGCCATTTTTTTCCCCATTGACTTGCATGGGGTTTGGAAAAATCTTGCAAAATCTTGCAGTAAATTAGGTGTAATTCAGAAACCATAACAGCTAGAGCTACGAAACTTGGTAGGGAGGTGCACTGAGGGGTCTTTAACTATCCCCGAAAAAATTGCACCAATTGACCATATGGTGGCGCTATAACAGCCCTCCTTACCTTTTGCTCGATAACTTTTGAACCGTAGGGTTTATCATCAAAATTCTTTTTTCCCTGGATTCCTTGGGTCCTCCCGCATCTACTCAACTAGGCCACGCCCATTTCCGTCTGACTAGATTTTCGGCCATTTTGCATTTTGTCCAAAACAGTTTTTTTGCCATTTCTCCTTGAAATTCTGTCCAATCTTCACCAAACCAACGCACACATCATGTTGGGAGTGTCCTGCACAACACTGATTTGGAAGTTCAAAAAAAAAACACACCATTGCGATATAATCCACTTCCAATCTTCTGTGGGTGGGGCCTATTTCACAAAAATCGTCCGATGCTAACCAAACTTGGTACAGGTGTGGAGGGATGTACTCTGAGCCTATATCAGAAGTATTTTGTCATTTAGCCTTTAGGGGGCGCTATAGCAGCATTCAGTGCCTGTCCCTTCTAAATGGTTTTATTTTGAAGGGCGGCAGGAAGTGCAGATTCATTCTCATTATGGCCAGCCTTCCTTCTTGTATGACACTTGACACTTCTGAGTTGATTTCAGAAGAGATAGTGTCATTTGGCATGTAGGGGGCGCTATTGTTTGCCTATGGGGGGCGCTACAGCAACGTATCTCCGCAACCGTAAGTCGTAGAGACTCAAGCATGGCGGCGTTGGAATCGGGGTGAAAAAGTACGCTACTGGTGGGCGGAATCACGATTGCACCTTCCATTTCCGAGATAAAAGCAATAATTATTGTGCTTGCTGACAAGCAAGGCACAATCTTGAAATCCCACATACTTATTATTATTCTATCTGCCAAAAAGTTCTACGACTAATAACTCCCCCAATTTTTGCGCCACATAGACATGCCAGACCTCAAAATGACCGGCTTATTGAGGACAGGTGTGCTATGACTTTGTTAAGGGTTTGTGAAAGCGGTTTGGCCGCAATTCGCCATTAAGCGCCATTTTTTCCCCCATTGACTTGCATGGGGTTTGGAAAAATCTTGCAAAATCTTGCAGTAAATTAGGTGTAATTCAGAAACCATAACAGCTAGAGCTACGAAACTTGGTAGGGAGGTGCACTGAGGGGTCTTTAACTATCCCCGAAAAAATTGCACCAATTGACCATATGGTGGCGCTATAACAGCCCTCCTTACCTTTTGCTCGATAACTTTTGAACCGTAGGGTTTATCATCAAAATTCTTTTTTCCCTGGATTCCTTGGGTCCTCCCGCATCTACTCAACTAGGCCACGCCCATTTCCGTCTGACTAGATTTTCGGCCATTTTGCATTTTGTCCAAAACAGTTTTTTTGCCATTTCTCCTTGAAATTCTGTCCAATCTTCACCAAACCAACGCACACATCATGTTGGGAGTGTCCTGCACAACACTGATTTGGAAGTTCAAAAAAAAAACACACCATTGCGATATAATCCACTTCCAATCTTCTGTGGGTGGGGCCTATTTCACAAAAATCGTCCGATGCTAACCAAACTTGGTACAGGTGTGGAGGGATGTACTCTGAGCCTATATCAGAAGTATTTTGTCATTTAGCCTTTAGGGGGCGCTATAGCAGCATTCAGTGCCTGTCCCTTCTAAATGGTTTTATTTTGAAGGGCGGCAGGAAGTGCAGATTCATTCTCATTATGGCCAGCCTTCCTTCTTGTATGACACTTGACACTTCTGAGTTGATTTCAGAAGAGATAGTGTCATTTGGCATGTAGGGGGCGCTATTGTTTGCCTATGGGGGGCGCTACAGCAACGTATCTCCGCAACCGTAAGTCGTAGAGACTCAAGCATGGCGGCGTTGGAATCGGGGTGAAAAAGTACGCTACTGGTGGGCGGAATCACGATTGCACCTTCCATTTCCGAGATAAAAGCAATAATTATTGTGCTTGCTGACAAGCAAGGCACAATCTTGAAATCCCACATACTTATTATTATTCTATCTGCCAAAAAGTTCTACGACTAATAACTCCCCCAATTTTTGCGCCACATAGACATGCCAGACCTCAAAATGACCGGCTTATTGAGGACAGGTGTGCTATGACTTTGTTAAGGGTTTGTGAAAGCGGTTTGGCCGCAATTCGCCATTAAGCGCCATTTTTTTCCCCATTGACTTGCATGGGGTTTGGAAAAATCTTGCAAAATCTTGCAGTAAATTAGGTGTAATTCAGAAACCATAACAGCTAGAGCTACGAAACTTGGTAGGGAGGTGCACTGAGGGGTCTTTAACTATCCCCGAAAAAATTGCACCAATTGACCATATGGTGGCGCTATAACAGCCCTCCTTACCTTTTGCTCGATAACTTTTGAACCGTAGGGTTTATCATCAAAATTCTTTTTTCCCTGGATTCCTTGGGTCCTCCCGCATCTACTCAACTAGGCCACGCCCATTTCCGTCTGACTAGATTTTCGGCCATTTTGCATTTTGTCCAAAACAGTTTTTTTGCCATTTCTCCTTGAAATTCTGTCCAATCTTCACCAAACCAACGCACACATCATGTTGGGAGTGTCCTGCACAACACTGATTTGGAAGTTCAAAAAAAAAACACACCATTGCGATATAATCCACTTCCAATCTTCTGTGGGTGGGGCCTATTTCACAAAAATCGTCCGATGCTAACCAAACTTGGTACAGGTGTGGAGGGATGTACTCTGAGCCTATATCAGAAGTATTTTGTCATTTAGCCTTTAGGGGGCGCTATAGCAGCATTCAGTGCCTGTCCCTTCTAAATGGTTTTATTTTGAAGGGCGGCAGGAAGTGCAGATTCATTCTCATTATGGCCAGCCTTCCTTCTTGTATGACACTTGACACTTCTGAGTTGATTTCAGAAGAGATAGTGTCATTTGGCATGTAGGGGGCGCTATTGTTTGCCTATGGGGGGCGCTACAGCAACGTATCTCCGCAACCGTAAGTCGTAGAGACTCAAGCATGGCGGCGTTGGAATCGGGGTGAAAAAGTACGCTACTGGTGGGCGGAATCACGATTGCACCTTCCATTTCCGAGATAAAAGCAATAATTATTGTGCTTGCTGACAAGCAAGGCACAATCTTGAAATCCCACATACTTATTATTATTCTATCTGCCAAAAAGTTCTACGACTAATAACTCCCCCAATTTTTGCGCCACATAGACATGCCAGACCTCAAAATGACCGGCTTATTGAGGACAGGTGTGCTATGACTTTGTTAAGGGTTTGTGAAAGCGGTTTGGCCGCAATTCGCCATTAAGCGCCATTTTTTTCCCCATTGACTTGCATGGGGTTTGGAAAAATCTTGCAAAATCTTGCAGTAAATTAGGTGTAATTCAGAAACCATAACAGCTAGAGCTACGAAACTTGGTAGGGAGGTGCACTGAGGGGTCTTTAACTATCCCCGAAAAAATTGCACCAATTGACCATATGGTGGCGCTATAACAGCCCTCCTTACCTTTTGCTCGATAACTTTTGAACCGTAGGGTTTATCATCAAAATTCTTTTTTCCCTGGATTCCTTGGGTCCTCCCGCATCTACTCAACTAGGCCACGCCCATTTCCGTCTGACTAGATTTTCGGCCATTTTGCATTTTGTCCAAAACAGTTTTTTTGCCATTTCTCCTTGAAATTCTGTCCAATCTTCACCAAACCAACGCACACATCATGTTGGGAGTGTCCTGCACAACACTGATTTGGAAGTTCAAAAAAAAAACACACCATTGCGATATAATCCACTTCCAATCTTCTGTGGGTGGGGCCTATTTCACAAAAATCGTCCGATGCTAACCAAACTTGGTACAGGTGTGGAGGGATGTACTCTGAGCCTATATCAGAAGTATTTTGTCATTTAGCCTTTAGGGGGCGCTATAGCAGCATTCAGTGCCTGTCCCTTCTAAATGGTTTTATTTTGAAGGGCGGCAGGAAGTGCAGATTCATTCTCATTATGGCCAGCCTTCCTTCTTGTATGACACTTGACACTTCTGAGTTGATTTCAGAAGAGATAGTGTCATTTGGCATGTAGGGGGCGCTATTGTTTGCCTATGGGGGGCGCTACAGCAACGTATCTCCGCAACCGTAAGTCGTAGAGACTCAAGCATGGCGGCGTTGGAATCGGGGTGAAAAAGTACGCTACTGGTGGGCGGAATCACGATTGCACCTTCCATTTCCGAGATAAAAGCAATAATTATTGTGCTTGCTGACAAGCAAGGCACAATCTTGAAATCCCACATACTTATTATTATTCTATCTGCCAAAAAGTTCTACGACTAATAACTCCCCCAATTTTTGCGCCACATAGACATGCCAGACCTCAAAATGACCGGCTTATTGAGGACAGGTGTGCTATGACTTTGTTAAGGGTTTGTGAAAGCGGTTTGGCCGCAATTCGCCATTAAGCGCCATTTTTTTCCCCATTGACTTGCATGGGGTTTGGAAAAATCTTGCAAAATCTTGCAGTAAATTAGGTGTAATTCAGAAACCATAACAGCTAGAGCTACGAAACTTGGTAGGGAGGTGCACTGAGGGGTCTTTAACTATCCCCGAAAAAATTGCACCAATTGACCATATGGTGGCGCTATAACAGCCCTCCTTACCTTTTGCTCGATAACTTTTGAACCGTAGGGTTTATCATCAAAATTCTTTTTTCCCTGGATTCCTTGGGTCCTCCCGCATCTACTCAACTAGGCCACGCCCATTTCCGTCTGACTAGATTTTCGGCCATTTTGCATTTTGTCCAAAACAGTTTTTTTGCCATTTCTCCTTGAAATTCTGTCCAATCTTCACCAAACCAACGCACACATCATGTTGGGAGTGTCCTGCACAACACTGATTTGGAAGTTCAAAAAAAAAACACACCATTGCGATATAATCCACTTCCAATCTTCTGTGGGTGGGGCCTATTTCACAAAAATCGTCCGATGCTAACCAAACTTGGTACAGGTGTGGAGGGATGTACTCTGAGCCTATATCAGAAGTATTTTGTCATTTAGCCTTTAGGGGGCGCTATAGCAGCATTCAGTGCCTGTCCCTTCTAAATGGTTTTATTTTGAAGGGCGGCAGGAAGTGCAGATTCATTCTCATTATGGCCAGCCTTCCTTCTTGTATGACACTTGACACTTCTGAGTTGATTTCAGAAGAGATAGTGTCATTTGGCATGTAGGGGGCGCTATTGTTTGCCTATGGGGGGCGCTACAGCAACGTATCTCCGCAACCGTAAGTCGTAGAGACTCAAGCATGGCGGCGTTGGAATCGGGGTGAAAAAGTACGCTACTGGTGGGCGGAATCACGATTGCACCTTCCATTTCCGAGATAAAAGCAATAATTATTGTGCTTGCTGACAAGCAAGGCACAATCTTGAAATCCCACATACTTATTATTATTCTATCTGCCAAAAAGTTCTACGACTAATAACTCCCCCAATTTTTGCGCCACATAGACATGCCAGACCTCAAAATGACCGGCTTATTGAGGACAGGTGTGCTATGACTTTGTTAAGGGTTTGTGAAAGCGGTTTGGCCGCAATTCGCCATTAAGCGCCATTTTTTTCCCCATTGACTTGCATGGGGTTTGGAAAAATCTTGCAAAATCTTGCAGTAAATTAGGTGTAATTCAGAAACCATAACAGCTAGAGCTACGAAACTTGGTAGGGAGGTGCACTGAGGGGTCTTTAACTATCCCCGAAAAAATTGCACCAATTGACCATATGGTGGCGCTATAACAGCCCTCCTTACCTTTTGCTCGATAACTTTTGAACCGTAGGGTTTATCATCAAAATTCTTTTTTCCCTGGATTCCTTGGGTCCTCCCGCATCTACTCAACTAGGCCACGCCCATTTCCGTCTGACTAGATTTTCGGCCATTTTGCATTTTGTCCAAAACAGTTTTTTTGCCATTTCTCCTTGAAATTCTGTCCAATCTTCACCAAACCAACGCACACATCATGTTGGGAGTGTCCTGCACAACACTGATTTGGAAGTTCAAAAAAAAAACACACCATTGCGATATAATCCACTTCCAATCTTCTGTGGGTGGGGCCTATTTCACAAAAATCGTCCGATGCTAACCAAACTTGGTACAGGTGTGGAGGGATGTACTCTGAGCCTATATCAGAAGTATTTTGTCATTTAGCCTTTAGGGGGCGCTATAGCAGCATTCAGTGCCTGTCCCTTCTAAATGGTTTTATTTTGAAGGGCGGCAGGAAGTGCAGATTCATTCTCATTATGGCCAGCCTTCCTTCTTGTATGACACTTGACACTTCTGAGTTGATTTCAGAAGAGATAGTGTCATTTGGCATGTAGGGGGCGCTATTGTTTGCCTATGGGGGGCGCTACAGCAACGTATCTCCGCAACCGTAAGTCGTAGAGACTCAAGCATGGCGGCGTTGGAATCGGGGTGAAAAAGTACGCTACTGGTGGGCGGAATCACGATTGCACCTTCCATTTCCGAGATAAAAGCAATAATTATTGTGCTTGCTGACAAGCAAGGCACAATCTTGAAATCCCACATACTTATTATTATTCTATCTGCCAAAAAGTTCTACGACTAATAACTCCCCCAATTTTTGCGCCACATAGACATGCCAGACCTCAAAATGACCGGCTTATTGAGGACAGGTGTGCTATGACTTTGTTAAGGGTTTGTGAAAGCGGTTTGGCCGCAATTCGCCATTAAGCGCCATTTTTTTCCCCATTGACTTGCATGGGGTTTGGAAAAATCTTGCAAAATCTTGCAGTAAATTAGGTGTAATTCAGAAACCATAACAGCTAGAGCTACGAAACTTGGTAGGGAGGTGCACTGAGGGGTCTTTAACTATCCCCGAAAAAATTGCACCAATTGACCATATGGTGGCGCTATAACAGCCCTCCTTACCTTTTGCTCGATAACTTTTGAACCGTAGGGTTTATCATCAAAATTCTTTTTTCCCTGGATTCCTTGGGTCCTCCCGCATCTACTCAACTAGGCCACGCCCATTTCCGTCTGACTAGATTTTCGGCCATTTTGCATTTTGTCCAAAACAGTTTTTTTGCCATTTCTCCTTGAAATTCTGTCCAATCTTCACCAAACCAACGCACACATCATGTTGGGAGTGTCCTGCACAACACTGATTTGGAAGTTCAAAAAAAAAACACACCATTGCGATATAATCCACTTCCAATCTTCTGTGGGTGGGGCCTATTTCACAAAAATCGTCCGATGCTAACCAAACTTGGTACAGGTGTGGAGGGATGTACTCTGAGCCTATATCAGAAGTATTTTGTCATTTAGCCTTTAGGGGGCGCTATAGCAGCATTCAGTGCCTGTCCCTTCTAAATGGTTTTATTTTGAAGGGCGGCAGGAAGTGCAGATTCATTCTCATTATGGCCAGCCTTCCTTCTTGTATGACACTTGACACTTCTGAGTTGATTTCAGAAGAGATAGTGTCATTTGGCATGTAGGGGGCGCTATTGTTTGCCTATGGGGGGCGCTACAGCAACGTATCTCCGCAACCGTAAGTCGTAGAGACTCAAGCATGGCGGCGTTGGAATCGGGGTGAAAAAGTACGCTACTGGTGGGCGGAATCACGATTGCACCTTCCATTTCCGAGATAAAAGCAATAATTATTGTGCTTGCTGACAAGCAAGGCACAATCTTGAAATCCCACATACTTATTATTATTCTATCTGCCAAAAAGTTCTACGACTAATAACTCCCCCAATTTTTGCGCCACATAGACATGCCAGACCTCAAAATGACCGGCTTATTGAGGACAGGTGTGCTATGACTTTGTTAAGGGTTTGTGAAAGCGGTTTGGCCGCAATTCGCCATTAAGCGCCATTTTTTTCCCCATTGACTTGCATGGGGTTTGGAAAAATCTTGCAAAATCTTGCAGTAAATTAGGTGTAATTCAGAAACCATAACAGCTAGAGCTACGAAACTTGGTAGGGAGGTGCACTGAGGGGTCTTTAACTATCCCCGAAAAAATTGCACCAATTGACCATATGGTGGCGCTATAACAGCCCTCCTTACCTTTTGCTCGATAACTTTTGAACCGTAGGGTTTATCATCAAAATTCTTTTTTCCCTGGATTCCTTGGGTCCTCCCGCATCTACTCAACTAGGCCACGCCCATTTCCGTCTGACTAGATTTTCGGCCATTTTGCATTTTGTCCAAAACAGTTTTTTTGCCATTTCTCCTTGAAATTCTGTCCAATCTTCACCAAACCAACGCACACATCATGTTGGGAGTGTCCTGCACAACACTGATTTGGAAGTTCAAAAAAAAAACACACCATTGCGATATAATCCACTTCCAATCTTCTGTGGGTGGGGCCTATTTCACAAAAATCGTCCGATGCTAACCAAACTTGGTACAGGTGTGGAGGGATGTACTCTGAGCCTATATCAGAAGTATTTTGTCATTTAGCCTTTAGGGGGCGCTATAGCAGCATTCAGTGCCTGTCCCTTCTAAATGGTTTTATTTTGAAGGGCGGCAGGAAGTGCAGATTCATTCTCATTATGGCCAGCCTTCCTTCTTGTATGACACTTGACACTTCTGAGTTGATTTCAGAAGAGATAGTGTCATTTGGCATGTAGGGGGCGCTATTGTTTGCCTATGGGGGGCGCTACAGCAACGTATCTCCGCAACCGTAAGTCGTAGAGACTCAAGCATGGCGGCGTTGGAATCGGGGTGAAAAAGTACGCTACTGGTGGGCGGAATCACGATTGCACCTTCCATTTCCGAGATAAAAGCAATAATTATTGTGCTTGCTGACAAGCAAGGCACAATCTTGAAATCCCACATACTTATTATTATTCTATCTGCCAAAAAGTTCTACGACTAATAACTCCCCCAATTTTTGCGCCACATAGACATGCCAGACCTCAAAATGACCGGCTTATTGAGGACAGGTGTGCTATGACTTTGTTAAGGGTTTGTGAAAGCGGTTTGGCCGCAATTCGCCATTAAGCGCCATTTTTTTCCCCATTGACTTGCATGGGGTTTGGAAAAATCTTGCAAAATCTTGCAGTAAATTAGGTGTAATTCAGAAACCATAACAGCTAGAGCTACGAAACTTGGTAGGGAGGTGCACTGAGGGGTCTTTAACTATCCCCGAAAAAATTGCACCAATTGACCATATGGTGGCGCTATAACAGCCCTCCTTACCTTTTGCTCGATAACTTTTGAACCGTAGGGTTTATCATCAAAATTCTTTTTTCCCTGGATTCCTTGGGTCCTCCCGCATCTACTCAACTAGGCCACGCCCATTTCCGTCTGACTAGATTTTCGGCCATTTTGCATTTTGTCCAAAACAGTTTTTTTGCCATTTCTCCTTGAAATTCTGTCCAATCTTCACCAAACCAACGCACACATCATGTTGGGAGTGTCCTGCACAACACTGATTTGGAAGTTCAAAAAAAAAACACACCATTGCGATATAATCCACTTCCAATCTTCTGTGGGTGGGGCCTATTTCACAAAAATCGTCCGATGCTAACCAAACTTGGTACAGGTGTGGAGGGATGTACTCTGAGCCTATATCAGAAGTATTTTGTCATTTAGCCTTTAGGGGGCGCTATAGCAGCATTCAGTGCCTGTCCCTTCTAAATGGTTTTATTTTGAAGGGCGGCAGGAAGTGCAGATTCATTCTCATTATGGCCAGCCTTCCTTCTTGTATGACACTTGACACTTCTGAGTTGATTTCAGAAGAGATAGTGTCATTTGGCATGTAGGGGGCGCTATTGTTTGCCTATGGGGGGCGCTACAGCAACGTATCTCCGCAACCGTAAGTCGTAGAGACTCAAGCATGGCGGCGTTGGAATCGGGGTGAAAAAGTACGCTACTGGTGGGCGGAATCACGATTGCACCTTCCATTTCCGAGATAAAAGCAATAATTATTGTGCTTGCTGACAAGCAAGGCACAATCTTGAAATCCCACATACTTATTATTATTCTATCTGCCAAAAAGTTCTACGACTAATAACTCCCCCAATTTTTGCGCCACATAGACATGCCAGACCTCAAAATGACCGGCTTATTGAGGACAGGTGTGCTATGACTTTGTTAAGGGTTTGTGAAAGCGGTTTGGCCGCAATTCGCCATTAAGCGCCATTTTTTTCCCCATTGACTTGCATGGGGTTTGGAAAAATCTTGCAAAATCTTGCAGTAAATTAGGTGTAATTCAGAAACCATAACAGCTAGAGCTACGAAACTTGGTAGGGAGGTGCACTGAGGGGTCTTTAACTATCCCCGAAAAAATTGCACCAATTGACCATATGGTGGCGCTATAACAGCCCTCCTTACCTTTTGCTCGATAACTTTTGAACCGTAGGGTTTATCATCAAAATTCTTTTTTCCCTGGATTCCTTGGGTCCTCCCGCATCTACTCAACTAGGCCACGCCCATTTCCGTCTGACTAGATTTTCGGCCATTTTGCATTTTGTCCAAAACAGTTTTTTTGCCATTTCTCCTTGAAATTCTGTCCAATCTTCACCAAACCAACGCACACATCATGTTGGGAGTGTCCTGCACAACACTGATTTGGAAGTTCAAAAAAAAAACACACCATTGCGATATAATCCACTTCCAATCTTCTGTGGGTGGGGCCTATTTCACAAAAATCGTCCGATGCTAACCAAACTTGGTACAGGTGTGGAGGGATGTACTCTGAGCCTATATCAGAAGTATTTTGTCATTTAGCCTTTAGGGGGCGCTATAGCAGCATTCAGTGCCTGTCCCTTCTAAATGGTTTTATTTTGAAGGGCGGCAGGAAGTGCAGATTCATTCTCATTATGGCCAGCCTTCCTTCTTGTATGACACTTGACACTTCTGAGTTGATTTCAGAAGAGATAGTGTCATTTGGCATGTAGGGGGCGCTATTGTTTGCCTATGGGGGGCGCTACAGCAACGTATCTCCGCAACCGTAAGTCGTAGAGACTCAAGCATGGCGGCGTTGGAATCGGGGTGAAAAAGTACGCTACTGGTGGGCGGAATCACGATTGCACCTTCCATTTCCGAGATAAAAGCAATAATTATTGTGCTTGCTGACAAGCAAGGCACAATCTTGAAATCCCACATACTTATTATTATTCTATCTGCCAAAAAGTTCTACGACTAATAACTCCCCCAATTTTTGCGCCACATAGACATGCCAGACCTCAAAATGACCGGCTTATTGAGGACAGGTGTGCTATGACTTTGTTAAGGGTTTGTGAAAGCGGTTTGGCCGCAATTCGCCATTAAGCGCCATTTTTTTCCCCATTGACTTGCATGGGGTTTGGAAAAATCTTGCAAAATCTTGCAGTAAATTAGGTGTAATTCAGAAACCATAACAGCTAGAGCTACGAAACTTGGTAGGGAGGTGCACTGAGGGGTCTTTAACTATCCCCGAAAAAATTGCACCAATTGACCATATGGTGGCGCTATAACAGCCCTCCTTACCTTTTGCTCGATAACTTTTGAACCGTAGGGTTTATCATCAAAATTCTTTTTTCCCTGGATTCCTTGGGTCCTCCCGCATCTACTCAACTAGGCCACGCCCATTTCCGTCTGACTAGATTTTCGGCCATTTTGCATTTTGTCCAAAACAGTTTTTTTGCCATTTCTCCTTGAAATTCTGTCCAATCTTCACCAAACCAACGCACACATCATGTTGGGAGTGTCCTGCACAACACTGATTTGGAAGTTCAAAAAAAAAACACACCATTGCGATATAATCCACTTCCAATCTTCTGTGGGTGGGGCCTATTTCACAAAAATCGTCCGATGCTAACCAAACTTGGTACAGGTGTGGAGGGATGTACTCTGAGCCTATATCAGAAGTATTTTGTCATTTAGCCTTTAGGGGGCGCTATAGCAGCATTCAGTGCCTGTCCCTTCTAAATGGTTTTATTTTGAAGGGCGGCAGGAAGTGCAGATTCATTCTCATTATGGCCAGCCTTCCTTCTTGTATGACACTTGACACTTCTGAGTTGATTTCAGAAGAGATAGTGTCATTTGGCATGTAGGGGGCGCTATTGTTTGCCTATGGGGGGCGCTACAGCAACGTATCTCCGCAACCGTAAGTCGTAGAGACTCAAGCATGGCGGCGTTGGAATCGGGGTGAAAAAGTACGCTACTGGTGGGCGGAATCACGATTGCACCTTCCATTTCCGAGATAAAAGCAATAATTATTGTGCTTGCTGACAAGCAAGGCACAATCTTGAAATCCCACATACTTATTATTATTCTATCTGCCAAAAAGTTCTACGACTAATAACTCCCCCAATTTTTGCGCCACATAGACATGCCAGACCTCAAAATGACCGGCTTATTGAGGACAGGTGTGCTATGACTTTGTTAAGGGTTTGTGAAAGCGGTTTGGCCGCAATTCGCCATTAAGCGCCATTTTTTTCCCCATTGACTTGCATGGGGTTTGGAAAAATCTTGCAAAATCTTGCAGTAAATTAGGTGTAATTCAGAAACCATAACAGCTAGAGCTACGAAACTTGGTAGGGAGGTGCACTGAGGGGTCTTTAACTATCCCCGAAAAAATTGCACCAATTGACCATATGGTGGCGCTATAACAGCCCTCCTTACCTTTTGCTCGATAACTTTTGAACCGTAGGGTTTATCATCAAAATTCTTTTTTCCCTGGATTCCTTGGGTCCTCCCGCATCTACTCAACTAGGCCACGCCCATTTCCGTCTGACTAGATTTTCGGCCATTTTGCATTTTGTCCAAAACAGTTTTTTTGCCATTTCTCCTTGAAATTCTGTCCAATCTTCACCAAACCAACGCACACATCATGTTGGGAGTGTCCTGCACAACACTGATTTGGAAGTTCAAAAAAAAAACACACCATTGCGATATAATCCACTTCCAATCTTCTGTGGGTGGGGCCTATTTCACAAAAATCGTCCGATGCTAACCAAACTTGGTACAGGTGTGGAGGGATGTACTCTGAGCCTATATCAGAAGTATTTTGTCATTTAGCCTTTAGGGGGCGCTATAGCAGCATTCAGTGCCTGTCCCTTCTAAATGGTTTTATTTTGAAGGGCGGCAGGAAGTGCAGATTCATTCTCATTATGGCCAGCCTTCCTTCTTGTATGACACTTGACACTTCTGAGTTGATTTCAGAAGAGATAGTGTCATTTGGCATGTAGGGGGCGCTATTGTTTGCCTATGGGGGGCGCTACAGCAACGTATCTCCGCAACCGTAAGTCGTAGAGACTCAAGCATGGCGGCGTTGGAATCGGGGTGAAAAAGTACGCTACTGGTGGGCGGAATCACGATTGCACCTTCCATTTCCGAGATAAAAGCAATAATTATTGTGCTTGCTGACAAGCAAGGCACAATCTTGAAATCCCACATACTTATTATTATTCTATCTGCCAAAAAGTTCTACGACTAATAACTCCCCCAATTTTTGCGCCACATAGACATGCCAGACCTCAAAATGACCGGCTTATTGAGGACAGGTGTGCTATGACTTTGTTAAGGGTTTGTGAAAGCGGTTTGGCCGCAATTCGCCATTAAG
This sequence comes from Poromitra crassiceps, assembly GCF_964638095.1. Taxonomy (NCBI): domain Eukaryota; kingdom Metazoa; phylum Chordata; class Actinopteri; order Beryciformes; family Melamphaidae; genus Poromitra; species Poromitra crassiceps. Next base: position 91,759,290 of record NC_139625.1, on the reverse strand, counting down.
CGCCATTTTTTTCCCCATTGACTTGCATGGGGTTTGGAAAAATCTTGCAAAATCTTGCAGTAAATTAGGTGTAATTCAGAAACCATAACAGCTAGAGCTACGAAACTTGGTAGGGAGGTGCACTGAGGGGTCTTTAACTATCCCCGAAAAAATTGCACCAATTGACCATATGGTGGCGCTATAACAGCCCTCCTTACCTTTTGCTCGATAACTTTTGAACCGTAGGGTTTATCATCAAAATTCTTTTTTCCCTGGATTCCTTGGGTCCTCCCGCATCTACTCAACTAGGCCACGCCCATTTCCGTCTGACTAGATTTTCGGCCATTTTGCATTTTGTCCAAAACAGTTTTTTTGCCATTTCTCCTTGAAATTCTGTCCAATCTTCACCAAACCAACGCACACATCATGTTGGGAGTGTCCTGCACAACACTGATTTGGAAGTTCAAAAAAAAAACACACCATTGCGATATAATCCACTTCCAATCTTCTGTGGGTGGGGCCTATTTCACAAAAATCGTCCGATGCTAACCAAACTTGGTACAGGTGTGGAGGGATGTACTCTGAGCCTATATCAGAAGTATTTTGTCATTTAGCCTTTAGGGGGCGCTATAGCAGCATTCAGTGCCTGTCCCTTCTAAATGGTTTTATTTTGAAGGGCGGCAGGAAGTGCAGATTCATTCTCATTATGGCCAGCCTTCCTTCTTGTATGACACTTGACACTTCTGAGTTGATTTCAGAAGAGATAGTGTCATTTGGCATGTAGGGGGCGCTATTGTTTGCCTATGGGGGGCGCTACAGCAACGTATCTCCGCAACCGTAAGTCGTAGAGACTCAAGCATGGCGGCGTTGGAATCGGGGTGAAAAAGTACGCTACTGGTGGGCGGAATCACGATTGCACCTTCCATTTCCGAGATAAAAGCAATAATTATTGTGCTTGCTGACAAGCAAGGCACAATCTTGAAATCCCACATACTTATTATTATTCTATCTGCCAAAAAGTTCTACGACTAATAACTCCCCCAATTTTTGCGCCACATAGACATGCCAGACCTCAAAATGACCGGCTTATTGAGGACAGGTGTGCTATGACTTTGTTAAGGGTTTGTGAAAGCGGTTTGGCCGCAATTCGCCATTAAGCGCCATTTTTTTCCCCATTGACTTGCATGGGGTTTGGAAAAATCTTGCAAAATCTTGCAGTAAATTAGGTGTAATTCAGAAACCATAACAGCTAGAGCTACGAAACTTGGTAGGGAGGTGCACTGAGGGGTCTTTAACTATCCCCGAAAAAATTGCACCAATTGACCATATGGTGGCGCTATAACAGCCCTCCTTACCTTTTGCTCGATAACTTTTGAACCGTAGGGTTTATCATCAAAATTCTTTTTTCCCTGGATTCCTTGGGTCCTCCCGCATCTACTCAACTAGGCCACGCCCATTTCCGTCTGACTAGATTTTCGGCCATTTTGCATTTTGTCCAAAACAGTTTTTTTGCCATTTCTCCTTGAAATTCTGTCCAATCTTCACCAAACCAACGCACACATCATGTTGGGAGTGTCCTGCACAACACTGATTTGGAAGTTCAAAAAAAAAACACACCATTGCGATATAATCCACTTCCAATCTTCTGTGGGTGGGGCCTATTTCACAAAAATCGTCCGATGCTAACCAAACTTGGTACAGGTGTGGAGGGATGTACTCTGAGCCTATATCAGAAGTATTTTGTCATTTAGCCTTTAGGGGGCGCTATAGCAGCATTCAGTGCCTGTCCCTTCTAAATGGTTTTATTTTGAAGGGCGGCAGGAAGTGCAGATTCATTCTCATTATGGCCAGCCTTCCTTCTTGTATGACACTTGACACTTCTGAGTTGATTTCAGAAGAGATAGTGTCATTTGGCATGTAGGGGGCGCTATTGTTTGCCTATGGGGGGCGCTACAGCAACGTATCTCCGCAACCGTAAGTCGTAGAGACTCAAGCATGGCGGCGTTGGAATCGGGGTGAAAAAGTACGCTACTGGTGGGCGGAATCACGATTGCACCTTCCATTTCCGAGATAAAAGCAATAATTATTGTGCTTGCTGACAAGCAAGGCACAATCTTGAAATCCCACATACTTATTATTATTCTATCTGCCAAAAAGTTCTACGACTAATAACTCCCCCAATTTTTGCGCCACATAGACATGCCAGACCTCAAAATGACCGGCTTATTGAGGACAGGTGTGCTATGACTTTGTTAAGGGTTTGTGAAAGCGGTTTGGCCGCAATTCGCCATTAAGCGCCATTTTTTTCCCCATTGACTTGCATGGGGTTTGGAAAAATCTTGCAAAATCTTGCAGTAAATTAGGTGTAATTCAGAAACCATAACAGCTAGAGCTACGAAACTTGGTAGGGAGGTGCACTGAGGGGTCTTTAACTATCCCCGAAAAAATTGCACCAATTGACCATATGGTGGCGCTATAACAGCCCTCCTTACCTTTTGCTCGATAACTTTTGAACCGTAGGGTTTATCATCAAAATTCTTTTTTCCCTGGATTCCTTGGGTCCTCCCGCATCTACTCAACTAGGCCACGCCCATTTCCGTCTGACTAGATTTTCGGCCATTTTGCATTTTGTCCAAAACAGTTTTTTTTGCCATTTCTCCTTGAAATTCTGTCCAATCTTCACCAAACCAACGCACACATCATGTTGGGAGTGTCCTGCACAACACTGATTTGGAAGTTCAAAAAAAAAACACACCATTGCGATATAATCCACTTCCAATCTTCTGTGGGTGGGGCCTATTTCACAAAAATCGTCCGATGCTAACCAAACTTGGTACAGGTGTGGAGGGATGTACTCTGAGCCTATATCAGAAGTATTTTGTCATTTAGCCTTTAGGGGGCGCTATAGCAGCATTCAGTGCCTGTCCCTTCTAAATGGTTTTATTTTGAAGGGCGGCAGGAAGTGCAGATTCATTCTCATTATGGCCAGCCTTCCTTCTTGTATGACACTTGACACTTCTGAGTTGATTTCAGAAGAGATAGTGTCATTTGGCATGTAGGGGGCGCTATTGTTTGCCTATGGGGGGCGCTACAGCAACGTATCTCCGCAACCGTAAGTCGTAGAGACTCAAGCATGGCGGCGTTGGAATCGGGGTGAAAAAGTACGCTACTGGTGGGCGGAATCACGATTGCACCTTCCATTTCCGAGATAAAAGCAATAATTATTGTG
>NC_139625.1:91725012-91755882 GCF_964638095.1 Poromitra crassiceps | reverse complement strand
CCTTTCTATTACCTTCTTGTTTTTGTATGTATGGAACTCTCTGCATCTATGTCTCCTGTGATTCTATGTGATTCTATGTGAGCACTTCTGCACCAAGACAATTTCCAATCAACCATGTGTTGAAATGGCAAATAAAGTTCTATTCTATTCTATTCTAACTGGTATAATATTACTGAAATCCTATAAGTTATATTACTGAGTTACTGCTAAAAGTAATATATTACATGTAATATGTTACTTTTGTAATGAGTTACCCCCAACACTGGTTAGCAGCCAGTGGGTGTAGTTCGGTCGAGAGACAATAGTTCCTACATGAAACTGCTCACAACAAGGTCTGTGGATTATCTTGAGTCATGATTTCTGGAAAGAGACACTGCTGTTGAGTTTTTCAAATTTATTTTTTTGGCGCTTTGAGCACCACAAGCCGAGTGCCATCCAGTTCCATTGTATTGGAGGGAAGGCAGACATCTCTACGGCTGATATCTCCAAAACCCAGACAGCTATCTCAAAACAATCTAGATGGATGAATAGCACTACAGGTGAGAGGAAAAATATGTATTTTGGATTTTAGGGTGAGCTGTTTCTTTCTCATATGTCACAGATATGAAACTGTCTTTAAGGCTTCTCATTTTAAGTTAAGTTAGTAAAGTTAAGTTAGTTAAGTTAAGTTCTCCCTCCTTTCCCACAGGTGCCAATAAAAGGTTTGACCAAGGCCTGTCAACGGACAAAATGGCAGGATCCCGTTGAGAACATGTGATGGCAGATTTTTGCGTCTTGCATCTCTAAATAGAAGCAGAGGCAAACGAAAGATATTTGACATGGGGTGCGTTCGGAAATAGCTGCTCCGAGCGCCAGAGCGCACACTGGACCATTCGTAAATTGGGAGCGCCGTTGTAATGTAGCATAGATCCGCGCTGTCGTTTTATTTCAGTGTGGAACATCAGAGTGGATTTACGAACGCACCCATGGACTTCATGAAGTGTAAGTGTATATTACTGTATATTTTGTCTGTCTACTCTACTCACTTATTTTGAATTCTTTTTATTTTTACTTTTTTCTTTTACTCTTCTTTTATTTTTTGTCTATTTGTTTTAATAATAATAATAATAATAAATATAGCCGCAAGCGGCGATGCGGGGTCCAAGCTTCCGGTGACTTGGGGGGTATATGTCAGATAGTGCACATTTATTCAGACTTGGTATATGCACAAGTAAACAAAGTTTGGTTGATATCCGGTGACCTGACGGTTTCCAAGCAGTACTAGTAGTAGTAGTAGTAGCAGTAGTAGTAATAGTGTTGGTAGTAGTGGGAGTGGTAGCAATAGTAGCAGCAGAAGTACTAAGAATAGTAAATGGTAAATGGTAAATGGACTGCATTTATATAGCGCTTTTATCCAAAGCGCTTTACAATGTGCCTACATTCACCCATTCACACAACGAAGGCGGCCAGCTGCCACGCAGGGTGCTGGCACAGCCATCGGGAGCAATTTGGGATTCAGTGTCTTGCCCAAGGACACTTCGACGTGCGGACTGGAGGAGCCGGGGAACGAACCACCAACCTTCTAATTAGTGGACAACCCACTCTACCTCCTGAGCCACAGCCGCCACTAGTAGCCAATAGTAGTAGTAGTAGTAGCAGCAGCAGCAGTAGTAGTGGTGGTTGGCTGTTATAGCGCCACCATCTGGTAGATTGGTGTAATTTTTTCCTCTGAGTAGTGGGTGATGTCTTGAAACTTGAAGTAGTACTTGGATAGAAAGCAGTTTTTGTGTACAATATCCCTTTAAGTATCTGGACAGAAAGTGGTATTTGGGTAGAACATACTGTCAATACGACAAGTACTTCTCTGGCTCTGCAGATACATATAATATGGTCTACAAAGTTAAATACAACAGTCTGGATAGCTCACTTGGTAAAGCACATGACTTATGCTAACTAAAGACCATTGCTGCTCAAAGTTCAAACCCCACGTGGGATGAAAAACTTTCAACTTCAGACAGGTAAGTCAGTAACAGTAATTAAAACCCCACATGCTGCCTCCTTATTTTGCGGTGTTTCATGAACTTTTTCAATATCTTGGAAATGTTAGCTGGAGATTGCGTGGCTGTGTTCAAGAACGTGTTTTGCAACAGGAGAGGTTAGTTCTTGTCTCATGATGGAGCTTTTGTGTTCTGAAATCAGAATTTTCAGTTGTCATTGTGTCTTTCCCACACACACATCAAACCATAGGGCGTAGTGGCGTCCACTACAGAAGGTTGATGGGGTTTATCCCTGAAATTGCTTTTGGTGACTATAGCCAGCACCCTGCATGGCAGCTTGTCATGCAGTCCATTTACCATTAAGGACATTTTTGTATTACACACATAATGCACCACTTTACATTAAAAGTATGCCCTGAATGGAGGTGTTTGAACTAATTGGTGTGGGTTGTGCTGTTACAATGAGCACATGAGTGACAAGGATAATTCAGATTGAATTCTCTTTTTGGACCTTTCACATGTGAAGACACAATAATGTATTGGAATGTTTTTCCTCTCTCATCTGAAAGAAGGCTCCCAGCAAACACAATTACATCATGATGATGTTCTGATATCATCTTTCAGTGACGTCCAGGACTAGGCCAAATCACAGCCGATTTGAGGATCATTTAGACATCTACACAGGAATGTCAAGATGACGTCGAAATATGACATTACCATGAATAGGCATATTCAGTTATTCTGCTATGTACACAGTGTGTATTCAGCAGCGTTATACATAATTATATCCAGATTAACCTTTATTCTACATTTTCAAAAAATAAAACAGTTACCTGGCCGTGGTTTGAACCCAGGACCTCCAGCTTTGGGGTCTGCTACTTTACCCCTACACCATCCTTCCACAGCAATGACGAGGCACGGATGTAACCTTATTATGGCATAAACTTGTTTTTATTCAAACGTGGGTGTCAAGTCTTTGTGGATCGGGCATTACTGTGTGACATCTAAACCAACTGTGTATTATGTTACAGCAGATGCAGAACCCCAAAACACATTAACCCCACCCAAAATGCTACATTCCAACTTCCAGTAGTAGTAGTAGTAGTAGTAGTAGTAATAGTAGCAGAAGTAGTAATAGTAGTAGTAGTAGTGTTGGTAGTAGTGGGAGTGGTAGCAGTAGTAGCAGCAGTAGTTGTAATTGACCGGTTAATGAGTTGAGGGCAATTTAGTGTTGGCGTGTGTTTCATTAAAAGTTTCGAGATTTATCATTTCAAAACGGTTTCACGTATCCAAAACCCTTTAATAACCTTAGGTCGGGGTAGTCCGTAGATGACCCAGAAAAAGTTTTGTGTGATTTGGCCAAACGGTCTAGGAGGAGCTCGCAAAAGTAGGTTTTTGATCAAATTCAAAATGGCGGAAAATCTACCACACAGAAATGGGCGTGGCCTAGTGGGTTAGATACATGATGCTCCAGGGAAACCAGTAGATGTGGAATTTTGATTCTACAGCTCGCAGTTCAGAAGTTATGGACCGACAAACGTGAAATTGGCTGTTATAGCGCCACCGTCTGGTGGATTGGTGTAATTTTTTTACTCTGAGTAGTGGGTGATGTCGTGAACCTGTGTGGAAAGTTTGGGTGATGGGGGGTGTATGGTTTCTGAGATCCACACACTTTTAGGGTAGGAAAAGAACAAAAGCAAATACACAAAAGTTTAGACATTTATCATTTCAAAACGGTTTCACGTATCCAAAATCCTTTAATAACTTTAGGTCGGGGTAGTCCATAGATGTCCCAGAAAAATGCCCGTGTGATTTGGCCAAACGGTCTAGGAGGAGTTCGCAAAAGTAGGTTTTTGATAAAATTCAAAATGGCGGAAAATCTAGGCACACGCAAATGGGCGGGGCCTATAGGGATAGATGCGTATTGATCCAAGGAATACAGCAGATGTGGAATTTTGATTCTACGCCTCACGGTTCAGCAGTTATGGGCCAATACGTGCACTCGGCTGTTATAGCGCCACCATCTGGCCAATATGGCTAATTTTTTGTCTCTGAGTAGTGGGGCACATTTCCAACCTATGTGCAAAGTCTGGCTACTGTACCCCTTACGGTTTTTGCCGTGCATACTGTTTTAGCGGAGAATAAAAAGAATAATAAATATAGCCGCAAGCGGCGATGACGGGGTCCAAGCAAGGTCAGTAAGGATGTAGTGGTCAGTAAAGGGTGATGGGGTCAGTCAGGGTGTTGTGGTCACATAAGTACTTGTGACTTGAAGTAGTACTTGGATAGAAAGCAGTTTTTGTGTACAATTTCCCTTTAAGTATCTGGACAGAAAGTGGTATTTGGGTAGAACATACTGTAAATACGACAAGTACTTCTCTGGCTCTGCAGATACATATAAGATGGTCTACAAAGTTAAACACAACAGTCTGGATAGCTCACTTGGTAAAACTCATGACTTATGCTAACTAAAGACCATTGCGGCTCAAAGTTCAAACCCCACGTGGGATGAACAACTTTCAACTTCAGACAGGTAAGTCAGTAACAGTAATTAAAATCCCACATGTTGCCTCCTTATTTTGCGGTGTTTCATGAACTTTTTCAATATCTTGGAAATGTTAGCTCGAGATGGCTGCGTTCAAGAACGTGTTTTGCAACAGGAGAGGTTAGTTCTTGTCTCATGATGGAGCTTTTGTGTTCTGAAATCAGAATTTTCAGTTGTCATTGTGTCTTTCCCACACACACATCAAACCATAGGGCGTAGTGGCGTCCACTAGAGAAGGTTGATGGGTTTTATCCCTGAAATTGCTTTTGGTGACTATAGCATGGCAGCTTGTTATGCAGTCCATTTACCATTAAGGACATTTTTGTATTACACACATAATGCACCACTTTCCATTAAAAGTCTGCCCTGAATGGAGGTGTTTGAACTAATTGGTGTGGGTTGTGCTGTTACAATGAGCACATGAGTCAGATTGAATTCTCTTTTTGGACCTTTCCCATCTGAAGACACAGTAATGTATTGGAATGTTTTTCCTCTCATATATCTGAAAGAAGGCTCCCAGCAAACACAATTACATCATGATGATGTTCTGATATCATCTTTCAGTGACGTCCAGGACTAGGTCAAATCACAGCCGATTTGGGGATCATTTAGACATCTACACAGGAATGTCAAGATGACGTCAAAATATGACGTTACCATGAATAGGCATATTCAGTTATTCTGCTATGTACACAGTGTGTATTCAGCAGCTTTATACATAATTATATCCAGATTAACCTTTATTCTACATTTTCAAAAAATAAAAAAGTTACCTGGCTGTGGTTTGAACCCAGGACCTCCAGCTTTGGTGTCTGCTACTTTACCCCTAGACCATCCTTCCACAGCAATGACAAGGCACGGATGTAACCTTATTATGGCATAAACTTGTTTTTATTAAAACATGGGTGTCAAGTCTTTGTGGATCGGGCATTACTGTGTGACATCTAAACCAACTATGTATTATGCTACAGCAGATGCAGAACTCCAAAACACATTAACCCCACCCAAAATGCTACATTCCAACTTCCAGTAGTAGTAGTAGTAGTAGTAGTAGTAGTAGTAGTAGTAGTAATAATAGTAGCAGAAGTAGTAATAGTAGTAGTAGTAGTGTTGGTAGTAGTGGGAGTGGTAGCAGTAGTAGCAGCAGTAGTTGTAATTGACCGGTTAATGAGTTGTGGGCAATTTAGTGTTGGCGTGTGTTTCATTAAAAGTTTCGAGATTTATCATTTCAAAACGGTTTCACGTATCCAAAATCCTTTAATAACTTTAGGTCGGGGTAGTCTATAGATGACCCAGAAAAAGTTTCGTGTGATTTGGCCAAACGGTCTAAGAGGAGCTCGCAAAAGTAGGTTTTTGATCAAATTCAAAATGGCGGAAAATCTAACAGACAGAAATGGGCGTGGCCTAGTAGGTTAGATGCATGATGCTCCAGGGAAACCGGTAGATGTGGAATTTTGATTCTACGGCTCGTGGTTCAGAAGTTATTGACCGACAAACGTGAAATTGGCTGTTATAGCGCCACCGTCTGGTGGATTGGTGTAATTTTTTTACTCTGAGTAGTGGGTGATGTCGTGAACCTGTGTGGAAAGTTTGGGTGATGGGGGGTGTATGGTTTCTGACATCCACACACTTTTAGGGCAGGAAAAGAACAAAAGCAAATACACAAAAGTTTAGACATTTATAATTTCAAAACGGTTTCACGTATCCAAAATCCTTTAATAACTTTGGGTCGGGGTAGTCCATAGATGACCCAGAATAATTCCTATGTGATTTGGCCAAACGGTCTAGGAGGAGTTCGCAAAAGTAGGTTTTTGATAAAATTCAAAATGGCGGAAAATCTAGGCACACGCAAATGGGCGGGGCCTAGATGGATAGATGCGTATTGATCCAAGGAATCCCTGAGAAGTGAAATTTTTAGTATAGGACACACGGTTCAGAAGATATGGACCATAACGCGAAATGGTCTGTTATAGCGCCACCATCTGGCCGATATGGGTCATTTTTTGTTTCTGAGTAGTGAGGCACATTTACAATCTATGTGCCCAGTCTGGCTACGCTGAGCATTACAGTTTCTGCTGTACATACAGTTTTACCGGAGAAGAAGAAAAAAAAAATAATCGGAACAGATACAATAGGGATCCACGCACTTCGTGCTTGGACCCCTAATAAGTGATAACTTGGATTTATAGAGCGCCTTTCAAGGAACCCAAGGATGCTTTACAATAAGTGACACAAGATGACAAATAAAAACAACATAGAGAAGAGAGGCCAAACTGGCTTTGTTTTCTTCTTTCCTTCTTGTTTCTGTTGTATTGTGTGCTTTGTACAGATTGTTATTTGCTTTTCTGAGGTAGAATAAGTCCTTCTAGGCTTTCCTGTCTCTACCTGCATATTATTTTCTTGTTTGTATTTTGTTTTTAATTCATTTCTGTTTTTATTGTGTGCAAATAAATAAAACAAAACAAAAATGTTACTGGCTTTTCTAGAATAATGGTTACTGCAATTGACAGCAAGCTTTCATGTCACAAAAATCAATACTCCCAGACAAAGTATTACAACCTTGTCCCTGAACTGAGGTTGCCTGTAAATACTGTACATGCAAGCACAGAAACATGGGAAAATACTGGATAGCATTTAATGCAGTTGATGCAATACAATTATGAGCAATAAAGACAAACTACAGTTAGGAGAATTGCAGATTTTGGGAACCCCCGGATTTCCTGTTATACATGTTCAAATATAAGAGACTATTTATACTATGGCTTGGCTGAATACTTGATGGTCATTATTTAATGAGCAATGTGCATCCATAGTCTGGATGTAAAGAGATCAAAATTGTAACCTGACCGAACATCAACCTCTTGTCCACACGGGGTCAGTCACAACCTCTTATCCTGAGCTCAGCAACACTCCAGCTTCTGATGCATGCTGGGATAGAGCAATGGACAACAAGCAGTAAAAAAAGTAATATATTACGCACATTACTTTAAAAAAAGTAATGCCTCCCTGGAGAAAGTAATTTGTTACACTACTTGTTACATTACTTTTGCGTTACTCCGCAACATCGCCTGAGATGCATTGTCACCTAATTGCCAGTTAACAATATAACATGAAACATTACATATGCCCATATCAGCACAAATCCATATCCCAATAAGTAGGACATACACAAGACCTGGGGGGGGCTTTAGCTCAGGAGGTAGAGCGGGTCGGCCAATGACGCAAGGGTTGGCGGTTCGATCCCCGCTCCCTCCCAGCTGCTGTCGTTGTGTCCTTGGGCAAGACACTTAATCCTCCTTGCCTCGTATGATTGGTATGAATGTAGACATGACTGATGGTGGTCGGAGGGGCCGTTGAGCGCCGATGTGTGGCTGCCACGCTTTCGAACCACCGGTACGAATGGTGTGAACGAATAATGATTCTGTGAAGCGCTTTGAGCACTTGGAAAGGCGCTATATAAATCCAATGATTATTATTATTATTATTATTATTAAGACCTCACTCCTCCCCGTCCCTCCAGCCCATCCAATCTAGTCGTTGCATTGTTTAATCGAGTGCATGAAAAAGCACTGCATGTTTGTTGTTTCTTTTCCCATCATGCTGCAGATTCAATCCTGATCCTGCAGATAATTGAAGAAATTATGTAATGCAAGTAATGCTATAAGTGTTTGAATTGTAACTGTAATGTGATTACCGGATTTAGGGACTACTTGTTATTACAGACAAATGTAATGTGATTACAGTAATGCATTACTCTGTAATCTTGCAAACTTTGTAATGCATTACCCCCCAACACTGCCAACAAGTGCTCAAAACTCCTTGAACCAGCATCTCTGTCTCTTTCCAAGGGAATGTCTGAACTTTGCCAAAATAATCCATCCATCTGACAGGTGTATTGGGAACAAGCATATGAAATACATGCAGCAATAATACATATTAGGAAATGTAAACCTTTTAAATAAAAAATAAAGAAAGAAAGACCAAACTGTCTTGTCTTATCCCAACTCTGCATCATCTATTCAAATTGCTCCTGCCAGAACTACCTTTTGTATAATAATCAATTGACCGATGACCAAAAGGGTGGACAGGGTGGAGTGACCTGACACGGCCTAGAGTGTGTTCTATTGAGTGTGATCAATAGAACACATGAGAACAAATAGATTAACAGAACCTTTAAAGGAACACTGCAAAGGATGAAGGTGGGGCATTGAGGTGGGGTAATTAAATCCTGATTGTGGGTACTAATGACGTGTGTAACTGGCAATGGTGAGAGGTGATGTGAAGGATTCTCTGAGATTGAGTCCAGGACGTTTAGCTTGGGGTTTTGAACAGCTGCCCCTTCAAATGGTACATTTATTTGAAACAGATACACAAATCACAAGCTGGTCTGGTTAAGTGTCAGTTGATGTATAGTTCAAATTAAGTAGTCGCCCCATGGAGGAAGTGAGCAGGTGATGTGGCCTGGGCAGCGACGAACAGGCACAACAGGTGTAGAGGGTGTCCAGGAGGCTGGGCCGAAGGGTGGAGCAACCCTGGACGATGGCCCGGACACCAACGACACAGGCGGAACCTTTCACACCTTATGCACAAGGGCACCGTCACCTCGGATAAGTTCAAGGTTGCGGGCATTTTTAATGATTATTTTACGACTATTGCAGACACTCTGGTAAGTAAGCTTCCATCCCTCTCTGGGCGGTATGGCCAGGACCATGTGGACAGCTACTACAGAGGTCTGGGAGCGCAGGCTGACGGTTTTCAGCTCAGGGCTGTGTCAGGGGAGGACGTGCTGTTGAAACTCAGGGCTCTCAAACCATCAAAAGCCACAGGTATCGACAACATTCCAAGCAGGTTCATACGAGACGCTGCAGTCATCATCTCCCCTGTTATCACACACATTATTAATCTGTCTATCATATCTGGTCAGTTCCCCCAGGAGTTCAAACACGCCAGAGTTATCCCTCTGCACAAAAAAGGAAGCAAATTGGAACATGGTAATTATCGCCCCGTCTCGATTCTCTCCTCCATTTCCAAGATAATGGAAAGAGTAATCTTTGAACAAATCAATAATTATCTCACTTCTCACAAACTCCTGTTTGATTTCCAGTCCGGTTTTAGAAAATCATATTCAACCGACACCTGTTTGCTTTACCTAACGGATCACATCCGAAAGGAAGTGGATAACGGTAAGTTCTGTGGCATGGTCATGTTGGACCTGCAAAAAGCATTCGACACTGTAAACCATAACATCTTACTCAGTAAACTCAGGGCTCTGGGTTTCAACAGCATGTCCTTAAACTGGGTTCGGTCCTACTTGACAGGTAGGCAGCAGGTGGTGGACATAAATGGGACTCTGTCCCGCCCTTGCCCCATTAGCTGTGGGGTACCCCAGGGGAGCATTTTGGGTCCACTGTTATTCCTGGTTTACATAAATGACATGAAATCTGCCTGTGACTGCCCTCTGTTCCTGTTCGCCGACGACTCCGCCCTCCTGTTCTCCGACACGGACAAGGGGGTGGTCGAGCAAAAACTTAGCAAGGAGCTGTCAAATGTTGGGGTTTGGCTCTCGGACAACCGACTGTCTCTCCATTTAGGGAAAACGGAGTCAATTTTATTTGCTTCCAAATTTAAGCTAAAAAAATCCCCGGGTTTTTCTATCAAGGTGGGTGACGTGTCTGTACCCTCAAAGGAAGAGATTACCTACTTAGGGTGTATCCTGGACAACAAGCTCTCAGGCGAGAAGATGGCTCATAAAGTAATTTCCAAAGTAATTCAAAAGACAAAATTTTTAGCCCGCATCTCCAAAATCATAAACAGTGCCACGTTGTTGATTCTGGCAAATGCACTAATTCAATGCCATTTCGATTACGCCTGCTCCTCCTGGTTTACGGCCACCACAGCCAAACTAAAAACTAGACTTCAGACGGCCCAGAACAAGCTGGTGAGGGTTGTCCAGGGCCTTCACCCCAGAACCTCTCTGCTCCGCTCTCATTTCCTCAGCCTTAGGTGGCTGAGAGTGGAGGAGAGGGTCTCTCAGATCAAGCTATGTATGGTCCACAGGATCATGAACCTGGAAGCCCCTGCGTACCTCTCCGGTTATTTCCGGAGGGTTAGCGAGGTGCACGGCTATTCCACCAGGGGTAGTTACACAAACGTTGTACTTTTTAAATTTAAAAATTTAACAGGTAAATGTACTTTTTTATACTCAGCAGCGATCCTGTGGAACAGCCTCCCAGAAAATATTAAAACTCTTGGGTCCAAACTCACGTTTAAGTCCACCTTAAAACAGTGGCTACAGAACGGCCCCTAAGGTTGGCCCTTTTTGCAGAAAAGGGGTCGTAATGTTTTTATTCCAGAATTGTAATTTCTTTTAGTTTCTCTTGTTTGTATTATATATTATATAATATATAATATTATATATTGTATATTATATATTATATTTATACTAGATATTCCTGCATATACAGGTAATTTCTTTTAAGATCTCTTGTATATATTTTTGGTATGCACAGATTTGTGTATATAGGTGGTTTTAGTACACATGTTATTTATTTTTGCCTTAGAAGTCGTTAAATTATTTCCATGTGTTAAGTGCTTGTTATGTCCTGTAGTGTTGAATGTCCCTCGCGCACACACGCGCTCATACACGCACACACTCATTCATTCCATTTTGCCTCACTCTAAGGACCACAATGGAAATAAGCCCTCGGGCTTTGTTGTGTTTTATTCCTTTTGTCTCTAATGATATGGTTGTACCCTGTATTTCTCATGTTCGTTGATTCAATAAAGTATTCAATCAATCAATCAATTCAGGAGACTGGGCCTGACACTGGTAATGAAGACTGTGATGGTGGCTGGGCCGTGCAGAAGACTAAGGATGGGCAAAAACAAAAGGGGTCAGAGGTCACAGACCTAAAAGAGGCCTCAATTGTCATGCCTGGCCTAATGTCAAATTCAAAGCAACGAAAGCTAAATTACATAACATCCAGTGTGACAGTCAGGCAGACAGTCAGTGGCAGACAGACATCAGTCAGTGAGGTAGACCGGCGAAACACACAGTCAGTCAGAGAGACGCTGACTGACAGTCAGGTAGACAGGCAGACAGTGAGACAGACAGACAGTCAGTCAATCAGGTAGACAGACAGACAGTCAGGTAGACAGTGAGACAGACAGTCGTGCAGACAGAGTCAGTTAGTCACTGACTGAGGTAGGCTACTGACTGTCTGTCTCACTGTCTGTCTATCTGCTGACTGACAGTCAGGTAGACAGACAGTGAGACAGATTGACAGACAAAGAGACATGCAGACGGTCAGACAGACATGCTAGCTAGTCGTTATACTGTACAACACCACAACATGAGCGGCAGGTTTGCCTCAAATATAACAGCTGAAAGCTAACGTTAGCTTGCAAGCTAACATTAATGTAAAGTTACATAAACATCTGTTTTAGCTGATATAAGTTTGAAAGCATAGCCACATGGAGAGGACAACATAAAAACGACAAACAAGATAAACTAGAACGACCGCAACGCGGACTTATGCCTCCGCCATTAGTTCATTTTGGAGTCCAAATCGCCATTTGAGGCAAATTGGAAGAGATTCCGTCAAGGCGCTCCTGTGATGTTGCGTTACAGAGCTTGGAAATTGGGTGTGTGTGAGGTCACAGTGACCTTGAACTTTGACCACCAAAATGTAATCAGTTCATCCTTGAGTCCAAGTCGATGTTTTGAGAAGTTTGATTAAATTCCGTCAAGGCATTCCTGAGATATCGCGTTAACTCATTCAGGGCCAATGACGTCTTTGACGTCTTATCAGGAATAGCCCAGAGGGCCAATGACGTGTTTGACGTGTTTTTGTTTTTATTACTGCAGGGCGTAGTTAAAACACTTCCCCAGCCTGTCACATGGTATCAGGTCCCTATCATCTAAGACAACACGTGAACAAACACATACCGCAGCTGTTGTTTTGAAATTGAGCAGGAGGAAAAGCAAACGGATTAGGAGCTTGCCTTGTGCAGACAGGAGAAACCCCATTGAAACGCCCCTCGCGCGCTGCAGGAGCTGGTCGCTTTCCTGTGTGCCAGCCTTCCTGTGTGCCAGCCGGAGAAAACCAGAGAAAGTAATCCACAGATGCGTTTGATCATCGGAGGAATGAGGAAATGATCGATCAGCAGTGATCAGAGGGCGGTGAGGACGTGTTGAATAGCCGAGGGGAAAACGGGAACGATAGCAGGGAGAATATGACAGGGGGAGACATGGACGAGCAGCACACGAACAGCTAGGCAGGCAGAAGCCCGCTGCCCGTTCTCAAGAGCTTCATGAAATCGCTGGACTGCGTGCCCTCCAGTGTAGTGTCTCTGCTCCAGTGTTGCTCCTGGCCAATCCCGGCGCCACAGGGCGTGGTTATTGCTTATCCTATGTGGGGTTAGAAATCACGCAACGAAGGGGGATCGTGTGTGTGTGTGTGTGTGTGTGTGTGTGTCTGTGTGTGTGTGTGTGTGTCTGTCTGTCTGTCTGTCTGTCTGTCTGTCTGTCTGTCTGTCTGTCGGTGTGTCTGTCTGTCTGTCTCTCTGTCTGTCTGTCTGTGTGTCTGTCTGCACACTCACTCACACTGCTGTATTGTTGAATGTAAAAAAAAAAGCACTTCATGTGTATATATATATATATATATATATATATTTTTTTTCATTTGTGTCATAACGAATAGTATTTACATGTCTGATGTCAATACAGTTCAAAATAAAAGAATTGAGAGCGAGTTCTGCTTGAGAATGTGTATTTTACAGAAATTGCATTTGCTCCTGTTTGTCATCTGAGAGAGAGACATTTTGGGTGAAAACAGGGTGTATATAAATGGATATAAGTAGAGTACAGAACATGCTAAAAGCTAACTTTTTTTTTTCCTGGTGAACCCAGAGACGTACATCTTCATTTTGAGGTATTGCAAATCACTCTGGTGCTAATAGATAATTTACTGTGGGTCTTGAAAGATGACCAACAATTATGAAAATCTTTGGCCTGTGCTAAATATTGGCAGTCCTAAACTGGCCCTGAATGAGTTAACAAGCTTGAAAATGGCGTTCGAGAGCTCACCTTGACCTTTGACCTTTGACCACCAAAATCTAATCAGATAATCCTTGAGTGTAAGGCGATGTTTGAGGCAAATTTGATGAAACTCCGTCAAGGCATTCGTGAGATATCGCGTTAACAAGCTGGAAAATGGCGTTTGAGAGGTCACAGTGACCTTGACCTTTGACCAGCAAAATGTAATCAGTTCATCCTTGAGTCCAAGTCGATGTTTGAGACAAGTTTGATTAAATTCCGTCAACGCATTCCTGAGATATCACGTTAACAAGCTTGAAAATGGCGTTTGAGAGGCCACAGTGACCTTGACCTTTGACTTTTGACCACCAAAATCTAATCAGTTGATCCTTGAGTCTAAGTAGATGTTTGAGGCAAATTTGATGAAATTCCGTCAAGGTATTCATGAGCTATGGCGTTAACAAGCTGGAAAATGGCGTTTGAGAGGTCACAGTGACCTTGACCTTTGACCTTTGACCACCAAAATCTAATCAGTTCATCCTTGAGTACAAGTCGATGTTTGAGACAAGTTTGATTAAATTCCGTCAAGGCATTCCTGAGATATCGCGTTAACAAGCTTGAAAATGGCGTTCGAGAGGTCACAGTGACCTTGACCTTTGACCTTTGACCACCAAAATCTAATCAGTTCATCCTTGAGTCCAAGTCGATGTTTGAGACAAGTTTGATTAAAGGTCCCAATTCGTGCAGCTGTAACCTCTTAAAAACGTGTGTCTCTGGTCCATAAAACATGATTCTGGATTAATTTGTCGAAAATATAGCAACCCCGTTTGTTGTGACGGAGTTGTCACTTCCTCATCTCGTTGCGTCCCAAGAATGGTCTGTTTCTATAATATATTCAGAACTAACAGTTCCCATTGGCCGCTGAGGGAGAGCCCGCCCCAGGCTCCCAGTGGCCAATCAGATTAGCGTCTGTGGACCAGCACGCTGGGTTGTGTCCACAACTAATGCTATCGCTAACTTAACATTGCTACGCTAAAGAGGACATCTCAAAATGCCTAGACTTACCGAATGCACCTCCGCAGTTGCTGGATCACGTACAGTTGGCGTCGCTCCAGCTAGAAGTGTTAATTTTGTGGCTATAGACAAAATGGTGCAGATAGCTTGTGTGAGAGAGACCCGCGCAGTATGCTTGAGGACCATCGTGACGTCCCGATACCCTGTCTGGGGGAACAGAGCGTTTGGGGGTATGGCTTGAAGGAGACTGCAGGGGGAAGCTGGATAGGGACAAATCCAACTGTGGCAGTTCTGAGCTTGTGACCACTCATTACAGGGAGGGATGACAGCAGTATATATGC
This sequence comes from Poromitra crassiceps, assembly GCF_964638095.1. Lineage (NCBI taxonomy): Eukaryota > Metazoa > Chordata > Actinopteri > Beryciformes > Melamphaidae > Poromitra > Poromitra crassiceps. The sequence goes on along the minus strand of NC_139625.1, from coordinate 91,740,969 downwards.
ATTTACAAGTAAAAACAGCTTTTGCACGGAATGGGACCTTTAAATTCCGTCAAGGCATTCCTGAGATATTGCGTTAACAAGCTTGAAAATGGCGTTCGAGAGGTCACAGTGACCTTGACCTTTGACCTTTGACCACCAAAATCTAATCAGATCATCCTTGAGTCTAAGTCGATGTTTGAGGCAAATTTGATGAAATTCCCTCCAGGCGTTCCTCAGATATCGCGTTAACAAACATCGTACGGACGGCCAGCCGTACGGACGTACGGCCGTACGGACGTACGGACAACCCGGATCCATAATGCCTCCGGCCTGGCTATCGCCGGCGGAGGCATAAAAATAACGAAATAACGTTACTAACCAGAAAGCTGCAGAGCGGCATTGATCTCGGAGTATGTTTGTCCACAGTTCGTGGATCAAGTTATGATAAGGTTCAAGTGCGGCCATAACTGCAATAAGCTGTCAAAACGTAACAAGCAAACTTCAGACCATACAACTCCTCTCTTCCTGTTTTCTGAGACTGAAACTTCCGCGGAAATGTCGCGCATGCGCCTCCTCCTCTCCTCGTTTTCCCAGCATTCACGGGGGGTTAAAAAAATATCGAAATATCACAGAAAGAAAACAACAAAACAAATAAAACTTGATTTTCCCCTTTTCCCGTTTAGTTTTAAAACAGAAAAACCTCCTATTTTTTCGTTTTTGGATTTTCCGTTTGTCCGTTTTGGTTTTAAAACGGAAAAAGAAAAAAACAAAACCGTTATTTGGTTTTTTTCCGATTTGGTTTTGAAACGGAAAAACAAAAGAACACAACATACACGGATTGAACAGATTATAAAACAGGCATTACAAGATATTCCACCATGGTCATTTTTACATACAGGCTAAAACACCAGTGGTTCCACAGTCTGGATGAGGTAGGCTTTAAAAAGAGAGATCTTCACCGCCACAGGACAAAAATGAAATTTACAAAACCAACGTGTTCGCTTGTGCGTACATCTTATGACACTGTGTATTAACTATTAAATAGCTCATGGCTTAAAATCTCAAAACTTGACCTAACATTTCCTATTGGATGAATCAGCGTGACGTCACTTGTCAATTGCCACCCAGAAATGCGGAACCCCGCGGCAGTTAACTAGTATGAGTTGTGCCAAACAAACGTTAATATCTCAAAAACTATACATCACATCGCTTTATATTTTGACATTCTGAGTGAGAGCAGAAGTAGCTCAAGAGTTTGATGTATAATATATGCATGTCGCGTTAAAGTTGTGTGAACTGTCACAGTTTTTAAAATGTAAACAGGGTCAGCCGGCTAGAGTCAGACACTCAAGCCTCATAAAGCTCACGCTCCATAGGGTTCCATTTGCCACCCAGTGACGCGGTTTGTTGACCAAAATGCTGCTCGGCTGATCCCTCGTATAGCCGTTTGAATTGTTTTTGTAAAGCATGATGCTAAGCCAGATGATGAGCCCAAACTGCTTCATGTTGGGACGTCCCATATGGGTACTCACCATGAACAGTGAGTCTACTGATACATTTTGGGCCTCAGCCCATAATTTAATAAGGAAACACAATAAGAAAACCATGATCAGTAGACACGTTTACATGGGCCATAGTAATCAGCTTGAAATAGGTGTAAAAGCCCAAAGCGATTAAAAATGCTCCATATAAACACCTCAATCGATTTAAACAAGCCCAGAGGGCTAGTTGAAACCTTAAATGATGGAACGGTTTACTCTCTGGCTGCGTTCATCTGCGCATGCCCATGATGCCCTCTCTCTGTCTTGACTCCTGCCTGCTGCAGCAGGGCAGCAGCATGGATGTATTAGGAGAGGAGGAGATTCTCTAACTACCGTATGGCGCGTGGACAAAGTGGAGATTTTCAGGATTTTCAGGAAATGTTAGGTCAAGTTTTGAGATTTTAAGCCATGAGCTATTTAGCAGTTATCCCACTCGGCCGATAATATAATAATAATAATAATACTATAAGTCCGACTGGCATGGCATTCTGATAGAGTCAGTTGAAACACTACTGTAAGGCGGGACCTCTAGCAAGAAGATAGACGTGCGGGTGATTTGATTGGATCGTTCTGGAGACTGAAGTTGACATTGGCCAATCCTGGCGCTTGCTGAGAAGCTGAGAGCTTTCTGCAAAGCCCGACACCAACTAACATTACGTCTTATTTAGAAATGCGGGGTTAACAGCCTTTTTTTTGCAAAGAAGACATTAGCCCGCGTCTATTCTTGTACAAAACATAATTTTCTGCGAAGTATTAGTAAAGTTATAAGCGAAGATCGATTCACAAGGATCTGACAGCTGTCTCCGCCATTTTTTTTCTTTCTACATTGTCATTTGAGGTAACCAAAGCCTTTTAGTAAGAGAGTTGCGTCTCATAACCCATGGCCATGGGTTATGAGAGTGGTATACGGTATTTATACCATGGCTGTGAACCAATCAGATTGCTTGATTTGAGAGAGCCGTTTTATAATGCTCTATATCTCCCTATTTGCTCTGAATACACCAGTTAACATGACACAGACTTAACATGATAGAAATATTATCAGCAAACTTAATGACTAGACTAATTATTCTGATCTGAATGGCATATATCAAGAAACATTGACTCCTCTCTTTGCTGTGTAGTGGGAGGTGCATTTTTGAGTAGGCTATTAAAATAGCATGTCAAGTTCACATTTCTATATTGCCAGATTAAACAATTCGTATTGGTTGTTGGTTGGTTCAACACAACATGTGCGTGCATGCGCGCTTCTTCTTCTTCTCTAGCCTACAAGCATGTAACTTCCTTGATTGTTATTGTTGATAATTCTATTTAAATAGGCTACATTTTCATTTCCCGAAACATTCTTAAACAAGAAAGGAACATAGTGCACTGCAAAATATTTTTTAATTACATTTGTAAAAAAAAAAAAAACGTTTTTTTTGGGGGGGGGGGGGGGGGGGTTTCTTTTTTTCTCTGAAATTATTACCGAGGTCCGGACCTCGGTGTCCTCATAGCTAGATACGGGCCTGGGTGTGTGAGAAGTATGTGAGAGGTGTCAAGTAATAGACCCTTCTCACGGTGGCCATTTTGTGTCGAAATGGCAGGTTAAACACAGGTGCAAGCAACACACTAATGAGGGTTTCCAACTTCCATGATTGGAAGTTGGAAACCCTCATTAGTGTTTCTATTGTCACGGTCAATGCGAGAGTTGGCAGACCCGTTAATGTATTCCTCACTTTTGGGCATGATGTCATACAGCTGTTCACTTTCGATTTACACGCGTCGACGCATGTAAACACCAGATCATATTAATCACATCCCATGTAAACACCAGATCATATTAATCACATGTAAACACCAGATCATATTAATCCCATCCCATGTAAACACCAGATCATATTAATCCCATCCCATGTAAACACCAGATCATATTAATCACATCCCATGTAAACACCAGATCATATTAATCACATCTCATGTAAACACCAGATCATATTAATCCCATCCCATGTAAACACCAGATCATATTAATCACATCTCATGTAAACACCAGATCATATTAATCACATGTAAACACCAGATCATATTAATCACATCCCATGTAAACACTTGCCCAGAAATCTTCAAAGCGATTGATTTAAATCAGATTGAGGGAAAAAGTGATAGTGATTTAAAGCAACAGTGTAAATGCAGCTGGCCATTGAGAGGGAAGTGAAGTGTGCACATCCTAGAGAAGATCGAGAAGATATTCAAGTGGCTGAGTGGCCTTGACTCGAAGAGACCTAATGCATCCAATCATCTCTTTTCGCCAGAAAAGGATTTCTCACTAGCTGAGTGTGGGAGTTGGTGTTTAATTATAGTATTTTCATAATGTGATATAACCAGTGTGCCATAATATAGAAAGTCAAACAGCAGGTCTTGTCTGTCCCTGAGACAGAGGCATTTAACACTTGTTTCTAACGCTTTTTCCCAGATGCTCAATCACACTTTCTATCAGCTGAAGGTGCGAGAAGAACGTAAGCAGGCAGTGCAGCGAACCACACATTCAGATTAAAGGCCATCTTAAAAAGGTTGACAAGAGTGGGAGCAAAGTGAATACCTAATGCTGTCCTTCAAAAACCACTGAGATGCCCTTGAGCAAGGACCTTCAAGCCATACGCCAGTGGAACAGCTGTGGATGAAAGGGGAGCCAGTGCAGTGAGGTGATGTGTGATGGAGATGCGACTCGCAGTGCTTCTCAAGTGAAGAGTGGGCCTTTGAGGGGAATTCTGCATTTGACTCAGAGCCAGTGGCAGAGTAGCCTGCTTCCAGTGAGTCAGACTATTGTGAACACACACTGCAGTTTGCTGAGGAGTTGAGTGGGAGTCAGGGTGCATTTAGGCTACATGGAGACCATGGACGCTGTTGCCCCTCCCTCTGGTCGTGATGCCCTGAGATCCCTAAGGGCACCGTGGCAGTGCCCTGCTATACCAGCCTGCTACTGTCAGTTGCTTTAAAAGCGTCAGTGGTCCCAGTTTAATGTAGTCTGCCCTATGCAAAGTTATGTGTAATTGGCTCATGTTAACACACATTTCAGAAAAATTGTTCTTCACGATGTCAATAGAGCAATGGCCTTTGTGCCCTGGCATGTGGCCTTGTGCCCTAAAAAAAAAAGGCCAGATGGCCACGCCCCTAAAATGATGGAATTCCCACCCTGGGAGTTCCAAGTAAGTTGGAATATCTCTCTCTCTCTCTCTCTCTCTCTCTCAACTTCCAGAGTCTGGTGACCTGGGAGGGAGAGAAGCTGATTTGAACTTCAAGAGTCTGGTCACCTGGGAGGGGGAGAAGCTGATTTGCACCCAGAAAGGAGAGAATGCCAACCGAGGCTGGAAGCACTGGATGGAGGGACACAAACTACCTGGTGTGCTGCCAACATTATGAGAACTCACTTTTGTCATGTTGTTGAAAAACACTTGAACTTGGTAAGGCAGGAAGAGGCTTGGGGTGGTGACAGGCATTTCATATGTGACTCTTATGTAGAAGTTATCACATCCTCAATGCTCATGTCATTTTTGTTGTTTTAATAAACAAATTGCTTCATTAACATGCCACTCCCTGATATGTTTTCTTTTCTACTTATACTCATTCTAATGTTAAAATGGGGAACTCAGTTTTCTCTCTACTCACAGGAACTGACTTGTGAAGATGTAGTTTATCTTCAGGTGTTCAAGAGAACAGAATAAAATAATTATTTGGTTCTGTTTTCATTCACACCTTTGTTCCTTGCTATATAGCCTGTTTTCATGGAATTGTGTTGCCAGGGAACAGTTTGGAACTCAACTCATGCTCTGTCAGGTATTGTATTACAGTAGCAAACACTGCAACAGGAAGTCATCTATAGGAGCAATTTACAATGTTTATGTTGTGGAGTTAACACCAGAAGGATCACAATTCTACTACTAGAACTACTAGAATGACCGTAAGTGGTCATTTTTTTAACCACTAGATTCCAAACTATAATCTCTCACGATAATACCCAATTGAGAGATGAATGCATTTATTGTGTTAAGATATATTTTAGAAAGACAAAACAACATCAAAATGTAAAAATATAGACTAAAAAATAGGACTAGAACCCTGGGGAATTCAGTGAGGTCAAAATGACCGCCTATGGCACACATGGGCAAAAATACGCCCCGCGGGCCGCATGCGGGCCTTGGGCGCCACCTGTGCGGCCCGCAATGGAATTGCAAAAAACATTTTGTTTTTACAGTGCACCTGAACACAACATGCAAGATACCCGCTGAATAAGTGTCCAAATGTTCATGTCATTCTGGCCAATACTCCACTTCTGTTATAGCATTTCAGTCTGGAATATGGAATATCTTTCAATAATCTTTATGACTAAAAAGCTTAAAGTAATCTCATGTGTAAGAAATGACTGTTCTACATTGAAGTAGAAATTTAAATAATTAACTCATTGGTTTTGGATTTATTTAGCTTCAAGAGTGCGTTTTTGTTTGTGTGACCCCCTGATACTTATGCTTAAATTAACCCACTCATATTCTGGTTTATTTCAAGAAAAACATTTTGGCTAGTGGAAATTCTAATTGGCTGGTAACTTTAAAATGTAGCAGCCATATTGGCAGGTGGTCAAAAAAGTGAATTTCAAGCCCTGAGAGCAGGTGGTGACATAGGAGTGAGTGAGAAAAGGATCAAATATTGGTGGTTAAGACTGAATAATGACATCACAACTGTTAATTTAAAATTAGTTATTCCTCTAAACCTGGCTTCAAATGCCCCAAATTTTTCGCGCTGGCGCCGTTCGGCCCTCAGCAAAACCTGGTAGCGAGGACATTTTTTGTGGCCCTCTCTATCATCAAAGTTGCCCATCCATGGGTTATGGCATGACAATATTTGTTCAGCCCCCGGCAACAATCTGGGTTTCTCATGTGGCCCCCCATGAAAAATAGTTGCCCACCCCTGGCCTATGGTCTTTTTTTAGGTAAAAAAATTATACTTTGTTTTGTGTAATTAATATAAAAACGTAAATAATAATAAAAAAAAAATCTTAAATGACAATACACACTTTTAGGGAAAATCAGCTACCAGCAGCATTGTATTTTTTCAACCAAAGTTATTGCACATATAAATTTCAAAAAGGTCAAAATGACCGCTGTGGTCTTTCTAGTGTTAAAAGCGTCTACAGTTAAGACATTGTATTTACAGTATACAAACCTATGAAAAAAATCAATAAAGATGCTGTTGAGGGTATTTACCATTATGGAATGAGTCCAACCTGTTCACGATGATGCATCTATTTGCTGTGTTTACAGTAGGTGCAACAGTTGATTTGAACTGAAGCATTAATCCCGCGCACAATGTGACTGCTGTAATCAAAGTCAATATTTTGTAACTTAATTGTGTCTCTCTTTCTAGCAATTACAGTTTCCATTCCAAAACAACACACAACACAAAATTGTTGTGATCAACTAAACTGAAAATACCACCTCATTGCAACACTAGAAAAGCACTGTGTATAATAATAATAATGAAAAATTTGATTGAAATTCTCTTATTTTCCAAGTCCATATTCTGTTCCTGCATTTCATTTTTTTTGACAATTTACCCTGCACAGTGTAAGAACTTAGCCTGTGATAGCGCAACTTGTCACAAATGCACATTCTGTACTTAACCATTTATAACTATATTAAAGTAAGAAGCAAAATCAAAAGATTATACATTTGTCCACAAGCATTTATTAGTCTATTTACAACAGGAGAAATGGGGGCAGGGGGAATAACTTGAATAAAGAAAAGTAAAAAAGTAATGTACAAGGGAAGCGTCGGGGTCCAGGTAAGTAAAGGGAATGTATGGCAAGGTTGGATTTGTGTGAATTTGTATTTGTTTGTGTCTAGCTGTATCTGTCCTGCAGTGATGTACTTGTAATTTACGGGGTTTTGGTGTGACAAGTGAAGGCAGCTTGAGGGTCTGAGCCAAAGCCGTCTGAGCTCTACAGAGAGTGGCGTCAGCTGTTACTGCCAGGTCATGCTTATAACTCCTTATACTCATTTACATGGACTCTGTGTGTGTGTGTGTGTGTGTGTGTGTGTGTGTGTGTGTGTGTGTGTGTGTGTGTGTGTGTGTGTGTGTGTGTGTGTGTCTGTAATGTGCCCACTTTTATTGATGTTGCTCTCTGCAGATGTAAAGCATAATGCTCTATGCTTCTGTCTGTGGGAAAAAAACTTTACTTTAGTCCTCTAGGTGGCAGTGTCTCCATGTCAACCAAACTGGCAGTGAAATTAATAAACAAATCAGATGTATGCTAGTCTGGTTTTATTTTTTCTTTCTGATCAATAAGGAAGTTAAAAAAAGTTCAAATATTCACTATTTTTCCATTTAACAGTAGGAATTGGTATGAATCACACCCACTGACTGATCACACCGCCCAAAAACAACGCAACATTGCTTTGCCACTAAGTATTTTATTTTGAAGGTTGTGACCGGAAGTTCTGTTTATATATACATGAGTCTCGCTTTTCGCACTACTTTCGTTTCAACCATAGACTCAGCATGAAACCGTTTTTGTTAGAAAATGTTTTACTCGAGGCTAACGTTAGCTCTGCTCAGTCTGCTGCCCACCTCTAATCGATAATGGCTTTATTTTGAAAGTTGTACCCGGAAGTCGCTAGCGGCTTTGAAATGCAACAGTCCACTGAAGATCAACTTGACCAGTGCAATTCCAACTGAACTCCGTTCATTGACTCCTTTGGTTGACTCCGAGTAGACTTTCAACTACTGTAGTTATTTTTGGGGATTTTTGTGGAATGGATTTATACCAAGATCAGGTAAGTCAAAGAACAACAATTATTTTCAAATTAACAGACAAGAGACACTTTATTTGTCGATGTCATCGTGATTTGGTGACACGGCAGCCTGACTAAGGTTAGAGATTATTTACAGAGTCAGTCTTTAATTTTCAACTCCCAATATGTTTATTTTTGAACAGCATTCAAGTCAAGGCTGCCTCATGTTCGTATATTCACGTCTCCCTGATTAACTTAAAAAGTGCTTCGCCAAGATAGCGTTAACGTTAACGCTAGCTGTGAACGCTACAAGTGCTAGCTTACCAACTAAACACACTTGTAACGTCAGCCTTGGAGCTAGTAGTACCGCATCGCTAGTACCACTGAGATTTTATATGTAGAGTCCATATTCTAACGTTAGCTTGACGAGGGGTCGCAGGGGAGTCCCCAGCAAAATGAGTAGCTAAATTGTGTGATTTCACTAGGATTTCAGTTACTATAAATAGTGCATATACTTGTAACAGCTTTCACTCTCCTGTTATCTCCCCATCTAGTCACCATATACAGTATATATATCAGAATCAGAATCAGAATCAGACAGACTTTAATGATCCCCGGGGGGAAATTGGGACAAGTTACAGTAGCTCGCTCACAGAACACACATAGCATAAAATAAACAGTAGTAAATGCAACATTAAGCAAAATAAGCAGAGGAACACAACATAGCATAGAATAACAGTAGTAAATGCGATAGAAAAAAAATAAGTAGAATGTCTAAGTAAGCAAAATACAAAATACGTAGAGTCAGTATACATTCCGTGTCAATTATCATTATTGCACCCTGGACTTATATTAAGTCGGCTTGCCCTATACGTTACATGTGGCTCAGCCAGGCACAGTTAACCTATCGGCTGGCTCAGTCTCAGGGAGACTGAGCGTCTCCGAGGTGGTCTTTTAAGAGAGGCATTAAATAGACCAATGGCCACAGGCAGGAATGATTTCCTGTGCCTCTCCGTATTGCATCTAGGTGGAATCAGTCTCTCACTGAACGTACTCCTGTGTTTGACTAGCACGCCGTGGAGTGGGTGCGAGTCATTGTTCATGATGGAGCGTAGCCTGGACAACGTTCTCTTCTCTGACACCGCAGTCAGAGAGCCCAGATCCAGCCCTACAATGTCCCTGGCCTTACGGATCAGTTTGTTGAGTCTGTTGGCATCCGCTGCCTTCAGCCTGCTGCCCCAGCACACAATAGCATACAGGAAGGCACTAGCCACTACCGACTCATAGAACATCCTCAGCATGGTCCGGCAGACGTTGAAGGACCTCAGCCATCTCAGAATGTAGAGACGGCTTTGCCCCTTCTTGTAGAGTGCATCAGAGTTATTAGCCCAGTCTAGTTTATTGTCAATGTACACTCCAAGATACTTGTAATCCTCCACTATGTCGACACTGACCCCGTGGATTGAAACAGGGGTCACCGGAGCCTTGACCCTCCTCAGGTCCACCACCAGCTCCTTTGTCTTTGACACGTTGAGCTGCAGGTGGTTCTGCTCACACCATGTGACAAAGTTGGCCACCACATCCCGATACTCATCGTCGTCACCATCTTTGATACATCCCACTATCGCAGAGTCGTCAGAGAACTTCTGAAGGTGTATATATATATATATATATATATATATATATAATGAATAGAAGCTGGAAAGTTTGAATTTTGTCTCCTGTCTTCATGTACATGTAGTGTTTATGTCATCGGGGGCTCTCAAAGTGATTGTCTTCTGTCTGTCTAGTCTTCCCTAGAGACGACCATGCTGGCAAACTATTTCATAGATGCGACTCTGCTCGACTACGAGTTGGTGCATCACCTGCCCTCTGAGATAGCTGCTGCCTCCCCCTGCTTCTCCCAGCAGCTGCTTGAAAACCTGCCATGGGTGAGTTCACTGAAGTCTATGAGACTATTTCACTTCCCATCAATTTCACCCATTTTGTGTCTAAAGGCAAGAAGTAAAACAGGTGCAAGCAAGACAACGTTTATTGCCACGGCACAGGAACACCCAAATGGATTGGAAGTTGGAAACCCTCATTCGTGTTTTACTTGCACCTGTTTTACTTCCTGCCGTGTAGACATAAAAGGAGTCAAAGGTAGCAAGTAAACATGCATTCAATTGAGTGAGTTGATCTCTCCTCTTTTGTGTTGCAGTCCCCTACACAGAGGCACTACTCTACGTACGACCAGTCCCACCTCAAGCCAATCATGGAGCGCATTGCCCACAATGTGCTGACTGTGAATGCGGGGGAGACAGAGTTCCTGGTGAGTTGTTTGCCAACAGTGTGCTCTCAATAAGATAAAATGGGTTTTCAGCATCATGACCTAATGCCTTGTTATATTTCCCTGCAGGCTGTCAGACACAAATATAAGAGCAACCAGCTGATGCAGGCGATCATCTACAGCTTAAACTGGGACAACATCTGGCCAGGACAGTTCAGCTGAGCGGAGCAGCAAAGCCGTCCATTGTTGTGTTGGGTTGAAAACTGCCAACCGGCAAATAGCCTGGCCCTCTACAGTATACTCTGGGCCCAGTAGTTCAAAACTTTTAATCTTAATCAGATCCGATCAGATTTTGAAATCCCATTTTCTGTGATCCAGGATCAGACAACTCGGCCAGATTTTGTCCCAGTATTTCAAAGCAATTCAGGATAGGATCACCCTGATCCAGTTTCAGACTTTTCAAGATTACTAGATCCTGAATATCAGTGCTTTAATCCTACCGATCTCCATCTAGTGGATATGAAAGATAATACAAGGAAGACAAGAGACCACATTGCAGAGACATCTATAATGTCTAATTATATTTTTAAATACATAAAGGACATAAAATCATAATGGAATTGTAATAAAAAATACTCCCACTAGGGTAACAACAAAAAAACATTCATTCAAAGGCAGCTGGATCATCCAGGTGTGCTTTGAGGAGCTGAATTCTAACATAACATAACACTGGCTTGTATTGTGCTACACAATATCGCTGTCCATCGCAGAGTCCCCCTCTCTGACATCGATGATCCCCCAGAGCCCCTTGCACCTGCTGATGATCTAGGCCCACCTATGGATTTCCCTCTAAATGAGAGACTGAGTGGTGGTGCAATGCGAGATGCTATTGTCCGCAATTACTTTTGAAAGGTGATGACAGATGATGAACTTTTTTTGGTTGAAGATATTTTTTCTTTAATCTAAATTACATTTGTGATTGACAATCTTTGTTGTGATACTTTTATGAGCATAAACATTTATGTCATCAACATTTGGTTGAAAACAAAATAGTTCACCACAAACGTGACCAAAAAATGAAAAATTTAATTTATTTGCCGTGAAGGCTAAAAATTGTGTATTATTTCAGTTAACAAACTTTGCCATCTTATTTATATTGAAACATATTTTTAAATAAATTGTATAGTACATTTTGCTCTGGTAATCCACTGGAAATCCACCCCTCTGGTGGGATCAAGATAATCCAGTTTTTTGGGATCAAACTGATCCCAATCCTGTGTTGTCGCTTTGAACTACCCGTTTTGAAGATTTGATCCAGATTAAAGCTTGGATTTGATTTCCTGATCTGATCGGATATCAAAGTGATCCTAATCCTGTTTTTTGGTTTTGAACTACCCAAAATCCAAATCTGATCCGATCAGATAGGGATTAAAAGTTTTAAACTACTGGGCCCTGGGTCCAGTAGTTCAAAACTTTTAATCTTAATCAGATCCGATCAGATTTTGAAATCCCATTTTCTGTGATCCAGGATAAGACAACTCGGCCAGATTTTGTCCCAGTATTTCAAAGCAATTCAGGATAGGATCACCCTGATCCAGCTTCAGACTTTTCAAGATTACTAGATCCTGAATATCAGTGCTTTAATCCTACCGATCTCCATCTGTGGATATGAAAGATAATACAAGGAAGACAAGAGACCACATTGCAGAGACATCTATAATGTCTAATAATATTTTTAAATACATAAAAGGAAAAAAAAAATACTCCCACAAGGGTAACAACAAAAAAACATTCATTCAAAGGCAGCTGGATCATCCAGGTGTGCTTTGAGGAGCTGAATTCTAACATAACATAACACTGGCTTGTATTGTGCTACACAATATCGCTGTCCATCGCAGAGTCCCCCTCTCTGACATCGATGATCCCCCAGAGCCCCTTGCACTTGCTGATGATCTAGGCCCACCTATGGATTTCCCTCTAAATGAGAGACTGAGTGGTGGTGCAATGCGAGATGCTATTGTCCGCAATTACTTTTGAAAGGTGATGACAGATGATGGACTTTTTTTTTGTTGAAGATATTTTTTCTTTAATCTAAATTACATTTGTGATTGACAATCTTTGTTGTGATACTTTTATGAGCATAAACATTTATGTCATCAACATTTGGTTGAAAACAAAATAGTCCACCACAAACGTGACCAAAAAATGAAAAATTTAATTTATTTGCCATGAAGGCTAAAAATTGTGTATTATTTCAGTTAACAAACTTTGCCATCTTATTTATATTGAAACATATTTTTAAATAAATTGTATAGTACATTTTGCTCTGGTAATCCACTGGAAATCCACCCCTCTGGTGGGATCAAGATAATCCAGTTTTTTGGGATCAAACTGATCCCAATCCTGTGTTGTCGCTTTGAACTACCCGTTTTGAAGATTTGATCCAGATTAAAGCTTGGATTTGATTTCCTGATCTGATCGGATATCAAAGTGATCCTAATCCTGTTTTTTGGTTTTGAACTACCCAAAATCCAAATCTGATCCGATCAGATAGGGATTAAAAGTTTTAAACTACTGGGCCCTGGGAATTACAGCTTCACATCTATGCTGTCTGCTGAGGCAGAACGCTTCCCCGGAAAACTCCACAACTGCCGCATGGAGTTGTGGAACCCCCCACACACCGGCATGGGGGTGAGCAGAGAATGACCCAACCTGCATCCTTGAGTGAAGCTCTGAACTTGAATCCATCCACAGCCAAACTGTACAAATCAATGTGATGGACATTTCACTCAGGTTTGCTACCTTTCCAGAGAGACCTATCGATTGGCGCAGCGTGGCTGTCCATCAATTTAGGTAGACTCGCATAATCAAACTTGTTAATTTAACCACGCTGATTCCCCTTGAATTGTGATTGGCTTAGAAAGACAAGGAGGATCTAGTCGTGAGCCTTAGATCACTAATAGCCTGGCTCCCTTGATGCTGCCATTTTTGTTTTGATCACTTTTCCTGAAGGCTGTTTAAATCTTGAAACAGAGTATCGGTGATTGTCTCTATCCAAGGGCTTCATTGTCAAGCTTGTAACCCTGGTTCATTGTTATTGTGTAGAGCAACCACATTGTCACTTTCTGTTTTATTAATAATAACATGCACTAAACCTTGTTCTTTGTCATACATGGGCCAAGTCTGCAATCCAATTAATCAGCAACACAGGCATTTCCTATTGTTTTGTTATGTTTTTCCTATGGGAAAGGTACATGCCAAAATGCCAATACGATTATGAATGAATTGAGTCCATTTGAGTGAATAGCTGTTGTGTGCTTCAATACTGTTCCAGTGCAATCAATTGGTCCTCTACCACCTATTCCTTTGTGCTAATAGCAGAGTTTGCCCTATGAAGCTGCTATCAGGACTGTGCTGATATGATGTGTATGAGTCCACAGTCAGTGAGAGCACCATGGAAGGAGAGTTAAAGAGCTCATGTTTCAGGCAATATCAGCCACTGTCTCCGTTTCATCACGAGAGTTTCATCCATCCAGTAAGATACCGTCGAGTGTAATTCACTCCCACTCGAAGGATGCATCTGATCAGTACCGCACGTTGAACCCTCAGCCATGAGGCCAACCGCACACTTTGTCAGTTATCTGTCCTGTGTCTGTGTCACAAGTGTGTCCAGTCAGTTATCTGTCCTGTGTCTGTGTCACAAGTGTGTCCAGTCAGTTATCTGTTCTGTGTCTGTGTCACAAGTGTGTCCAGTCAGTTATCTGTCCTGTGTCTGTGTCACAAGTGTGTCCAGTCAGTTACATGACTGTGATTTTGTGTGAGCTTCCCACTGGTGCCATTCTCCTCCTACAGATAGCAGCAGCAGCAGCGGCGGCGGCTTCAGGAGAGGCACCACGCATCTCGGGCAGCGCTGGGGAGAGTGACCAACCTCACCGAGGACTGGGCGGCGGTGTGGGGACCATTGGCTGTGGAGAGACCGGGCTGTGCAAGACTTTTTACCCCCCCTTTTTAGCTGCATTATATTGAGACGTTTTAACTGGACTGTGCCTTTTATAGTTTTAGACAAGGCCTTGATTTTACATTTATACTTCTGTCTTATTTGCTGACTGATTTTTAATTAAATTATTCATTGTTAAACTTTGTCTCCTTTTTGGGTAAAAGACTGCTGCTCATCCCTGTGGTACTTCAAACACAAACCAGGAGTCCTAGGCTCCTTTATCCCTCTGGGTGGCGTTGTCACGACAACAGACCTTTAACTTAGAACCGCTCGGTCCACACGTGCATGCGTGCGTGTGTGTGTGTGTGTGCGTGCATGTGTGTGTGCGTGTGAGAGAGTATAAGACAGGTCTGGTTTCAACATCTGCACTCCACCGTGGTCCACACTGTGGAGAGAGAGGAGGGTAAATAAAGTCAGACAGCATCATCTCTTTGATAATGAACACATAACCTTCATAAGCTTCCATAGGAGTGATTTTCCATCTCCTCCATTCAACATGAAACTATATTCCTCAGCTTCTCAGCAGCTCCATTCACACTGACTTTATGAATGAGAGTCAATGTCTGTTGGTACAGACTGGAGTCACATGACCAGACTGAGTCTATACACTAACAGACTCAATGTTCATATGTTGGTACAGACTGGAGTCACATGACCAGACTGAGTCTATACACTAACAGACTCAATGTTCATATGTTGGTACAGACTGGAGTCACATGACCAGACTGAGTCTATACACTAACAGACTCAATGTTCATATGTTGGTACAGACTGGAGTCACATGACCAGACTGAGTCTATACACTAACAGGAGTCATTCCACTCCTGTACATCATGTCTGTAACCATAGCAGCCTTTACTGCAGACCAATATGGCGGCTCCCATCTCCTGTGTTTTCAGTTTACTGGATATCAGTAACCAGAACACAAACAAGCAATAATAACGAGCCTTCACAGAGGTCTGTGCTCTCTGACTGGCTGAACATTATTGATTATTAGCGTCTGTATTTATTGATATTCTGATTGTGAATCCATTAACCCTGAATATGATTTAGTGTGTGATAAACACTGTGATTTATCAGGCTAAATGTTTCAGGGGAAATTGAAATGAAGTCACTCATATCAAACTCCAGACTCAGCACCTTTCAGCCTCACATGTGACTGAATGGAAATGATGATAAATGACGTCACATATAAATGTGTTTAAAATGTGTTTGTTGCTGTCAGACACACTCTGCTTTATTTTAAGTTGATCCTTAATAAAGGTGAATGGGGCAAATAACAGATCAAGAAAAATATTTGTAATAAATGAAGAAAGTTCTTCATGCTTCTTTTGATGATCAGACCTCAAACAAACACAGATTATTAACTAGATGGTGAATCAGAAAACAGATTAAATATGGGGA
>NC_139625.1:91535012-91720012 GCF_964638095.1 Poromitra crassiceps | reverse complement strand
TGTTTACTAAAATCATTCTATTATCCATTCGAAACCCAAACACTGGTCTAAAGGAGACCAGTGTAGACTTGATGTTGGCAGACAGCATTTTAGCACCTTTTCTATTCATCAAGGATGGACTCCACTTAAATAGAAAAGGTGCTAAAATGCTGTCTGCCAACATCAAGTCTACACTGGTCTCCTTTAGATGGGAGCCAGACACCAAATGACGGGACTCACATCCAAGCCTCCTAACCAATCAGTCTCTCGCACTCTCTCAGCTCGGGCTTGGGTTACTGTTAAACCCAGAACAGTCATATCTAGACCCATTATCTAGCTATGTATCTTCTAGTGCTGATGGCTGTTTTGCTATTACAAATGGCTGTATTAATAATGACTGTTCCGATTGGAATGCTATGTGCGATTCGTATAGTATTGCTATGTGTGATTCGTATAATATTGCTATGTGTGAATCATATAATATTGCTGTTCTACTCCCGTGTATGGTACGACTGTCTCGCCGCTCTTCAAGACCAAGGGGAGTCACGAAGGGCAATCTGAAAATTATACCCATCTCTCCTGCCCCTTCTGTCCTCTCAAATAGTCCCACTTTATGGTCCATTCAGGAGTTTCATGCTACTTCGGGGCTGAAATTCCTGCATCTCAATGTTAGGAGCTTGCTGCCTAAAATGGATTTCATCAATGTATTAATTAATGATACTTTGCCTGATATCCTTGTCATTTCAGAATCATGGCTCTCTAGTAGAACCCCGGATTCGGATATTTCCATAAATGGGTTTAACCTTTTTAGAATTGACAGGAAGGCTAAAGGGGGAGGAGTAGTGATTTTTGTAAAAGATCATTTAACAGCTTCTGTTCTAACTGCCTCCTCTGTCCCAAAATGTTTTGAGTGTATTATTTTAGATGTCTGTGTCGGGGGCGATATTCACCTTTCAGTAGCTGGTGTATACCGCCCACCCTCCGCACCGAAATCAGCTTCTGAAGATCTTGGAAAAATATTATCCAACTTCACCGCAGGTGAACTGTTAGTGTTGGGTGACCTAAATTCCGATTGGTTATCTGAAACATCTGCCAGTCTGAAACATCTGTGCCTTGAATTAGATCTATCCCAGCTCATCCAACATCCCACTAGACCGAATGTAAAAAATCCATCTAAATCCACTCTCATAGACATCATCCTGACAAATAGACCAGTTAAGTACCCTCTGAGAGGGGTTTTTGCGCAGGGAATCAGTGATCATTGCCCCATAGCATGTGTCAGATTGACCAAAAGTTTTAAATCTAGTGGTAAGTTTATAAGAAAACGTAATTTAAAAAAATTTTCAGATCAAGCCTTTTTACATGATTTATTTTATTCAGACCTGGAGAGATCGTGTCTGATTCCTGACCCTGAGTTAGCATTAGATTATTTTTCTTGTGTCTTCAATCTGTTCGCAGATAAGCATGCCCCCTACAAAAAACTGAGAGTAAAAAATCGCTCCAGTCCTTGGTTCTCAGGGGTCATCAAATCAGCATTGCGACTTAAAGACTCCGCTTGGGCAAATGCTAACTCCACTGGTGATCCTGCAGATTGGCTTCACTTTAGGAAAATGAGAAATAAATCCATTTGTATAATCAGAAAAGCCAAAGCGGATTATTATCTAGCTGCTAGCTGTAACACTTCCAACTTCTGGAAAACAGTTAAAACTCTCAAAGCCACACCTACCTCTACTCTCCCCCCCCCAGATAAACGTTGATGGTAAAATAATCTCAGACAAACTTAATATGTGCAATACTTTTAACCAGCACTTTGTATCCGCGAGCTATTTGTTTGAGAGGCTCACTGATAACACGGCCCCCTCGACCCCCGCCCCCATTGGTGATCGCCCGCCTCCGCTGGCGATCCCCGCCCCAGTTGGCGACCGACCGCCCTCGCTGGCGACCCCCGCCACTGTAAACGAGCGACCGCCTCCATTGGCAACCCCCGCCTCCATTGGCGACCGTCCGCCCTCGTTAGCGACCCCTGCTGGAGATCGCCCGCCCCCGCTGGCGATCCCCGCCCCAGTTGGCGACCGACCGCCCTCGCTGGCGACCCCCGCCCCTGTAAACGAGCGACCGCCTCCGTTGGCAACCCCCGCCTCCATTGGCGACCGTCCGCCCTCGTTAGCGACCCCTGCTGGCGATTGCCCGCCTCCGTTGGCGACCCTCGCCTCCGTTTCCGACTCTCCGCCTCCGCCGGTGACCCCCGCCTCCATCAGCGACCGCCCGCCTCTGTTGGCGACTTCTGCCTTCGTAGCCGACCGCCCGCCTCCGATGGCGATTCCCGCCTCCTCAGACGACCGTTTTTCCTTCAGACCAGTAAGTAGTCATGAAGTCTATGAGGCTCTCTCCAAATTGAATACCAGGAAATCCAAGGGTGAGGACGACATTCCACCGCTCCTTTTATGCCTTGGCGCTGACCTGGTCGCCCCCTCAATTGCCCATATATTTAATTTAACATTTGTCACGGGCGAGATCCCGGCCATATGGAAAACTGCTCAAGTTACACCCCTCTGTAAAGGTGGTGACTTGAGCGATCTAAATAATTACCGTCCCATTTCTAAATTGTGCTGCCTTGCCAAGGTGCTTGAAACCTTGGCGAACGTACAGCTCCGTGCATTTCTAGATACTTACAACATTCTTCAGCCTCATCAATCTGGTTTTAGACCCGGCCATAGCACGGTCACTGCCACATCCCTTGTTTTGAATAACATTCTGAATGGCCTGGATAGCCGCCAGCACTGTGCGGCTCTCTTTGTAGACCTCTCCAAGGCCTTCGATACAGTAGATCACAACATCCTGATTGCTCAGTTGTCCGCCATCGGATTAGACGACCCCTCAGTCAGATGGTTTACTAACTATCTGACTGGAAGGAAACAGTCTGTAACGGCGGAAAATATCAAATCCATTTCATTGGACGTCGGGAAGGGCGTGCCCCAAGGTTCCATTTCCGGGCCTATCCTGTTCACTCTTTATATAAATAACATTTTTCTTCCTTCTGATCTCTGCAATGTCCATTATTACGCGGACGACACAATCTTATATTGTTTTGGACCCACCCCGGCACAGGCCGTCTTATCTTTGCAGGCCGCTTTTGATTCGTTGCAACGGTCCCTGTTCGATCTTAAATTAGTTTTGAACTCCACTAAGACAAAGTGGATGTTGTTCTCAAGATCTTTAAACAGAAATGATAATTTGTGTATCCGTACACTTCAAGGCGACCAAATTCAATTAGTTCATTCTTATAAGTATCTTGGTATTTGGTTGGACACCAAACTTTCTTTTCATGTACATGTAGAACATCTCACAAAGAATTTGAGGAGAAAAATCGGCTTTTTGTATAGAAACAAGTCTTGTTTTTCACTATTGGCCAGAAAAACTGTTGTCCAATCTTTGATAATGTCACTTTTTGATTATGGTGATGTGATTTACATGTATGCCTCTCCATCCGTCTTAAAGCCTCTTGATGCTGTATATCATAGCGCTCTGCGTTTTGTTACAGGTGATGCTTTCAGTACACATCATTGTATTCTGTACGAAAATGTGGGTTGGTCCTCCCTGTCGGAGCGTAGAGATCAGCACTGTCTGATATTTATTTATAAAGCATTAATTGGGAAACTTCCACCTTACTTATCCGCACTCCTTTCTTGTAACAGTGGAGGTTATCAAACACGATCGCGGTCCTATATCAGACTGTCTGTCCCACGGGTGCGAACCGAACAAGGAAAGACCGCTTTTTCTTGGTTCGCCCCCAACAGATGGAATGTGCTCCAGGAAAACTTAAAAATAGATAATTTGATCCCGCTTGCTTCTTTTAAAGCACTTTTAGAAAGCATTCCTCGCAGGGTGTGTTCATGTTTTCTTTGAAATTATTTAATTATGCTCTTGATGCTTGTTATTGTCTGTTGTGTTAACCTGTAATTTTGTAACTGCTGTATATGTTCTTTGTACACCAGGGCTCCCTTGTAAATGAGAGCTTGCTCTCAAGGGACTCTCCCTGTATAAATAAAGGTAAAATAAAATAAATAAAATAAAAAAATATTTGAGATAGCCGTAAACTTAATAATTCCGACTTAATAAATCTAACATTGAACCAATTTTGGAGAATGACCCATTGATGTGTTTAGAAAGAATAAAGCAGGTGTGATTCTCCTGGTGAAATATCTTTTAATGTGTTGCAGCTCAGTCATATAGTGTGAAAACCACAACGACTCAAAGACTCCTGATTACAAGACAGACAGTTGTATAGTGAGAAAGGAACAGAGACTGCTGACTCACGAGGATCTTGTAGTCTGTACGTGCTATAGCCTGTCCAGAAGGAGCCCGGAGGAACTTTCCTCTATCATCCAAGCCTGTCTAGGTGAGTGGAAATTGAATTCACAAACAGTGACTGGATAACATTGCACTGTTGGGCCGGTTCGTGCATATAGCCGACATAGGCGACCGCCTACTGTATGTCGCCACCTTGTGAAGGCGGCAAGATGAGGCAAAAAAACACACAACCCACACAATGGGTCAATCACGCTCATACTGTGGCGCTGCACCAATGACTGGGCTTCATGCACCTGCAGCACCCGCCTACCTGCTCCCGCGGTGGCCCGCCTTCACCCCAACAATGCCACAAAGAAAGAAAGAAAGAAAGAAAGAAAGAAAGAAAGAAAGAAAGAAAGAAAGAAAGAAAGAAAGAAAGAAAGAAAGAAAAAAAGAAAGAAAGAAAAAAAGCAAAGCGAAAGAAAGGGGCAGTTTGAAACATAAACATCATGTGCGCCCTAAGCGACCAAAATTGTCTGGTGCCCAGTTCAAAAAGAGGCGAGTGCAAAAGGAGCAAGCACGCGGACAGCAGAGGGGTTCCTTGTTAAGGTTTATTGAACCCAGGTCTGCTGCTAGTGACAACGCCATCGGGTGGGATCCACCAAGTCCACCAGCGGAGATGGAGGCCGCTACCAGCAGCAGAAGCAGCAGCAGCAGAAGCACATCTATACCGTCCGTGCTGCTAACACCATCGCTGCGGCCCTCGCCCGACCCAGTGCTGCACCTTCAAGTCCTTCAAGCTGCTACTGCTAGTAGCACTAGCACATCTACCACTACCGCTGTTGCTAGTACTACTAGCAATGCTGCACCCGGGAGTAGCAAGGAAGACGCCCCTTCTTCTTCACACCCACCGCCACCGGAGCCTGCCAGGTGCGCTGCCTGGCCCGCCGTGACCGTGAGCAGGGAAGCCCCTCCACCGGAGACCTTGTCAGCTGGCTCAAGCAGTGAAAACGTTACTGAGTCTCAGGATATAATAACTGGACAACAAGATGATATTTTGAATCATCCCAGCAGCAGCGCAACTGACGTTACTGACTCCGAGCATGAGGATATTATAACGGTACAAGGTGAGGAAGATTTTAATTTGAATGATCCCAGCAAATGGCCAGAAATAATAACGAAAAGACTAAAATAAATCTTGATCAAGAGGGGGACCATGTCAAGTCAAAGGACTTGATACCTGTAATATACAGGCTTATTATTTTTTTTATAAAAATTATTTTTCTATTTTCGAATACTTCTATTTTCTATAAATGCTGCTATGCTCCACCTTGTATTCTCTGTGTCTATAGGTCTGTTTGTGTGCTTTCCTGACCAATGTGCGATCAGATCTTTGTTGTATCTCTCACACAACATGATCTATAATTGTAAATCGTTTGATACGGTCGTTTCCTTGTTTGTACCCGTCTATGTTCGGCGGTTTATGTACATTTTTTTTTATATAATTGAATGTACTTCCGGTTTTGACTGTATTTAACCGTCATGTCCGCCTACTGCAGCACAACACTGAGGAAGGCCTGCGTGCCGAAACGTTTGTTGCTGTGCTGCTGCCTTACCCAGACTAAGGTATTAAACCCATAAAAGGACATTTTGTGTGCTGGCGTTTTCTGCTGTGACTTGATATTGCGTGTGCCCTGCACCAGAGCTGTACAGGGAAGGTAGGTGCGGAGGGTGCGGCAGCACCTCCTGGTGGCAGGAGATGGGATTTTTGAAATTGTTGGATTTGGCTGTTTTGTGTTTATTCCACCAACAAAATGCATTAAATCCTCTGTGTCACACTCTCCCCATGTTAATGTTAGTCCCATCCCCTACATCCCACCCCTCCTCTGTGTCACACTCTCCCCATGTTAATGTTAGTCCCATCCCGGCCTCTGGCGGGGCTGAGGGCCGTGCTTCATGATTTGGCAGAGCTATTAAGCCTGTTAGGAGGCTCATAGAGTCTATGGTCTCAAAGCACCACACAGTGTTAATTTGATTGTTGTTTGTCTTCCAAGAAGCTTCATGAAACAACTATAACTGTGTTGTCTTCCTGTCTTCCTGTTTTTGTTTTGAGCAGATTTTACTTTTGAGATTTGTCTAAGTGACATGTGGCTTAGATTGTGTGGTGTAAATGGCACCTCATTTAGTCCATAGAGTAGCCTGAGATTCTGCTATTTGCGCCGAGCGGGTCTCTGTCCCTCTTGACAATCTTTTTTTGGTAGCAGTTATTGCTGATGTAATCCACTGTGTGTGGTGGTATTCTTATGCCGCCTTATTGTCACAAGGTGAAAATTCCAGTAATTCAGTGCTTTTGTGATTTCTATAACTATGAGTATGACACAGGTACATTTTGGTACAATGGAGATGTTGTAATTCTAGGGGGGTAACAAAAGTTGTTATGGCATGTATAATTACATTAAATCTGTTTTCTATCTCTGTTATTTATGTGATTTTAATGTATACCTGGCAGTTTTCTTCTACTTCCAACCCCACCCCTGCTGTCTAGCAATGTAACTCCTCCTTCTCAGTGCCTCTTAATTTCCTGTTTACGCCCCACCTCTTCCTCTTTAATCTGTTCCTTGTTGGGAGAGGTGGGTGATATTTAGCTCTATAATATATCACATTCCATCCTATAATCTCTGATCATTTTAGTTTATATTTTGGTTAGTCTCACCTTTATGATGTATGGATGCACCTGTTAGATGATAGATTTCAATGTATCGATCCTTGTATAAATGTATTTTGATGAGTGAAATCTGACAGCTGAACTTCCGTATTTCCCCTTGGATTAATGTGTGCAGGATTGTGTTGGGGAGACGTGGAGAGTGTGGAGGATTTATTTTGTTCATTGTTCTGTCTTGTCAGGTATGTTTACTGTGTTTTGTTTCACACATATTGTTACGTTTTCACAATTCAATTCAAAAACACTGTTTAACGTCATACTGTGAATCAATGAGTCATTGTGGTGACTCCTCTTTAATCTGTTCCTGGTTGGGAGAGGATTGTGTTGGAGACATGGAGAGTGTGGAGGATTTATTTTGTTCATTTTTCTGTCTTGTCAGAAATACACGGATGACAAAGATACTCCGGTTGTCTGGGTCCTTCATTTCAATCACACACAACACAGAAGTCCACCAGTTACACATACATACATACATACATACATACATACATACATACATACATAGATACATAACAGTTACTGTATTCATCAAGTAATAATAGATTGTTTTAAGTAATTTCAGACAACAGTTGATTTTTTGTCTGTTATTTGTCTCCACAAACAGAGTTCCCTCAGGATTGCACTACTACCAAGGGTTGCCGAGCATCATGTTGAGACTATTTCACAACTGCAAGCGAGCTAAGCTAGCTACTTTTAGGTTAGCACTATTTCAGCTTACTCTTCATAATGAAGGTTAACTGTATCAATATCGCTGTCACTACTACTCACAGAAGAACGCTGTTTGAATGCAGCCTAACCAATGTTACATTATGGCTGGAATGCCTCTTGTCCAATCAAATTGCTCGGCCGGAAGTACCTGTAACTGTTGTATAAGATAGATTTGTGTTAATTTCGTCTACAAAAACTATGAGGAAAGATGTTTGTCGACTATCTTTTTTCCCAAGGCTAAGACTAGACTAAAATGCTCAGATCTTTAGTTTCTTTGACTAAGACGAGACTAAAATACTCAAACTTTTAGTTGACTAAAACTTGACTCAACAGAAACAGGATGAGATTGACTAAATATGATTAAAATCAACAAGGACATTTGACACAAGACTAAGACTAAATAAAAAATAGACTACAAAATGAACACTAATTATAGACTGTTTTCCCCCTCATGCAGCAGTTCAGTTTCCTGTGTTTGCAGCATTATAGATGTGTGGCATTTAGCTGTCTTAAAAACACATTTACAGAGATCACAGCTACAACAGAACCCACCCAGTCTTAGCTAAGGGTCTTATCTATATGTGTATGAGGCATTGTATTCCCACAATTTACAGTTACTTGCTTGGCTACGTTATAGAGGCCTGAGCACTTTCCACACAGCACAGCCAGCCTCCCTCCCTTCTCCCCGCATAAAACGGCAAACTCTTTTAGCGTTAGTGCCTTCCTTTTATACAGTGATGGCATTATTGGGGGGTGAAAACGCAAAAAAATTTAAACAGGTCCCAGAGTGGAATTCTTGAAAATGCTGCCCCTTATTGTTGCTATGTAAAGTGCAGAAATGCAATTCAGGTGATGACACAGCCCCCCTTCGCCATGGAAGACAATGGTAGGCAATAGGAGCATTTACTAGCCCAATACTATACAGCCTTATGGCACAGGCACAATGAGTCGCATTGACATTCAACAAACGTGATAACGATTAAAAACACATAATCTGCGTTAAGTGCCCGCTAACGTCGCACATAGCCTATTAATCACTGTCTCCTGCATTGAATAATTGAAGACAACTCACTGTCTGCAATGCATTTCCTCAAATGAAGTCCTATGTGCTCAGGTCTTTTTTATGTTGCTTTACTGGGTTTTTATTCGGTAATCCAATCTGGAGCAGTTTATTAGGCTACCATTGTGACTTCTGTGTCACTCTATCGTGTGGAAAATTAATTTAAACTTAAATTACAAAGATAATCAAGCCCGTTAGAAACAGACAGAATAGGGGAAGCTATAGGCGTTTTTTACCTTAAAAATAAAAGCCGTATTTTATAACTGGGTAAATAAAAATCAGGGTCGTCGACTCACTACGTGTTAAAATTGACTTTAGTTGTCTGTGTTCTATATGTCTTCTGTGTATTTCGGGTCACACACAAAAAAACGTTGCAACATGCACCAATAAGACTATGGGCCCTATCTTGGTACAGGCCTTAGGCGCAAAAACTGGCGTTAAACGCCAAAAAACGTGCCTTGCGCCTGCCTCGGGAAGATAGCAACATGGTTTTAGGCCCTGAAATGCGCTTTATGCCAAAGAGGCGTGGTGCAGTGCCAGAATAGGCCAGAATGGGCGTTTTGGCCTTAAATACCGGCCTAACGCCACACATGTGAAATCTCCCAGTATGCATTGAGGCGAATCCGTTTGACAAGAAATAGCAACCAAATCAGCTTAAATAGGGTAAGTGGTAAATCGAAATAATGTTTCTCTTAACATAACATGCAATTGTGGAACATTTCAATATTGGACAAAATAAAATCGTGAAATCAAAACACAACCCTATGTGAAACATAACATGTAATCCTGGTGGTATATATATCCCTCGCAGATTTAATGTGATTTAGATGAGTGACAGCCGTAACACGGTTCTACTGTGACTTACTGTGATGTTGCTCCAATAAGACTTAGCTTACTTCACATTTAGTTTTACAATAAAAACACATTTCTGCAATGACTTTACATAATGTAGGCTATATTTATGTGCATCATCCTTCCTGTGCAGCAGGGAAGATAAAACTATATCATTCTGGACAAACTTTCACCAATCTAATCTCATCATGACATAGGGATAGGCTATATTTTTCTAGCCAATGCGTTTAGAACATTCTTTTCACTTTGCTCTTGCTATAGTGTAGCGTATTTACATGCTTGCAGTATTTAAACTGCAGTTAGATTGGTTTGAGATTAAGTTCCGTCTCGCCTACCCTGCTCTTCTAAAGGTGGACTTCGAGGGTAAGACCTATGACTTCAAGACTGCTTCAGAAGCACAAATGTTTTACGACCAACATTTGACCTGAGCAAATGCTTATGGTGATCGTTAATGCTACCAGCATGGGATGAACGCTGCTTGTGACCCTCACACCAGATGGAACTTTGTCTGACTTTCTTAATTTTTTTCCCCATCAAGAGGAGGATCGGGCTTGTGGGATTTTTTTTTATTATTATTATTTTAACCCAGCTGGCAGTGATTAATGTAAGTGTGGACAATTCGATACGGTCCCTTTTCTTTTCTCTTGGACACTAATGTTGCCTGTTGGACTTTATCGAACGGACTGAATTGTTTTGTTTTTCTTTCTCCATCTCTCCCTCTTTCTGCTTTGGGAGCCGATCAGATTCTCCGTATTCGTAACTCTGACGGTCCCGCGTTCTGTTCTATTCTAGCTAACAATGTATTTGTATTGTATGTGTATTTCATTAACTGACAGCGCTATACTCTAATGTTATCTTTTTCTATAATGCAAGTATGCGCTTATAGTTTAACTTGGGGATTATCGTCACATCTAGTACTGACGTTGTGATCAGAGTTAGCAGGTAATACTTAATTAAAGGCATTTTGCAAAGTCACCAAAGAGTGTATGATTGTTTAGTGTTTTACGTCACACGCTGTGACACCCGTGTAACTGCGCTTTAATATGACGCCGATCTTTACCCCCCTCTTAAATCAAAGAATTTACGTTGATAAGAACAAAGCTGAAATGGGCTAACATCGGCTCCCACTAGTGCCGCCATTCTGGCCAGATTCTGGCCTCTGATTCGGTGTCATGATGTCATACTGCTATGCTATTGGTCGTGACGCGGCCCTTTCAGACCGAAATGGCGACAGCACTGTCACTGGGGTCGCAGATAAGCTTTTAATTTTTGCCTTTATCACTCTTTGGTCAAACAAGAAGGAGGGTGGGAACTCGTATGCAGGTACTGATGTGCCGGAGCTGGAGATGTGCTATCCTTTTAACTTTGGATAGCCCACCTTCATGATAGTGTTTTTTTTTCTTTCTTTCTTTCTTTTATTTATTTATTTTCTCTACTTTTGGGAACCACCCCTAGTGTGTTAGTATGTAGGTTTAGAATTTGTGTAGAAGAAGATAGGATACGCAGAGGCTCTGCAGCTGCGTGCTACTGTGAAAAGAAGAAAGTAAGCATTGTGGGATTGGGATACTCCACCAGGTGGAGTCCCAGGGATGGGAATGCTTCTATATTTTAGTTTTTGTTCATGTCTTGTGTGTGTGTGTGTGTGTGTGTGTGTGTGTGTGTGTGTGTGTGTGTGTGTGTGTGTGTGTGTGTGTGTGTGTGTGTGTGTGTGTGTGTGTGTGTGTGTGTGTGTGTGTGTGTGTGTGTGTGTGTGTGTGTGTGTGTGTGTGCTCCATTTCATTTCACATCTATGTGCACAAATCCTCCTGTCATGAATGCCCGGGTCTCAGGGTAACATTCAGCTGGGGGAGAGGAAGATAAAAATGGTCTCATGGAATGTCAAGGGGCTGGGTCAACCAGTTAAAAGGGAGACAGTTTTCAGACATCTCCGATCACTGTCAGCAGACATCATCCTCCTTCAGGAGACTCACATCAGCCCTACACAACAACGCAAGTTGAGGTGTAGCTGGGTGTCACAGGTATTTCAATCATAATTTTCCTCCCACGCTCGTGGCGTAGCCATTTTGTTTAAAAAAAATATACCATTTCAGCTCACCTCCATCACTGCAGACCCTTTTGGAAGATATATTTTAGGAACCTAGTCGACGCTTGGAGGGTTCATCATCCCATTGATAAAGCATATTCTTTTTATTCTCATGCCCACAAATCATACAGCAGAATAGATTATTTTTTAATAGATTCTCAATTAATATCTCACGTCACCGATACAAAATACCATAACATACTGATTTCTGACCATAGCCCCTTGACATTGTCCTTATGTCTCTCTCTCCCCAAGCAAACCTACTCTTGGCGCCTCTTTACGCCTCAAATGCCTCTTTACTCACTGAAGGAACATTTTTAGAATATATTACCACTAAACCAAAACATTTTATTGAATTCAATGATAATGGTGAAGTTTCAGACTCCACATTGTGGGAAACACTAAAGGTTGTTATTCGTGGGGATATAATTTCATATGAAGCAGCTGACAGAAAGGGGAAACGGAAGCCGTTCTACGCCAGGTTCGACCCCTCTGCCAGAGCGCCTCCCCTCCTCCCCCCTCCTCCCCTACCCCTCTCCTCCCCACCACCCCCTCCACCTCCCCCCCTCCTCTCCCCCCCCCCCCCTCAGCCACCTCTCCCCCCCATCACCCCTCCTCCTCTCCTCCCCCCCATCACCCCCCCCTCTCTCCTCCCCCCCACCACCCCTCCTCCTCTCCCCCCCCTGGTCATATCAAAGATCCGTCCCACACTCCCCCCGGACCACGACCCGCTACAATTTGCATACCGCCCCAACAGGAGCACAGCGGATGCAGTAGCACACGTGCTCCACACCGCCCTGTCCCACCTGGAGGGGAAGGACACCTATGTAAGAATGCTGTTCAGCATTCAACACCATAGTACCCTCCAGGCTGGTACGCAAGCTCAAGGATCTGGGACTAAACACAGCAATGTGCGACTGGATCCTGGATTTCCTGACAGACCGCCGCCAGGTGGTGAGGGTGGGCAACCTCACCTCCTCCCCACTGACCATCAGCATAGGAGCGCCCCAGGGGTGCGTCTCCAGCCCCTTCTGGTACGACCTCTACACCCACGACTGCGTGGCGACTCAAACTTCAAACACCATCGTGAAGTTTGCAGACGACACAGCAGTCGTGGGGCTGATCTCGGGGGGGGGCGACGAGACAGCATACAGAGAGGAGGTGGGGGCCCTGGAACAATGGTGCCAGGACAACCACCTCTCTCTGAACGTCTCCAAGACCAAGGAGATCATTGTAGACTACAGGAGGGGGGGGGGCCCACACCCCCCAATCACCATCAACGGCACAGTGGTGGAAAGGGTGGACAGCTTCAAGTACCTGGGAGTCAACATCCACCAGGACCTGACTTGGGCCGGTCACACCGCCACTGTTGTCAAAAAGGCCCAACAGCGAATACACGGACGCAGGCGCCTGAAGAAATTTGGGCTAAGGCCAGAAATCCTGAAGGACTTCTACAGAGGCACCATTGAAAGCCTGCTGACTGGCTGCTTCACCACCTGGTATGGGAACTGTACCACCATGGACCGCAGGGCGCTACGGAGAGTGAGACGTGCGGCCCAGCACGTAACAGGATGTGAGTTGCCAGAACTGCATGAACTGTATAAACAGCGGTGCCTCAGGAGGTCCCTGAAGATCATCAAAGACACAAACCATCCCCACAACAGCCTGTTCTCCCTGTTACCCTCAGGGAGGGGATACAGGGTTCCAAAAGCACGCACAAATCGCTTGAGGAACAGTTTCTTCCCGCAGGCCACGAGACTCCTTAACGTACACAAATAGTGTGGTAGCCCTACTGTACCGTACTGTAGCTGCTACCATTATGTATGTCTAATGTTTAATTGTATGTTTAATAAGGAATATGCTATTTGCACCTATATGTCAAATACCCCAAATTTAAAATGTTTAGCACGTCTAAAGTATGCACATGACATGTGCACCTATGTGCAGTGAATATGCCACTGTCTCTGACTTGTCTTATCACTATACTGCCTTATTGCTTGTTGTGTCTCTTGTTGTTTTTGCACTCATATGCCCTGTTATATTTGTACTATGTTGTAAAAGGAGTCCACAGCACAAGAATTTCACACGTGATACTTGTACCATGGAGTGACAATAAAAATCTTGAATCTTGAATCTTGAAGCGACTATTGGAGATTGAAAATGCTCTCCCCACCCTTGAAGCGACATACCAGGTCTCAAAATCCTCAGAAGATTATAATAAGATATTGACGCTAAAGTATGAATACAACTGTATCTTGGGTGGTCAAATAAATACACTCCTCTTAAAGCTGAGACAAAAACAATTTGAATTGGGAGATAAACCAGAGGGGCTTCTGTCGAGGCAGCTTAAGGGTGCCCAAGCTTCCAGGTCAATCCTCTCCATCAAATCAAAGAGCGGCGCCTTGCTGACTAACCCAAAAGAGATAAACGATCGTTTCAGAGAGTTCTACAGTGAACTCTACTCATCTAAGTATGATGCTGCTCAGTCTGATCTAAATGACTTCTTTGACCCTCTTGAAACACCCAAACTTAGTGAAGCTGCTAGAGAGGACTTAGATTGTGATCTCACATTAAAAGAAATAACCTCTGCCATCAAATCATTCCCATCAGGCAAAGCGGCCGGACCGGACGGATTTGGCACTGAATTCTACAAGAAATTTTGTGACATTCTTGCCCCACTCCTCCTCAGAATGATATCTAGCTCCAAGAAAGACAATGTTTTGCCTAAAACACTGTATGAAGCTGTTACGGCCCTCTGCCTTATTTATTTCTATAATAGTACACTTCTGGCTTAGGCCTATTGTAACATTCAATTTAGCATTTTTCCTACAGTATGTGATGGGGTTTTACAGCCTGTGTACCAAAGCCTGGCCTTGGTTTGGTGTGTGGCTCTTTCTTTTCCTGCCTCACTATCTCTGTCCCAGACACGCCCCTCTGCTGCAGTGATTGAGGTGAGGAGCCCTCACCTGGAGCTGGTTGGCAATCAATGCCGATTGCTGCTGATTGGCTGCTTCAGACCTGCATGTCCTACATAATCTGCAGTGTTCCAAGATGGCACTGTGGTTTTCTTTTTGGAAAATGGCGTCGGAGAGTGAGAGTGAGAGCGAGAGCGAAATTGAAAATGATCAGGATAAAAGGGGAATTGAGAATAAACGTAAAAGTTTGTCGAGTGTTTCAAGTGGCACAAGTCAGTCAGTGAAGAAAGTGAGGAAAGGGTTAGGTTCGGATAGTGAGTGTAGTCGAGCAGTGAGGAAGAAGCAGGAGTTTGTAGTGGGGATGAGGGTGGTTTCATCGAAAGAGGATGGTATATTTAGTGATCAACATAAAGTAGGGGAGTTTGTGGAGAGGGTACTTGGGCAGGTAAGGTCAGTTAGAGTAGCAAGAAGTGGATTAGTTATAATTGAGTGTGTTTCAAAAGAGCAGAGAGACAAAGCTGTAAAGGAAATAAAGTGGTGTAGAAATAGGGCTACTGGAGGTGAACGTGCAGTGCAGCTATTGTAACATGTTTTGTACTTGGATCTGAGGTAAGGAAGAAGGGTGTGGTGAGTGGTGTGCCTCTGTCAGTAGAGGCTGAGTTGTTTGAAAGTGTGGAGGGTGTGCTGGAGGCAAAGAGATTGACACGATATCATGAGGGGGAAAGGGAGGAGAGTTTGTCTGTGTGTTTGACCTTTGATGGAGAGTTGCCTGAGAGAGTGTATGTGGATTATTGTTGGTATAGGGTAAGGCCGTTTGAAAGAGCACCGATGAGATGTTATTGCTGTCAAGAGTATGGTCATGTTGCTGCTGTGTGTAGAGGGGTCCGGAGATGTGGGAGATGTGGGGGAAAGGAGTGTGAGAGAGACACGTGTTTAGAGGAAGACAAGGCAAAGTGCCTACACTGTGATGGTGATCATCATGCGGGTTCAAAGCAATGCCCAAGGAGAGTAAATGAGGTGAAAGTGAATCAGATTAGGGTAAAAGAGAAGGGTATGTCATATGCTGAAGCTGTTAAAAGAGTGGAGAATGAGAGTGGAGAATGAGAGTGATAAAATGGAAGAAATTGAAAAGGAACCAGAGAAGAAACAGAAGGGAGTTGAACAAATCATTTGTGTGGACAAAAAAGGATTTTTGACATTTATGGCCATGGTGATTAATTGTACAGAGCAGATCAAGGGAAAAAAGGAAAAGATTAAGATGATGATGGATGCAGCTAGAAGGTTCTTGAATGTTGTGGACATTTCTGGAGAGGAGATTGAGAAGGCGCTGAGGGATGAGTTCCCGACGACTGAGCAGTAGAATGGATATATATAGAGTGAATGGGAGCACTATGGGTGGATACATGATGAACACTGTAAATATAAAGAAGACATCAAATTTCATTTGAACTGTGGAGGGCAGTAATACGCCTAGTAGCGTCTACACTGCCGGAAATAAAAAAGAAGAAGAAGAAGAAGAAGATGGCACTGTGGGTCAGTGTTAGCGGAGCGCTCTGCGTGCTTACACTGGCCCTCCACCCTCCTTGCTCTCTCAAGCCCCTTTTTGAATTAGCTCTTTTGTATTAGCCTTTTGCTACTTTCAGTTAACTAATTGTTTTTGGGTAGCTCTTTTTGTGGCCCTTGGTCACTTGACAGCCAAACACTTGTTTGTGTGTGCTTTGACGCTGTAGCTATTTCTATTAGCTGTCAGCCTATTTGCCCTCTGTAACTTTGTCTTAAGTTACTCATTGGCCTTGCCTTAGCCTATGCTTCTTGGCCTTTTGTTAGATGTAGCCTAACTATTTCTCATGCACACACTCATTGGTCTACTTAGCTACTTTGTATATCACTTGCCTTTTTGTTTGATTCCTGTTTATTGTTAATCTTAAGGAAGCCCTGTAGGGGTGTGTCGCCCTTTTCTTTACACCCACTTTTCTCCTGTTTTTGTAGGTTTAAGGAGGAGTAGTTTTGTCTTTTTGTTTATAGTCTAGTTTATTTTATTTCTAGGTAAACTGATTGGGCTTTGGCCACCCTGACGTCACTGTGCTTCCTTATTTGAACCAACCTTTGTTAAAATAAATCATTGTTTTGGTACACTTGAATTCAGCCTATTTCCCTTTTTCCTGGACTTCTTATGTTACACCTTTTCACCCTAGACACACATTTAAGGGACGTAACATAAATGGGGGCTCGTCCGGGATAATTTTGTAATCCCTTTATCGTCCGGGATAATTTTGTAATCCCTTTATCGTCCGGGATAATTTTGTAATCCCTTTTATAGTCAGGAACTTTCTAGTAGCCTACTGCTATATTTACATTTGTGGGCCATTTGTGCACTTTGTGTTTCGGCTTGTCTTTTTTTCTCTTTAGGAATAAGCTGTTCTGAGAAACATGGCTTCATTGTCTTTGGAGGGTTTGTAAGTAGTCCTACCTTAGAGCAGCTCTGTAAAGGGTAGGTAGGATTATTTGTATTTAATTGCCATGTGCTATGCTATTCCTGTACTGAGATCTCTTGAGTTCTCTCGAGTGAGTCATGCCATTTATTTACCTGCAGTAAACTTTGGATGGTTTTGATGTTGCTATTTTTGACATTTGACATTAGGAAGAGGTTAACTCCGGTTAACAGTAGGAGTGATGTTCACAATGATGGGTTAACGGTGGTTAACATTGAAAGAAGGTTAACAGTAGTTAACATTAGGAGTGATTAGTTCACATGGATGGGTTAAAATGTCTGGTTAACTTTTGGTAACACGTTGGTTGACTTTGATCAACATTCAGTTAACTTTGGGTTGACTTTTCACATGGACATTTTGCACACTTCTTAATATTTTGGTGTCTGTCCCTTTGCACGCCTGTATAGGCGGAGACTTAAAATGTTACTGTCGGAGCAGTTGGTGGAGAAAGGCATAGAGAAAGCCAAGTGTCTGTCAGGTAAGGCACCCGAGGGTTTATATGGGAAGTGGGAGCGAAGGCCGCCATTTCCCTCACAAGCTCTCAATGACCAGGTGGAGGTGGGGGCGGAGGCTCCTGCTGCCACTTGGGCCTTAATCAGACAGCGCTGATCTGGGGGACATGAGAGGATCTGAAGCTCGCCCTTCACCTGTCAGGTGAATGCTCGAAACAAACCTGTGAGGTTGAGCATGTGCATCTGAGCTGGAAGACCTTATACTAAGTCCACCCCTCTGTGTATGCTGTCTCCACCACCACTTCTGACTTGGTTAAGGTAAGCAGGCATGTTTGCCTTAGTGCCACAAATTTTGAAGTGTGTGTGTGAAAGCTTTGTCCATTTTATTTTGATGTTTCACCGTCTTGTGTTTTTTAGCATAAACTTTAGCATATTTTTGGGAGGAGATGTTTCTTTTTAAGGGGGGAGGTGTTACGGCCCTCTGCCTTATTTATTTCTATAATAGTACACTTCTGGCTTAGGCCTATTGTAACATTCAATTTAGCATTTTTCCTACAGTATGTGATGGGGTTTTACAGCCTGTGTACCAAAGCCTGGCCTTGGTTTGGTGTGTGGCTCTTTCTTTTCCTGCCTCACTATCTCTGTCCCAGACACGCCCCTCTGCTGCAGTGATTGAGGTGAAGAGCCCTCACCTGGAGCTTTTACATTACATTACATTACATCATTTGGCAGATGCTTTTATCCAAAGCGACTTACAATAACACATTTTTTGTCAGCAATAGAGCAATCAACTATGGAGCACAGTCTATGACAACTACAACTTCTGAAGGAACAGTGGTACAAGTTTAGGTTAGTGGTACAAGGTTGGTTAGTTTTTTTTCCAAGAAGGGCCCAGATGGAGCCTGAAAAGGTGTGTCTTTAGTCTTTTCCGAAAGATCGGCAGTGATTCAGCTGTCCTGACCGAAGGTGGAAGCTCGTTCCACCATTGAGGTGCCAGGGATGAGAAGAGTCGAGATCGGGATGAGCGACTTTTGAGCCCCCGTAGCGAAGGAGGGGCGAGGCGACCTGCACTGGTGGAGGAGCGAAGGGAGCGCTGAGAGGTTTGGAACCTGACCATGGATTGGAGGTACCGGGGAGCTGACTGGTGTACTGCCCTGTAGGCCAGTACCAGTGTCTTGAATTTGATGCGGGCCGGGATGGGAAGCCAGTGGAGCTCCTGGAAGAGGGGAGTGACGTGAGAGAATTTGGGTTGGTTGAATATCAGACGGGCTGCAGCATTCTGAATGAGCTGAAGCGGTCGGATGTCGGTGGCAGGTAGGCCGGCCAGGAGCACGTTGCAGTAGTCCAGGCGGGAGGAGACAAGAGACTGGACCAGGAGTTGAGTCGCTTCTCTTGTGAGAAAGGGACGGATTTTGCGGATGTTGTAGAGAGAGCTGGTTGGCAATCAATGCCGATTGCTGCTGATTGGCTGCTTCAGACCTGCATGTCCTACATAATCTGCAGTGTTCCAAGATGGCACTGTGGGTCAGTGTTAGCGGAGTGCTCTGCGTGCTTACACTGGCCCTCCACCCTCCTTGCTCTCTCAAGCCCCTTTTTGAATTAGCTCTTTTGTAATAGCCTTTTGCTACTTTCAGTTAACTAATTGTTTTTGGGTAGCTCTTTTTGTGGCCCTTGGTCACTTGACAGTCAAACACTTGTTTGTGTGTGCTTTGACGCTGTAGCTATTTCTATTAGCTGTCAGCCTATTTGCCCTCTGTAACTTTGTCTTAAGTTACTCATTGGCCTTGCCTTAGCCTATGCTTCTTGGCCTTTTGTTAGATGTAGCCTAACTATTTCTCATGCACACACTCATTGGTCTACTTAGCTACTTTGTATATCACTTGCCTTTTTGTTTGATTCCTGTTTATTGTTAATCTTAAGGAAGCCCTGTAGGGGTGTGTCGCCCTTTTCTTTACACCCACTTTTCTCCTGTTTTTGTAGGTTTAAGTAGTAGTTTTGTCTTTTTGTTTATAGTCTAGTTTATTTTATTTCTAGGTAAACTGATTGGGCTTTGGCCACCCTGACGTCACTGTGCTTCCTTATTTGAACCAACCTTTGTTAAAATAAATCATTGTTTTGGTACACTTTAATTCAGCCTATTTCCCTTTTTCCTGGACTTCTTATGTTACACCTTTTCACCCTAGACACACATTTAAGGGACGTAACAGAAGCTAACATCTCCCTTATTCTAAAAAAGGGGAAGGAGGAAGTAGACCCGGCAAGCTACAGACCTATAGCGCTTCAGAATTTTAAAAGAAAGATAATTACCAAAACGCTGGCTTCCCGGTTAAACAAACATTTGTCATCTATCATTCATCCTGACCAGACAGGGTTCATTCCGAACAGGTTATCTTTCTTCAATGTAAGACGCCTCCTCAACACTATATACGCAGACCATAGTAACACCAGTGGCGCAGCTATTCTATCGCTTGATGCACAGAAGGCATTTGATCAGGTTGAGTGGCCTTATATGTTTGAGTCACTATGCAGATTTGGATTTGGCGAATCATTCATATCCTGGGTAAAGCTCATATCCAAGCCTTGTAGGCTTGGAGGTCGGTGGTATTGAAACGCGTATCAGTTTGTATGCCGATGATGTAATATTATATTTACATAATTCAGAAAAATCGATCCCCACACTCCTCGAATTGTTCACTTCCTTCGGTAAGCTGTCCGGATACACAATCAACTGGACAAAGAGTGATTTTATGCCTCTCTCTGATGTCTTCACCCCCGGCTTTCTGGAAAATCTCCCATTCAAATTGGCCAAGGACCGCCTCACCTATCTTGGCATGACCATACCCAGAGATCCGAAACTAATATTTAAGTTGAATTTTGATGATTTTGTTTTAAGACTTAAACAGTGTATAGAGAACTGGAAAATCTTGCCTCTGTCCATGATCGGTCGCATACATTCTATTAAGATGGGTTCACTTCCCAGGTTCCTTTATCTGTGTCAAAACCTTCCTATCTTTCTTCCACTGGTCTTCTTTAAAAAACTGGACTCCATAATTCTGTCTTACATCTGGAATTATAAAAACCACAGAATTTCGAAAATTAATTTGCAAAAACCTAAGCTTGAAGGAGGGCTGGCCTTACCAGTATTTAGGCATTACTACTGGGCTGCTAACGTTAGGGCTCTAATGTTTTGGCCTCAGGGGACCCCTGGTATTGTGTCTCCCGGGGCTCCCCTGCGGCTGAAGATGGAGGCCAGCTCTATTGGCAATTCTTCACTGCCAGCTATGCTATTTTCTAGGTTGGAGAACCCTGGGACCTTGGGAAATCTATGTTTTGGTGTGAAAAACTGTCAGCATTCTAAACCAAATTAGGAGTGTTTTGAGTTTACCAGATGTTTCTGTCTATACGCCAATTTGTCACTTTTCTGCCTCCATGGTCAGACAGAAACTACCATGCTTGGAGTGAGAAGGGGCTGGCTTCCATCAAAGACCTATACATAGATGGCCATTTTGCATATTTTGATCTACTAAAGAAGAAGTTTGGGCTTCCTGGCACAAACTGGCTCAGATTTCTGCAACTCAGAAATTATGTTCGGTCCAAGATTCGCTCTTTTGAAGTGCTTCCAAATGAACATGCCTTTTTCGATGTACTGCTAAGCCCTCCTCACTACTCCAAGCATCTTATTTCTAGATTTGTATGTCTGTTTGACAATTACACCACAGTCTCTACTGAGAGGATTAGAGAAGCTTGGCAGGGGGAACTTGGCATTGACTTATCTGACATTCTATGGAATAGGAGTGTGTCTGTGATACAACTCTGCTCAGTTAATAGTAGACACCAACTGATTCAATTTAAAGTCACTCACCGTCTTCACTATTCTAACCATAAGTTGCACAGGATTTACCCATCTGTCTCACCATTATGTGACAGGTGTCGTGTATCAGAGGGCACTCTGTCTCATGCTTTTTGGTTTTGCCCTTCACTGACTGAGTTCTGGGCCAAAGTATTCAACTGGTACTCTAAGGCCTATGAAGTGACCCTTCAGCCAGAGGCAGAGCTCGCCATCTTCGGCTGCTCGGACTCCTCTTTGAGCTTCAGCTGTGCCGCAATCTCTGACACAGGGGACAATCGTTGCCAAGAAACTCATTTTACAGGAATGGAAGTCCCCCTCCCCACCATCTTTTCAGCTATGGTTGGCGGGTATGATCTCTGTCATACGGATGGAGAGACTTAGGTTTCTGAGAATCAACTCACTCTGGAGATTTTCGGTTGTTTGGGGCCCGTTTCTGGCCTACCTCGGCGAGGTTAGGGATGATGGGTGACTCCTGTGGGACCCTATGCCATGCATAACCTTTACAAGCACTTTCATTGCTGTAATATTGGAGTGTGTGTGTGTGTGTGTGTGTGTGTGTGTGTGTGTGTGTATGTTTCTTTTCTTTTCTTGTTTGAATTTTTTTTTTTTTTTGTTGGTTATTTATGAAAAAAAAAAAAAAAAAAATCTGTACACATTTCTAAGTTGCCTTTTGCTATTTTGCAGTCTGTTGCTGTAGGAACACTTTCCAGACCGAGACTGACTAACATATCTGTTATGTATATTTTTGTGTTCAAACTGCTCATGTATATGCTGGTGATGAGTATATGACAAGAATAAAAATACTTGAAATATAGATTGGTTTGAGAAGCATAATCATTTGGAATAATAGCCTATATATGGAGACAGACAGACGGGGATGAAAGGGAGGGGGGGAGCTCAGAGCGCTTGGCTTTTCTGACCGGACTGGATCGCTCCGTGGAATTGGAGCTTAAAAGGGAAGCTTGTGATTCGTTTACTGCACTTCTCCAATGACCAGATTGTGCATAATTTTACGCTTAAAAGGCGTGGTTATAATGCTTATGGCCGCCTGTAGCCCACTAACCTGCACTGCGCCGGGCGTTGAGCGCAGATTATAGGCCGATGCAACGATAGAGCCCTATTAGTTTATTTAATTACCATTATTGTGAAGGTTTTAACCAGAAGTTTCAATGTTATTCTGGCTCACTTGGCGCTTTTGCGGCTTCAGTCGGCCTCAGTCTGCATGCAAATCGTTATCATAACAGCTGTGTATAAATGCGAAATAAAAGGTGAACACGCAACGCTAGTTTGCCGTTTTATGCAGAGACGGTTGTCGTCTAAACATGGCCTGAGTCAGACAACTTTGCACTCAAAGCCATTCAATTAATTTTGAACAACAGTGAATACCCAACCCCCCCTCCCTGCCCCAATAATTGCGAGCAAGTGCAATTGTACTATCAAACTAAGTGCCGAGGACAATCGTCAATTGACGATGAACTTCCACCATTTCCCTGGCACGAAGCCATATCGCTCACGGAGCCTGCACGTCTCCCTGACACTGCGCACTTCGCGCAGGCGGGGGTGGAGACTGTGTTGGGCAATCTCCCCAACAACAAATCAAGTGGCATGGACGATGTTTCCTATGAATTACTCAAGGCCACACAGTCATGTACACTAAACTTCCATCTTTAATACCTGCTTGGAAAATAAACGTGTGCCTGATTCTTGGAAGGGGGCTCTTGTCCATAGAATCCCCAAAAAGGACAATATCCCGGACAATCCATCAACCTGGAGAGACATTTCCCTCTTACCTACGATCTTTAAGGTGTTTATGAAATGCATTCTTGCTAGGATTCTGCCATGGCTTGTGGATGAAAACATCTTATCCCCCAAGCAAAAGGCTTATATCAATAGGCAGGGCATGAATGAGCATGTGTTTTGTCTCAAAACAGGAATTGATGACTTCAAGCACGAGTCAACTACATTATTTATGGTTTTTCTTGATTTCCGTGATGCTTTTGGTACTTTAGCACATAATGTCATGTTAAAATCTCTTGAGGAAATACATCTACCTCAAGTTTATCTTGACATTGTTAAAGATGTTTATTCTGGTTCATTTATACAGGTGATCTGTGGCAAACAGCTCACAGACCCAATCCCTCTCCAAGTAGGTATTAAGACTGGCTGTCCATGGAGTGCAGTTAATTTTGTACTCGCAATAAATCTTAAAGTGGCTTTGTAACTGTGCTCCTCTCAATGTCATCTCCCCTAACCCCGTTCAGGGATACGCAGACGATGTCGTCATATCCTCCCGTCAAGAGGGTGTTATCAACACCATGCTCACCAGAACTGACTCCTTTTTGGAGTGGTCTGGTTTAGAGGTGAAAGATTCCAAATGTGCAGTTTTTTATGAGAGGCGGAGCGGGGGGAACCGCTGGTACCATTCCAAATCAGATTCAATACCTGTATTTACAATAAGCCACTAAGAGTATATTCACGCCACGAGACATATACTTATCTAGGTCATAAATTCAACGTGGCAGGTGAGTGGAAAGATCAAGTAGATGACATCACATCTGAGTATTCCACCAGACTCGATTTAATTGATGCATCCCCCCTGCCACTCCTCATGAAGCTAGAAGCAATCAGACAAATAGCACTGGCCAAGGTTCAACACTTGTTTTCCAATGTACATATTCCATGTAAATCTCTACGTGAAATGAATGATAGAACTGTGCGTTTGGTAAGGCAGTGGACTGGACTAAATACTCATAGTACACGTGACATCATATTTCACAGTAAACAGGAGGGTGGGCTGGGGGTTCCGAATTTTGAATGGACTTATTTTGCTACGAGGCTCGGCCATCTTTTAAATATGCTGAACAGTGATGACCAGAGAGCTCGCCAGAGCGTCTCTGTTCATTGACCTAAAAAGACGCAAGGTCCCCCTGGCACGTGGGTCGGATTCTAACTTCCTGGGATTCAAGACGAAACCCAGCGGGAAGCTGGACAGTCGCTCCCCTGGCTTTGGCGTGTGGTCTGACTGGCCTGACCTGAATGACTTATGTGGCTGGTGTAAAGTTGCCCTGGAGTGGGTGGGGCCTAACTCAGAGGCAGTGAATGTCTCTGAAGAGGTTATATCTGACCCCAGTATCTCTGTGAGAGCAACCGTGAATATCTGTGGAGTAGATCATCAACTCCCTCTAACGAATGCCCGAGGTCACCTCATGAGGGCGCTACAACAAAGACAACGTCAACACTGGACTGAGTTAAAACTCCAAGGGAAACTTGCATGTCTGCCTGCAGCAGATCACTCTGTTTCTCATGCAGTGTTTAAAAGTGTCGCTCTGGATGAGAGCATTATCATCTTCACTCTAAAAGCAAGACTGCAAGTTCTACCAACCAAGCTCAATCTTTCCATCTGGCTTCCTGACAGTCATGCTCCTCACTGCATACATCATGGTCATGAACAGATAACTGAAACCATGGCTCACATCCTAAATGGTTGCCATGCATACAAAGGGCTTTACATATGTAGGCATGACAGATTAGTGGATCTGATATCAAAAGATATCTCTTCTATTTTCGGGTCTTCAATATCGCTTTTTAAACATTCTATTGTGAAGCCGAGCATGTTCACTCTGTGTAGTGACGATTCAGAGGTGTTCTTGAATATTCCAGCTAACACTCCTGATGTTGTTGTTGTCAATGAAAATCGTAGAGAGGTGTTTGTTCTAGAGGTTGGCTGTACCTTTGACCACAGCCTAGAGGAGGCCTTTCTAACCAAGATGATGAAATACCAACAGCTAGAACAGACCATTTCACAGCTGGGCTACAGGTGTAAACTTCTAGTTTTCATATTTGGTAGCCTAGGTCATGTCCATAAGCTGGTTGTGAGAGGCCTTCAGATGTCTGGTCTCCCAAAGAGAAGGGCCAAGCAGTTAGCGAGATATTGTTCAATATCTACTATTATCGGCAGCCGCTCAATATGGAGGAGGCGCTGCTTTTTGTACCCATGAAGTGGATACTGACCGTTATCTTCCATTACATTATAACTGTATATATCAACCTGCCATGTTATCATCCTGTGTGTTTATGTGTATGCATTATTGTGGTTGCCGTCTGGGCACTCATGTAACTGACTGACTCACAGCAATTGACTGCACTATTACTGTTTATGTCCTTTGCATACTTGTATTTATGTGGACATAAATAAATATTTCAAATGTGTGTCTGTGTGTGTATGTTTCTTTTCTTTTCTTGTTTGAATTTTTTTTTTTTTTGTGTTGGTTATATAAAAAAAAACTTTTTCTGTACACATTTCTAAGTTGCCTTTTGCTATTTTGCAGTCTGTTGCTGTAGGAACACTTTCCAGACCGAGACTGACTAACATATCTGTTATGTATATTTTTGTGTTCAAACTGCTCATGTATATGCTGGTGATGAGTATATGACAAGAATAAAAATACTTGAAATATAGATTGGTTTGAGAAGCATAATCATTTGGAATAATAGCCTATATATGGAGACAGACAGACGGGGATGAAAGGGAGGGGGGGAGCTCAGAGCGCTTGGCTTTTCTGACCGGACTGGATCGCTCCGTGGAATTGGAGCTTAAAAGGGAAGCTTGTGATTCGTTTACTGCACTTCTCCAATGACCAGATTGTGCATAATTTTACGCTTAAAAGGCGTGGTTATAATGCTTAAGGCCACCTGTAGCCCACTAACCTGTGCTGCGCCGGGCGCTGGGCGCAGATTATAGGCCGATGCAACGATAGAGCACTATTAGTTTATTTAATTACCATTATTGTGAAGGTTTTAACCAGAAGTTTCTATGTTATTCTGGTTCACTTGACGCTTTTGCGGCTTCAGTCGGCCTCAGTCTGCATGCAAATCGTTATCATAACAGCTGTGTATAAATGCGAAATAAAAGGTGAACACTCAACGCTAGTTTGCCGTTTTATGCAGAGAGGGTTGTCGTCTAAACATGGCCTGAGTCAGACAACTTTGCACTTCATTCCATGTTTGAGGTACTGTATCCCAGTGAAACAATTCACGAGTGACATTTGCTTACAAATATTGTAGCAGATACAGTTTCGCAGGTGATATATTTTCTCCATGTCAATACAGGACAGGGACAGCATCATTTGTATGTGCAAAATGGTTGGTTCTTGATGAGATCACTGGAGAACCTGGCATAGATACAAATGGGGAGCCATGGCCAGGACAGATATTGTGTAAAGTGGAAAGTATCCCTCTTTTTGCTGAGAGCAGGGAAGTCAGTAAACACTGAACATACAGTGGCTCAGGTGAACTGGTTTAAAAAGCACAGTGACATGTGGCATTATGGGAACAATAGCAGCTGCACAGTTTGGGACAAAGACTTTGTTCCGTGGTCTCATGCATCTTTTATTCAAATGCAGAGAATTTTCAGCCAGTGTGCATGTTGTTCATGCAGAGTTTCCTTTCCTGGAGCTAGAGACAAATCTGTGAATGTTGTGGTAACACTACCCTCAGCAAGATGTGTTTAGAATAAGGTTAGATTTGCTAGCTAATTTAGGGATGGACGATAATGCAATATCTTTTATCATCTTTCAGTGAAATTATATTGTGTATGGTCAAAATCAGTGGGAAAAAAATGTAATTTGAGAGAAAAATCTGGGCCTTGAAAGTTTTTTAAATTAAGCATATAGACATATTTATTTTACTTGATGTGCATCTGCACAGTTTAAGTGTTCACACATTCAAACCTCTCTAATTGTTGTCTGTCTGTGAGCTTCTGTAAAACCTGCAAGTTCTCATTATAAAAATGCTCCCTATTGTAATAATACCTTGATCCATGTCTCAAACTATGTCATTTGAGTCCTTGAATTTGAAGTATAAGAAGCCATAATTGTGATGAAATGGGATAATTTGGGTATAACAACCCACAATTCTGCTGTCTGAACTGATGAGAAACTCAAACCAAATAAAGTATAAGTTGAATCTTTTTAAGCTTATTCTTTTGAAAAGTCAAAATAAGTGGTTGAACATTTGATCTTTGATGTCTGATAAGCTTAGAAGGACTAACAAGTAATATATTTCTAAGATGTGTACATAAAATGTGAATAATGTTCATGTAAAATTATTTTTTCTTTGATATTAAATTTGGATGTCTTGAAAGTGTGTTACTGTTGCCTTTTATTGACATTTTCATTAGTTAACTTTGTTGACAGAGGTAGCCATTTGGTGTCAAGCATACTAAAAAGCTTTAACAGATGTACACAGGAGATAAGGTGGAAAAACGTTTATGTATGAGTACCTGTGCA
Source organism: Poromitra crassiceps (assembly GCF_964638095.1). Taxonomy (NCBI): domain Eukaryota; kingdom Metazoa; phylum Chordata; class Actinopteri; order Beryciformes; family Melamphaidae; genus Poromitra; species Poromitra crassiceps. Next base: position 91,692,322 of record NC_139625.1, on the reverse strand, counting down.
TTGAAAAGTGATGCCAGGGTCTGAATGGCAGTATTTGACAAGTTGGGAGTGAGAACATGTCACACACCTTTTTTTGGCTATGAATCAATTGAATATCAAATTCAAAATATCACTATGCTAGTAGCTGTGCTCCATTCTATAAAATTAAATTAGGAAAATACTGCTAATATGCAGCAGACTTGGTTGTAAAATACCGAGAACATATATCTTTATATTTGTCATGAGGTCATATTTGGATATTGTGGGATATACACATGATGTACCTGGACATTTATTTGACCACCACAAATACTGAGTATTTCCCCAGACACAGAGCACACCCATACCAACAAATCATACCCTTGATATGCTCCACGCATGAGTCATATCAGTGAAATATCAGTGTCAAGATATCAGTTTGTGTTGTATCTGTACACCATATTTCATATTTTCTTCAATGACAGCAACAAAAACACATGCACCAGATTCATTCATATTATAGCCAAATACTGAGTCCACATATTTCCAATATGGCATGAGCCATGAGGGCATATTTGGATATTTTATTTAGTGTGTATGTCAACATTAGATGTATCTGGACACGGTATACTATATGAGGCAAATATGGCTCAGTATTTGACCTGACATGAAATATATACAAAAAAATATCCGGATATGCGCCTAATTCTTGCAGAGTTCTGGGGTCTTTCACGCAGTGCACCCTGCTTGTTTTGTCCTGCATCTGAGTGTGATTGCTGTGTTCACATGTGCAAATCAAACCGATTTTTAGGGGGAAACACTCCCAGTTTGAAACAACTGCTCCAAACGAGCAGGTGTGAATCCACTCTCTGATTCAAGATCACCACATGAATGTTTCAGCTAGTGAGCTTGGTTGGAGAAAGCTCCTCTCACCTTAATAACTGAACTGTGTGTGAACTGAACAGCATGAGGCTCCAATGATGAGCGACAGCTCTATTTAGCCACAGTGCTGACATAGCCAGTCTGACAGAGAAAATGTCTGGCAGATGTTGCCTCTCCATACGTGAGAGTCCAGTCTCCAGTGTGACATAGAAAATGTGTGATTCTCAGCCTTCTAGCAGGCATTGCCTCTCCCTACCTGAGAGAGTCCAGTCTCCAGTGTGGATCCTCGAGTCCAGCAGAGAGCAGCTTCACTCCTGAGGCTCCTGGATGATTGTAGCTCAGGTCCAGCTCTCTCAGATGGGAGGGGTTGGAGCTCAGAGCTGAGGTCAGAGAAGTACAACCTTCCTCTGAGAGCATACAGCCTGACAGCCTACACACACATGCATGTGCACACACACACACACACACACACACACACACACACACACACACACACACACACACACACACACACAGTGATGTATAGTTTGCATGAACAACTTGAGAGACAATTTAAATTTGAAACTGGGATGTCTATTAGACATGACAAATAAAGGAAATAAAAGGGTCAATGGCCGATTTAATGTTAGTCTCACCTTATATACTGATATCTAAGTTGATATACAAGTTTTAACCTGATTTTATGGTACAAAAATTTACAAAATGTTAAGTAATAATATAATAGTAAAAGTACATCCTGACCTGAGAGTCTCCAGTCTACAGTGTGGACTCCCCAGTCCAGTAGAGAGCAATTTCAAACCAGAATCCTGCAGGTCATTGTTAATCAAGTCCAGCTCTCTCAGACTAGAGGACTGTGAGCTGACAACAGAGGCCAGAGCTTCACAGCTTCTCTCTGACAGCTGGCACACACGCAGCCTAAAGGACAAGAAGACAATCATGTGGAAATATTATTCTGTTATATTTAATGTCATTATTGTATTATTTCTACTGACAGACTGTATTGATGAGGCCCTGGTCTAAAGCAGGTCCACTGTGTTTGCATGGTGCTGTATGTAGGAGGAAATCCTTTCACAACTTAGGGACACCTTAATTGTCTCCATCTTTAAAGGATGCTTTACCGATAAAAACCCACTTTGTATCATTAATAATCTCGGTAATATAAGTACATGGGCAGTGTTTACCATCTCTATCTGTTTTCCTCACAGAGAAAAATGTTCACGCTGCTGCGTGCAGAAACTCCGCCCCTGCCAGCTGCAAGTCATTGGGTTTGTGATTCTCCGTGGATGTGTGCATACTTCAAAATTAAAAATAAACAATAACAACCACCTCAGAGCAGATTCTGGTCTTGAGCAGAACTTCTGTAGTTCCGTTATGACCCGTTGTGGTTGTGACGTAAAACGCCTCACAACAGAATGCTTTGCCAGAGGAGGAAATGGGAGCTCTCCATGAGGAAAACAGAGAAAAGGTAGACACTGCCCATGTGCTTACATTACCACCATTGGGAAAACTCTAGCTCGGGTTTTTGCAAACAGACTGATCTCCAGACTCCTTGGTTTTGGCAGAAATTGGCTGCCGAGGCAAATACATCAAAATACTGAGACTGCTGGATGACATGTCAGCCACAGGACTCAGTGGGGGTGGTGATGAAACAGACATTTAGGCTTGACACCTGAGTCAAGCAGCACTGTGTCATTGCTTCTACCTTGTTCTCCATTTTCATTGCCGCTATCCTACATCTAACAGGTAAACATCTGACACAAGGAGTCAGAATAATGTACAGGACTATTTGTTCAAAATAGACTTATTTATTTGTTCGACATGGACTTATTTATTTTTTCAACATGGCCTTATTCACAGTATTTGTTAAACATAGGCTTATTTATTTGTTCAACTTATTTATTTGAAAAGCAGAATATAATTTAGTGACCAAGACCAGATTCAGCTGGACCAGTTCGTACTTCAGATTTTTGTCTCCCATTCATTTGAATGGAAACTGCCGGTGAAAACGTTCATGAACAGATTCAACAAAAGATCCTGCTGCTGTGATTTTCTTTCTGATTCCCCCCCCCCCCCATTATCTCGCCAACTGTACTTGTCCAATCCCCCTGGTGTCCCAGTCGCTGCTCCACCCTCTGCCGATCTGGGGAGAGCCGTAGACTAGCTTCTCCGACACATGCGCAGTTGCCAGCCGCTTCTTTTCACCTGACAGCAGTGGGCGGGAGCTTCACTGGCAAGATGTAGCACGTGGGATGATCACGCTATTCCCACCAGTTCCCTTCCGCCCCGTACAGGTGCCCCGTCGTGCCTGTATGGACACTCGACCAAGCCGGAGGTAACATGAGGGCACGAAGCAGTGACCCTCGTGTTGGTAGGCAGGAAATCTACCACTGTACTACCCAGACACCCATGCTGCTGTGATTCTAAATTGACATTTGGTTCTTCTGTTTAGAACAGAATATCACCAAACAGCAGGATAGTTCCTGTTTGGGAGACTGGATCTACTTTATTTTTAAATACTTATTTTAGTGTGAACAAAGAACAGAAATGCAATGTTACTGTGGACCAGTTGCTTGTTTCGCTATAGTCCATTTGATATTTTTTAGCTTGCTCGTACTTCTTTCTTTACTTCACTGGCTCTTGGTTTTCTGCTGCATTCAGGTCAAACTGGAAGTGGCTTCAATGCTTTGTTTCATCATTCTTATTTAAATTTATTTAAATACGTTTTTATTAAAGGTCCTATCCGTAAGTTCTAACTATTACTGACACCGGTGGCCGTTAGAGTAACTGCAGGCAGCATGTGAACAAGCTGGTCTGCGGGCACCATACTCGCACGTGCACAAGCAGCTGCCTGGCAACAGCAGACTGTGTTGGTTGCTTAACTTGCTTTGTAACGTTAACTCAGAAAAGTCATTTGAAAATGGCAACCTGGACAATTTATCGGTCAGATCAGCCTCATAATGCCCAGGAAGGATTCTGGATGAATTATCAGACGTTATTGTGGCATGTTTGGTCGTGTTTTGGCTTGCATTGGCTGCGGAGAAATGGATAAGGATATTAACGTTAGCGTCAGCAAGCAACTACCCTGCTTCCCCTGTATTATACGGTACCGTCTAATCAGAATCAGAATCACTTTTATTGTCACAGTATGCAAGTTACATACGAGGAATTTGTCTTAGTGTCTGTATGCAGCGTAGCGGTTACATCAATATACAGGGATAAGAAGTAGGAAGATAACTAACGGCAATCGCAAGGTTGCAAAAGCAATCAAATCGAGTCAATATATACAATATGTACATGAGTGGTAAAGTGTTTTGCGGATGATAAATATGAATTTACGTTGGATTTACATGAGATTTACAGACTAATATACGTTAAATAGGCAGTGGATTTACATGAATTTACCGTCAGAGTTAGATAAGAGTTTACATTGAATGTACATGAAATGTACAGGCTAAGTTAAATAGGCATTAATGTGCAGGGAATTTACATCAATTTACCAGTCCCAGTTAGACAGGCATTAAATTAGATACAGTATGAGTTCCAGTTTTATGGGGGGGGGGGGTTCAGTTGAGTTTAGGAGGAGGTAGTGAGTTCGTGTGTGGGGGGGGTTGTTGGTGAGGCCCTTGGCGGAAGGGGTTTCCGGGCCTTGTTGGTGAGGCTGATGGCGGTTGGGAAGTGCCTGCAGTTGACCAAACTGAACACTCAAACAATGTTGCATGAGCGTAACAGTAATGTTAGGCATATTTACGACTGTTACATTGATTATCCACACAAGACGGTAACGTTATTAGTGGAGCTGGGTGGTAATTTCTATCAGGCACACCAGCACAAAAGGCACTGGTGGAGGTGCGTCAGGCAGCAATGTCCGGCAGGTAGACCATCAACCTGTATCATGATAATGTAAATCTGTAAATCAATATTAGTTAGCCACGATTAGCATCAAGCTAACATTATAATAATGTGCAGTCTCACTGCAGCTAACTGCAGTCAGAGCCTGCTCCCCCCGGGCCGTCTAATGTCTGGCGTTGATGTGAGCTGGACGGGACCAAACTGAACAGTCACACAATGTTCCATAAGCATAGTTAGGTTATGCATATTTACGACTGTCGCATTCATTATCAACACAAGACGGTAACGTTATTAGTGGGAGTAGGTGGCAATTTCAATAAATGTAAAACTGTAAATCTATTAGTTATCCGTGTATAGCATCAACCTAACGTTATAATATTAGGCAGTCTCACCACAGCTAACTGCAATCAGCCAAACAATGTTCCATGACCATAAGCATAATGGTAGTAACATTAGGCATATTTGCGACTGTTGCATTACTTCACACAAGATGGCAATGTTATTAGCGTAGTTTCTGACCAGGTGGTAAATCCATTAGCAAGCAGCTAACGTTATCGGCCAAAACATTACAGCAGCTCCAAGGTCCCTCCATGAACCAAAAACACAGCCCCGACTCTAGTTTCCCTCCGAAGCTGGTCACATTGCTGCTGTCTGGCCAGATGGGCTTCACTAGATAAATATTTATTTATTTTTTGTGTGGACTTTTTGCTGGAGTCTGTGTTGTTTTTTTTCCGCTGGCAGCTAGCGACAAACGTAATGTCACTGCCTGTTAGCCTTCTTCTTCGTTGGTAATATTTCCGGCCGGAGCCAGGTGGACAACGGGCAGGCTCGTGAACGCGCAGAATGTCACATCAGCCAAATTTGACCAGCAGCAAATATGAATGCCAAGAGCTGGGCTCATCTTTTTAATTACAGAACGGCACATTCACTCATTAGTAATAGAAAACACTTTGTGAAGGTTTATTTTCTGCCAAAACCTACGGATAGTACCTTTAACTTATTATTATTGTCATTAATTTATTATTATTATTATTATTATATTCTGGCAGTAAAGAAATGTTTTAAATGAAAGTTGACTGATCTATTCAACTTTTATTAAAGAGCAAAATTAACCCGACTCTGTAAACCCTGAACAACTTGACAGACAATTTAAATTTGAAACTGGAATGTCTATTGGACCTCCTGACGAATAAAGGAAAGAAAAGGGTCAATGGCAGATTTAATGTTAGTCTCACCTTATATACTGATATCTAAGTTGATATTCAAGTTTTAACCTGATTTTACGGTACAATAATTTACAAAATGTTAAGTAATACTATAATAGTAAAAGTACAAATCCTGACCTGAGAGTCTCCAGTCTACAGTGTGGACTCCCCAGTCCAGTAGAGAGCAATTTCAATCCTGAATTCTGCAGGTCATTGTTACTCAAGTCCAGCTCTCTCAGACTAGAGGACTGTGAGCTGACAACAGAGGCCAGAGCTTCGCAGCTTCTCTCTGACAGTTGACATGCACTCAGCCTAAAGGACACGAAGACAATCATGTGGAAATATTATTCTGTTATATTTAATGCCATTATTGTATTATTTCTACTGACAGACTGTATTGATGAGGCCCTGGTCTAAAGCAGGTCCACTGTGTTTGCATGGTGCTAACACAAGCAGCTGCCTGGCAACAGCAGACTGTGTTGGTTGCTGAACTTGCTTGGTAACGTTAACTCAGAAAAGTCACTTGAAAACGGCAACCTGGACAATTTATCAGTCAGATCAGCCTCTAATGCCCAGGAAGGATTCGGGATAGATTATCGGACGTTATTGTGGCATGTTTGGTCTTAGCCAGTCAAACAATGTTCCATGACCATAAGCATAATGGTAGTAACATTAGGCATATTTGCGACTGTTGCATTACTTCACACAAGATGGTAATGTTATTAGCGTAGTTTCTGACCAGGTGGTAAATCCATTAGCAAGCAGCTAACGTTATCGGCCAAAACATTACAGCAGCTACAAAGTCCCTCCATGAACAAAAAACACAGCCCCGACTCTAGTTTCCCTCCGAAGCTGGTCACATTGCTGCTGTCTGGCCAGACGGGCTTCACTAGATAAATATTTATTTCTTTTTTGTGTGGACTTTTTGCTGGAGTCTGTGTTGTTGTTTTTTTCTGCTGGCAGCTAGCGACAAACGTAATGTCACTGCCTGTTAGCCTTCTTCTTCGTTGGTAATATTTCCGGCCGGAGCCAGGAGGACAACGGGCAGGCTCCTGAACGCGCAGAACGTCACATCAGCCAAATTTTCTGGGAAAATTTGACCAGCAGCAAATGTGAATGCAAAGAGCTGGGCTCATCTTTTTAATTACGGAACGGCGCATTCACTCATTAGTAATAGAAAACACTTTGTGAAGGTTTATTTTCTGCCAAACCTACGGATAGTACCTTTAACTTATTATTAACACATTCACTGACAACAGTTTTCTCAATACTGTAGGTAGCTTCTGCCAAGGTTTTTTTTTGAGGATTCTGGCTCATCTTTCAAGAGCCGAGGATTATTTTCTGCTAGGACTTTGTGAACACAAAATATCTCAAAAGAACTGATAGAATGTGTGCTTTCTCTGTCTAAAATAGTTAGTTTGTAGAGTTAGTAGTTATGTAGGCATTAGCAGTTGAATACAGCATGGTTTCAGCGTCTGAAAAGGAAAGCTGAGAAAAATGCCTTTTTGTGAAATTCGATAGAACAGTCACTTTAACCATTTATTTTTGGCATCAGTAAGACATCAGACATCTAAACAATAGTTCTGAACAGTAATTTCCTCCATAACAGCACCCCCACCCCCCTCTCCTTCAAACCTCCCTCCGTGGGTGTGTCTCTGGTGGCTGCAGCCTGTGTCACAAGCGAGTTTCTGCTGCCTGTCTGTGCTGCCTGGCGGCCCCTCGTCGGGCGAGTCTGGATGGGGCTCGTTCGTTTCTTGGGGTTTCGGTTGAGAGCTGGGATGAAGCTGCGTGCGATTCTGGGCTTTATGCTGCGTGTTTTAAAGTGTGTTGCACCCAGTCTATTTTTGGAACCCCCCACCGTTGTGCGCCACCGTTGTGCGCCAGCGCGAAAGCGTTTTCGCCAAACCATTCTACAGTATGAGAATGGTTTCCTCACGCTTTTCCCTGCAGTTTTGGCTCGGCTTTCTCTAGTCTGGAGAGCACTGTCGCCACTTAGTGGGTCGGTGGAATGGGTTGTACACGTTCGGTGGCTCCCATATTTATATAGGAGATGTAGGGGGCTTTGATCAACGTCCCACCGTCATTTTTTTTTTTGACGAGTTAACTCATCCACGGCAGTCAACCGTTGTTTATTTTTTTGACGAGTTAACTCGTCCACGGTAGTGAACGTGTTAATGTCATTAATTTATTATTATTATTATTATTATTATTATATTCTGGCAGTAAACAAATGTTTTAAATGAAAGTTGACTGATCAATTCAACTTTTATTCAAGAGCAAAATTAACCCGACTGTAAACAACTTGACAGACAATTTAAATTTGAAACTGGAATGTCTATTGGACCTCCTGACAAATAAAGGAAAGAAAAGGGTCAATGGCGGATTTAATGTTAGTCTCACCTTATGTACTGATATCTAAGTTGATATACAAGTTTTGATTTTACGGTACAATAATTTACAAAATGTTAAGTAATACTACAATAGTAAAAGTACACATCCTGACCTGAGAGTCTCCAGTCTACAGTGTGGACTCCCCAGTCCAGTAGACAGCCATTTCAATCCAGAATTCGGCAGGTCATTGTTACTCAAGTCCAGCTCTCTCAGACTAGAGGACTGTGAGCTTACAACAGAGGCCAGAGCTTCGCAGCTTCTCTCTGACAGTTGACATGCACTCAGCCTAAAGGACAAGAAGACAATCATGTGGAAATATTATTCTGTTATATTTCATGTCATTATTGTATTATTTCTACTGCTGACAGACTGTATTGATGAGGCCCTGGTCTAAAGCAGGTCCACTGTGTTTGCATGGTGCTGTATGTAGGAGGAAATCCCTTCACAACTTAGGGACACCTTAATTGTCTCCATCTTTAAAGGATGGCTTTACCAATAATCAACCCACTTTGTATCATGAATCATCTCGGTCATATAAGCACATGGGCAGTTTTTACCATCTCTAACTGTTTTCCTCGCAGAGAAAAATGCTCACGCTGCTGTCTGCAGAAACTCTGCCAGCTGCAAGTCATTGGGCTTGTGATTCTCCATGGATGTGTGCATATTTAAAAATTAAAAGGTACAAAAAGGCACGCACATCCAGCAGTGAACGGTTAAAACCAGGTGCAGGACCGAAGTGCAAATGAGTAATAAAAAATAGAGTCCGCACACTGGCAGCTGCTCCCAAATATTTAATCGGAGACCACAAAAAGTGTGACGTTTCGGGCAAAGCCCTTCCTCAGACATAAATTAAGTGTAGGGACACACCCCTTAAGTACCCTCACAGGGGTCACCTGACACATCATGTGATACATAGAAGAGTTAGAAGACATACAGTGCACTTATTCGACCAGTATACAAAATAATCAAATAGCAACTGGCAATATCAAAACTTGAATGTCTCAAAGGACAAGTAAAGTAACGACAGATTCAGAAGAACTTGAATATCACATAAACAAAGATTATCAGGTGTAAACCGTCATAATGAAATATAATATTAAGAAGAAAGTGTGTTTACTGAATATACATCAACACGAAGTGTGGAGTTCCTTGAGACTAATCATACAGGAGAGGTATCTGATTCCACACTTTGGGAGGCCCTTAACACATTGAGTGCCACAGCGCTTCAGTAAAATTGTCTGGAGCCTGTGCCAGATTCACTTCCATTCAGTTGAAAACAGCTATAGAATTTTTTCTATTAGGGCTATATTGACAGGGCTGGACTCTAATGAAACATTGGACACTCCTGCTTCTTCCAAAGAAGAAATTTTGTTTCTAGACAGTTCCATTATGAAATGACAGCCTCTGAAAGAAGAGCACTTTCAAGGGTTTTCTGCTTTTTTTTTTTACTTTTCAAGATAAAGTCACTTTTATGAATACTTTTTGCACTCTAATTTCAAGCACATTCACTGACTCTGGCTGGTGTTTTCTGATGTGGTGGCGTGGTGTGGTTCTGTGCAGCCTGCGTGCCCCACCCCCCTCTCCCCCCCCCCCCCCCCCCCCCCCTGAGCTGCGGGCTCCTCCCCACACGCACAGAGTCTGTTTTCTCAGCCTCCGTTTTTGCCCGGATCGCAGCGCAACAAGGAAATGGCAAACAGGAGTTACGGGACTGAAGGAAAAGGCTTGGCCGTTCGGCTTCAGGTGCTGCCTTTCTGGCAGGGAATCGTGTGGAGAAACTATATGCAGACAGATAGACAGAAGCAGAAGAGCTCAGTTGTGGGCGCGGATGCAGCCAACTGTCAGCTGCAGACAGAGCAATCTATATGGCTCTGGCTGCAGCATGCATCGGTTTCCCCTTTGATCACAGCTTTTCCGCTTTCTCCTGCACAAAGTAAAGGATCTGAGGTGGGTGGCGCAGCTCCCATGTAGATGTTTAAGGTGGCGCCGTGTGATCCCTTGAAGGGATTCATGCTCACTGGCTGGGTACGACCTTAAACAGCAGAATTATGGAATAATATGAATTATGATTTTAGGACGTCCACAGACGTCCTTGGCACTCCTCGTTACTTTTTTTTAGGACGTGCACAGACGTCCTTGGCACTCAATGTGTTAAGGTAGTTATGAGGGGTCACATAATCTCTTTCGAAGCCTCAAAAAAGAAGAGAACAGCGCCGCAGACTGGTGGAGATTGAAAACACACTCCCAACCATCGAACAGTCCTAGAGGAACTCCCTTCTACAAGATGACTATAATAAGATTTTGAATTTAAAATACGAATATAACCGCATTCTCAGTGGAAACATAGGTAAACTTCTACTCAAGCTCAAACAGAGACACTTTGAGTTGGGCAATAAACCGGAGAGGCTGTTAGCCAGACAGTTGAAGGGAGCCCAGGCAAGCCGTGCAATTCATAATAATACATCTAAATCAGGTGACCTACTAATCAACCATAAGTAAATAAACAATCGCTTTAAAGAATTCTACTCTTATTACTTACTTATACACTGCTAAATCTCAGGCCACTGATGCAGACTTTGCCAGATTTTTTGACTCCCTTAATCTGCCACAGTTGGACGAGTCAGCCAGATTAGAACTGGACTCAGATATAACGGAGAGTGAACTAGTCGAGGCAATTAAATAATTGTCCTCAGGTAAAGCAACAGGCCCAGACAGGTATGACTGTGAATTCTACAAGGCATTCCATAAGACCCTTGCCCCAGTTTTACTTAGGATGATTAAAGATTCCATTAAAAATGATGGACTTCCAAAATCACTATATGAGGCGAACATATGCATCCTGTTAAAAAAAGGCAAAGATGAGACAGAACCCGGCAGTTACAGACCCATTGCTCTCCTCAACTTCGACCAAAAATCTGTCACAAAAATACTAGCTAATAGACTGGGAAGGCATACTGTATTGCATCAATCATACATTCCGAACAAACAGGGTTTATTCCAGGTAGATTTTCATTTAATAATGTGCGCTGGCTCCTTAACAATCTATACAGTGACCAGGCAGGGGACTCTAAAGTGGCCATTTTGTCTCTAGATGCCGAAAAGGCGTTTGATCAGATAGAGTGGCCATATATGTTTGAGGCGCTCCAAAGATTTGGGTTTAGGGATTCCTTTATTGCATGGGTAAAAATTATATATCTTTGTCCATCATCCTGTATTCTTACCAATAAAGACAAATCTGGGCCTTTCGCTTTACAGAGGGGGGTGAGACAGGGGGATCCGCTCTCTCCTTTACTCTTCGATCTAGCCCTAGAACCCCTTGCAATAGGTATAAGGAGCCACCCCGATATCAGAGGTGTCAAGATAGGAAACCTGGAAAGCCGTGTTAGCCTTTACGCAGATGACACATTCTTATACCTTATGAATCCAGAAATTTCTGTTCCTCCTTTGTTAGATTTTATTGAAGCATTTGGCAAACTCTCTGGATACACTATCAATTGGGGTAAAAGTGAATTCATGCCTTTAACAGACAGTTTAGACTCTGATTTCCTCCTCACCCTACCATTCAAAATTGTATATGACCACTTTACATATTTAGGACTTAGAATACCCCGAAATCCAAAACTTTTATATAAAATCAATTATGTCGACTTGGTCACGAAGCTCAAATTTAATATAGAGAAGTTGCAGATCCTGCCCTTGTCTATGGTGGGGCGTATCAATGCAATCAAGATGATGTCCCTTCCTAGATTTCTGTATCTGTTTCAGAATTTGCCAATTTTTTTGTGTTCATCTTTTTTTAAGAAATTGGATTCCATTGTCCTTCTATTTATCTGGGGATATAAAGCTCATCGCATAGCAAAAGCACATCTGCAAAAGTCAACAGACGAGGGTATATTAGGCCTTCCAGTATTTAGACACTATTACTGGGCAGCAAATGCCAGGGCATTGACTTATTGGAAATTGGGACTTCCAGGTGACACACTGGCTAGTAATGCCCCCTTGTGGCTGAACATTGAAGCTACATTGGTGAAAAATTCCTCCCTTTCCACTTTGCTTTTCTCCATGACTGAATCCCCAGGTAAATTGATTGGCAATAATTTTATTTTAAGAAACTCAAGATTTTGAACCAGATTAGAAGTGTCAAGAAATTGCCAAATGTTTCTGTACACACTCCCATATGCCACAACCACATGTTTTTGTCATCTCAGACAGATGGGGCGTTCGCTGTCTGGAGGGACAGGGGACTTGCGAGTCTTGGTGACTTATATATAGATGGTCAGTTTGCCTCTTTTGATCAGTTGACAACAAAATGTAATATTCCGAATTCCCACCTTTTTCGTTACTTCCAAATTCGACATTATATTAAGGAAATAATCCCTAATTTTGAAACCTTGCCAGGGAGTTGCCCATTCTATGAGCTCCTGCAGCTTCCTCCGGACTCCAAACATCTGATATCACGCTTTGTATATCTATTTACTACTCCTGTGCCCTCCAACCATTTGAAAGAAGCTTGGTCTGCTGAACTGGGGCTTGAAGTGTCTGGTGACATTTGGGCAGAGGGTTTGTGTAGAATTCAAACTTGCTCGATTAATGTCAGGTACAAACTTATTCAATTCAAGGTCATCCACAGACTTCATTACTCAAAGACTAAATGACACAGAATTTATCCATCAGTGTCTCCAGTATGTGACAGATGCAAGGGTGCAGAGGGCTCCTTATCACATCTTTTTTGGTTCTGCCCGCATTTAAATGAGTTCTGGCACAAAATATTTCAGTGGTTTTCCTGTGTCTATGAAAAAAAACATTCCTCCTGACCCAGAGCTAGCACTTTTTGGTTGTTCAGAAGCTGCTTTAAGCTACCCAGTAGAAGAACAAGCGGCACTGATGATGGGTATGATGGCTGCCAAAAAAATTATTTTGACAAACTGGAAGTTACCTGCACCCCCCTGTTTTCAGAAATGGCTTAACGAAATGATCATAATTATACAGATGGAGAGAATACGTTATCATAAATCCAAAGGGCCAAATAAATTATTGAAAATATCTTAAAAGATAAATAACCACTTTGTAATGTCACAACTCATGTACCCATCCTACCTTCGTTCTGTATACCTGAGATTGTAACCTTCTGAAACATACCGCAAATTTCAATCAGTATTATGTCTGGTAACTTGTTTTTTTTTGTCTTGTCTTGTCTTTGTTATTGCTGTCGTGATCGTCACGTTATTGTAATTGTTGTTTAAGTTTTATGGTTGTTTGTCTTTAAGTATTAATATAAAACTGAAAATAAAATATATAAAAAAAGAAGAGGGAGGCCAAAAGATGGAGGCCAAAAGATGATGAAAACGAGATCAGTTTCATCATCTTTTGGCCTCCATCTTTTGGTTTCTTAATTCAATCAAATGCCTACCGCTGTAAATATATATATATATATATATATATATTATATATATATATCTATACTGGAGAACATCACCAAATTTCCTCCAAGGTTTTGTTTCAGAAGAGGCAACAACATCAGAGACGCTGTTGTCAGGTCCATGTATTCGACTCCTAGGCCCATTGACTCTAGCTGGCTTAGTAAGGGGTTGTGCAGCAATTTCCGCTGTGGCAGGTGCACACACTGTTCCAACACCACAGACACCAAGGTTTTCTTCCACCCTAAAACCGGACAACAGTATAAAATCAAAGGCTTCATTAATTGTAATACCACGAATGTTATTTATTTACTTAAGTGCCCGTGCGGAAAAATTTATATCGGTCATACAAAACGTAGTCTTAAATTACGCATAGCCGAGCACAAAGCGGCCATTAGAAATGGTAACATGGATTACATAATAGCTAAACATTACAAGGAACGTAACCATGGTTCAGCAGCCACTCTTAAGTTTGTTGGTATTGAGAGAGTTTCCCTCCCACCTAGGGGAGGGAACATGAAGAAACTCCTTTTACAGAGAGAGTCCTATTGGATTTTCACTTTGGACTCAATGGAGCCTCATGGGCTCAATGACAATCATGAGTTGTATTCTTTTTTGTAATGAGTGTAATGAGGGTAATATCGTTGTCCTGTTTTTTTGTTTTTGTATTTTTCACATCTATTTTAAATTTATTACTTTTGTACAATGGGTACATACAAACTTGTATGTTTTGATTGCCCCAAACAAACCCCCCCCCCCCCCCCCCCCCTTGTTGTTATGGGGATTACACCATCTCCTGGGGATCTTCAGCAACTGCTGCACTTTACACTGCTGCAGCTGCTGTACTTTTTCCTTTCCTGCATTGACTCTCTTTAGGAGGTTTCCTGCCCTTTTAATGTGATTGCGGGCATTTCTGGTTCCAAATGTGTTGAGCCTTACACTTGTTGCCCATTAAGGTATGTTTTTATTGTGTAACCTGTGTTTCCTCATTTAATTGCTTAATTGACCTGTTCATTGAGGGGCGGGCCGTTCAGTCACACGGCCTGCTACAAAGGTGTTTGTAATCACTGCACTTTTACTATGAACCTGATGAAGCAGCAAGCCTGCGAAACGCGTTGTTCTGCTAAAATAAATATGATCTTTTGATATAACTTTGGTCACCCTGTTCTTCTGGAGTGTTGCGGTCAACTTCATATGGACTTGTTCCTGTAGAGACTGTTTTTATGTTATTTTGATCCTGCTTGCTGTGACCAGCACCTCCCTGCTTGGATTGTGCACGAGTAGCCTACTTTTCCCTTGATCTGCTCTCTGGGGGTATTTGGCAAGATACCCTTTTACTGCGTTGCACTCCAACCTGCATAATGCCTGGTGACACAGAAGTGCCTGCTCACCTCGCCCAACAAGCCCAGTGTCTATCAATAAGTGACTCTGAAGCCCAAAAGATACTGTCACATCTATCACTTTTTGATGGTGAACATGGACCATCAGATGATACTGCGGTGAGTGACCTAAAGAACTCTATTGAACATTTGCAAAAGAAAGAAAGTCGCCTTAAGTGGCACTCAATCACCCTTTCTGAATATTGGAAAACCAAGCACATACCTCGGGGACTGAGAATTAACAAACAGCCCTCTTTTGGTAAAGATGATCCCAACTTTATTCAGAAATGGGAACAAGTACTGAATAAATGTTCTATGGACTTGGTTCTACTGATCATTGACCAAACAAACAGAGAAGCTGAAAAGTTGAACATTGAGACGCAACAGGTCAAAGAGAAATTGCGCAATAAACTCAATCCAGATGAACTCACAGACCTGGAGCGCAAATTGAATGAGGACACTATTATGTTTGAAAATGAATTGAAGATTCTCAAAAGGAAAAAGTTTGAACGAGACGCCGAAGACTACAGGAGCGGAACCGTCTACAACTGGCAGCAGTCCGGGAGGAGACAGGAAAGACATCAGCCACACCGATGGGTCCCGTCTGGCCACAAAGAGCGCTTTACGCACGGCGCACGGAGCAGAGAGGAGCGCTACACGCATGGCGAACGGAGCGTAAAGCAGCGCTTTACGCACGGCCGGAGAGGCTACCCCACTGATGAATCAACAGACTTCGCCTTATCCAGTGACTCCAACTACTCACAGGACGAGCGTTTTTTAGACGCACCACACGACCCTCGACCTTGGGGCGACCAGTGGCAGAGGGGCAGAGGAAGAGGACGAGGAGGGGTAAAACCAGGAAACGCTCCCCCTTTTTCAGTCATCACCAGAAGCCAGAGCAACAGGCGGTAATTAACATTTCAGACTGTCCCCTTACTACTGCCCAAACGTCTGTTCTGAGTAAAGGGCTCTCTTTTGTCCCGACCAATAGAGTGAATGCTTTCAAACTGAAGGTGGACTGTTATAAATTCTTTAGGCTTTTACATCTTAAGCATCATTTCAGAAACGTTGACCAGACGCCTGTTAATCCATTAGACAGATTTAAGAAGTCTTCATCCTTTTGTCCCACCAGCACTCTAAGTCCAACTTTGGTCACTTTTAGTAAATTAGTAGAATGGGACATCCAAAAACTTATTAAATCACATGGTGATGTTAAAGTCCAGCAAAATGTATCTTTGTTGGAGAGAAAAGCCCTAAATGAGCTCAAGCTAAATGACAATATTGTAATTAAACCAGCGGATAAAGGTGGATCTATTGTGGTACTTAACACTAGAGATTATGTTGCTGAAGCTATGCGGCAGCTTGGAAATATTGCCTTTTATAGACCACTCCCCAACAATCCTGTTGAACAATTGATGAAAGACATGGATACAATTCTAAATGATGCGCTGAGTAACAATCTAATCGATAAAAAACAATATGAGTTCCTTAAAGTTGATTTTCCTGTCACACCTGTCTTTTATTTGTTACCCAAGATTCATAAATGTTTGGTTTCTCCTCCTGGACGTCCTATCGTCAGTTGCAATAACTCTCTATCTGAACCCTTAAGCCAATTTGTTGATTTTTTCATCAAGGATATTGCTAAAACTTTACCTTCATACGTTGCTGACACCAGGGATGTAATTAAACGACTGAATATGGATATTCCTGAAAATGCTTTTTTGGTGTCTTTCGATGTGGAAAGCTTGTACACAAATATTCCTCATGATGATGGTCTAGCTGCTATGTCTTTTTTCCTTGACAATAGGGATGATATTCCTGCAAATTTGTTATTAAAATTGACCAATTTTATTTTGAAGTCTAATTACTTTATGTTTGACAATAAGTTCTATATACAGACCCAAGGTACGTCTATGGGCTCAGCCTTTGGGCCTAATTATGCAAACTTATTTATGGGTCATTGGGAGTCTCGGTTTATTCATAACCATTCTTCCTCTCCCCTTTTGAAACATGTCTTATTTTGGGTAAGATACATAGATGACATTTTGTTGGTCTTTCTGGGTTCAGAGAGTGAACTACACGAGTTCAGAGATTATATCAATGGTACACACCCCACACTCAGATTCTCCATGGTATTTGACAAGAAGCAAATTGATTTTTTAGATTTACGGATTTCTGTTGAACATGATGGCTTAAGCACCACCATTTTTAGAAAACTTACCGACAGGAACAGTGTGTTGCACGCACGTAGCCACCATCCCAGACGTTTAGTTGAAAATATCCCATATGGACAGTTTTTACGTCTCAAACGCATCTGTACTGACCCTGTTGACTTTGAATCGAAAGCTAATGAAATGCACGCCCGTTTTAAACAGCGGGGCTATAAAGAGTCTACCATCCGGACAGCCAGAAATAAGGTCAGTACAGTACATAGGGAGACCCTCCTAGACCCTGGTAATAAGGAGCCACAAGAGTATCGAGTCACTTTTGTTTCAGAGTTTAGTACAGCTTCCCAGGCCATTAAAGATATCATTTGTAGACATTGGAAGAACGTGCTTGAATGCGACCCTCTACTGGAGAACATCACCAAATTTCCTCCAAGGTTTTGTTTCAGAAGAGGCAACAACATCAGAGACGCTGTTGTCAGGTCCATGTATTCGACTCCTAGGCCCATTGACTCTAGCTGGCTTAGTAAGGGGTTGTGCGGCAATTTCCGCTGTGGCAGGTGCACACACTGTTCCAACACCACAGACACCAAGGTTTTCTTCCACCCTAAAACCGGACAACAGTATAAAATCAAAGGCTTCATTAATTGTAATACCACGAATGTTATTTATTTACTTAAGTGCCCGTGCGGAAAAATTTATATCGGTCATACAAAACGTAGTCTTAAATTACGCATAGCCGAGCACAAAGCGGCCATTAGAAATGGTAACATGGATTACATAATAGCTAAACATTACAAGGAACGTAACCATGGTTCAGCAGCCACTCTTAAGTTTGTTGGTATTGAGAGAGTTTCCCTCCCACCTAGGGGAGGGAACATGAAGAAACTCCGGTAACCCTTTATTTTACAGGTCCCTAGTTACATATGAACTATTTGTAATTACACATGAACACCAAATGTAATTACACATGAACACCAAATGTAATTACATAGTAATTACCAATAGTTATAAATCATGTTCATATGTAGTTACAAAATGTAATTACACATGAACACCAAATGTAATTACATAGTAATTACCAATAGTTATAAATTATGTTCATATGTAGTTACATAGTAACGGACCTGTAAAATGGAGTGAGCCTGTTCCATTGTAGTTAATATGTAGTTATATTGTAACGGACCTGTAAAATGGAGTGAGTCTGTTCAACTGTAGTTCATATGTAGTTACATTGTAACGGACCTGTAAAATGGAGTGAGCCTGTTCCATTGTAGTTAATATGTAGTTATATTGTAACGGACCTGTAAAATGGAGTGAGTCTGTTCAACTGTAGTTCATATGTAGTTACATTGTAACGGACCTGTAAAATGGAGTGAGCCTGTTCCATTGTAGTTAATATGTAGTTACATTGTAACGGACCTGTAAAATGGAGTGAGTCTGTTCAACTGTAGTTCATATGTAGTTACATTGTAACGGACCTGTAAAATGGAGTGAGTCTGTTCAACTGTAGTTCATATGTAGTTACATTGTAACGGACCTGTAAAATGGAGTGAGCCTGTTCCATTGTAGTTAATATGTAGTTATATTGTAACGGACCTGTAAAATGGAGTGAGTCTGTTCAACTGTAGTTCATATGTAGTTACATTGTAACGGACCTGTAAAATGGAGTGAGTCTGTTCAACTGTAGTTCATATGTAGTTACATTGTAACGGACCTGTAAAATGGAGTGAGTCTGTTCCATTGTAGTTAATATGTAGTTATATTGTAACGGACCTGTAAAATGGAGTGAGCCTGTTCAACTGTAGTTCATATGTAGTTACATGCTACCAGACCTGTAAAATGGAGTGAGTCGATTTTGTACCGTACTTCATGTGTATTTACTTGGTACCAGACAAGTTCAACAGTAGTTCATGTGTAATTACATAGTAACAGACCTGTAACATGAAGCGAGTCTATTATACTTCATATGTATTTACATAGTACAAGACAAGTTCAATAGTAGTTCATATGTAATTACATAGTAACAGCCCTGTAACATGAAGCGAGTCTATTATATAGTTCATATGTATTTACATAGTACAAGACAAGTTCAATAGTAGTTCATATGTAATTACATAGTAACAGACCTGTAACATGAAGCGAGTCTATTATACTTCATATGTATTTACATAGTACAAGACAAGTTCAATAGTAGTTCATATGTAATTACATAGTAACAGACCTGTAACATGAAGCGAGTCTATTATATAGTTCACATGTATTTACATTGTACCAGACAAGTTCAATAGTAGTTCATATGTAATTACATAGTAACAGCCCTGTAACATGAAGCGAGTCTATTATATAGTTCACATGTATTTACATTGTACCAGACAAGTTCAATAGTAGTTCATATGTAATTACATAGTAACAGCCCTGTAACATGAAGCGAGTCTATTATATAGTTCATATGTATTTACATAGTACAAGACAAGTTCAATAGTAGTTCATATGTAATTACATAGTAACAGACCTGTAACATGAAGCGAGTCTATTATATACTTCATATGTATTTACATAGTACCAGACAAGTTCAATAGTAGTTCATATGTAATTACATAGTAACAGACCTGTAACATGAAGCGAGTCTATTATATACTTCATATGTATTTACATTGTACCAGACAAGTTCAATAGTAGTTCATATGTAATTACATAGTAACATGAAGTGAGTCTAGTAAGTTCAACCGTAGGCTAGTTCATATGTAATTACATAGTATCATACCAAACCTGTGACATAAAATCATACAATGTGACAGTTAATTTTCTCCATTGGCATTCAAATCATACATTTACACTGGAAAGCAGCTTACATTTCATTCATACCCGACCGTGAAGTAGCCTATCTTACAGATGGTAAGCCATTTTATAGCTTTAACATTAGCCGCTTTTGTAGCATGCTGGCTGGCTGAAGATGAAACCAGAACACTGCCAGTCAGCTAACATAGCATGCCCCATTGTTAGCTTTCTGGTGCCTGAGGTATTAGTTACCTCTGCATGCACGTATCGCTGTAGAGTTAAAACAGAAACAATATTATGTCCGTGCCAAAAACACCTTTTCACTGTGCGCTCATCATAATCAACCCCCTTGCCAGACAGAGAAAGTCCAAGTCCGTCTCCCTGACCTCTGCAGGCAAACTGTCCCAAAGAAGAAAGCTGCACCGTCAAGTCTGGTATGGAGGCGTAGCCTGCGCCGCCTCTCCCCTCGTCTAAGTGCCAACCGCGGCCTCAAACTGCTTGATTCACGGCCCGGAGCAAATCCTTCCTCGTCCATTTCTCCATCAGCTTTCTCTTTCTTCTGAGCACCAAACATGCTCCAAAGCAAACACACACGAGCACGGCTAGCCAGCAGAGCCTACTAGAAGTTTAGTATTGTCCGAAGATAAAAACGATGAAATAAAGAAATAGTACTCTTCCTTGTCCTCCGTTCAACAACAGCCTCGATGCTCTGGCTGCCTGCATGACGCTAGCTCGCTTCGCGGGCAAAGTTCTTCTACCGGCGCCCAGCGGTGACGTCAATACCCAGAGTGCTTTGCGTCCCAAAGAAAGACGCGGAACAGAGAAATCGCCATGACAACTACCCAAGCATGTTTGACTGCCACATGCGCGCGCACACACACACACACACACACACACACACACACACACACACACACACACACACACACACACACACACACACACACACACACACACACACACACACACACACACACACACACACACACACACACACGTTTATTTGCTGAATGAATAAACCTGCCTGATACTCCCTGGAGTGGACATAAAAAACCATGATTTTGGTGAAAATGATCAGATGAATGTTCTAGTTATGATCAATCAAAATTTACTATAAATACATTTGAATATAAATACGAATATGAAAATCTATAATATAAAACGATAAAAAATACAAACTGAGATACCATACCTGTTTTTGCAAATAAACTCTGCAAATGTGTAGCCTATATTATGTGTGTATATATATACCTGGAGCCAGACTTTTTAATTGGGCTAATGATGTGATGTCAAAAATGATATATATACGCATATACCTGTATATAGGCATCGGGCACACGAGATGCATAGTATATATACATGTACATACGTGTGTGTGTGTACACACAATTTTATCATGGAGGTTTAGGAATCTGTTGATGGTAACCTTGTTTTGGAAATGAATCTGGAAACTTACATTACACTTTGTTGACATAAGTGTGTCTTATCCTTACCTCTGCTATGCAATGGCTCAGATGAGGAGATAAACCAGATTGCAATGTGCACAATCAATAACATCCATCTACAACAGTGGTTCTCAAGGTGTGGTCCAGGGACCACCAGGGGTCCTTGAGGGAGTTTTGGGGTTCCCCAGCAAATTGATTGATTATTCAACTTCAACATTATTTCATTTACAACAAGTTAACACAATTGGAGACTATTTTAACATTTTAATCATACAGTAGTTTGTTTTCTCCCTACAGTAGTGATGGAATTCTAACTATAAATTCCTCACATTCAGGTCTTGAGACAAAATCTTTTTGTGCGTCTAGGACATAATTAGGGGTCGTTGATCTGAAAAAGGTTGAGAATCACTGTCCTACATTTCATTCTTTCCCTCTCCACCCTCCAGTAATATTCTCGTCACGTTTTGATGATTTGTGAACTGCATTAGTAAAAATAAATAAAACGTCTCATTCAAAACATTTTTTAATCCAAACAAGTTAAGATGGCAACATAAAAAACACGATCTGAGTATTTGTTACCGTATATTTCACTCTCTAAAAATGCACCACCCTATACATTTATGAAAAACAGAGTTTTGAACCTGGCTGTAAACATGTTTTAATACAAATGAGCAATATAGAAAATGTTAAGTTTTCTTAAACAGAACTAACCCCGCCCTTCCCTCAAATAAAGTACTCAATCATTTGTCTGATGGTTCCCCCCCCCACATACACACACAAAAATAAATAAATTGTTGAAAAGTTCCAATGACTTCCCCTCCTTTCTGCCTTATTTCAAAGCAACCCAACCGGGTCATCTAAAATCACTCAAACATCCAACTAAAGGAACAAGAACAAATGGCTCCTTACGGGCACACAGACAAGGAAGCAGTGAGAGCAATGTGGGTGTGTGTGTGTGTGTGTGTGTGTGTGTGTGTGTGTGCGTGCGTGTCTAACTTTTTTGTATATATATATTTTTAATTTAATTTAAGCAATTTACGTGGTTTTCAATGTGGGACTCGGGCCTCCCCAGGGGGGCTCCAAACAGTTTCAGGGGAGAAAGCCAATGGACTAGTGTAAAATACATGTATTAAAGTACAAAAACAATACTAAAACTAGAGACTATCTTGAGATGGGATGACACGAGCTGCAATACGCTTGCGACTTAAAACAAATGTGGGCCAGGGGAGTAAAGGGGGGGGGGGTCAACTACACAGGAAAAGAAAAAAGCTCGCACACTGCAGGGCTCCAAGTTAGTCATGCATTTATTGCAGCACCAGTGGTTATGTTGCTGCCCCAAAAATAACCACTGGTGCTGCAATAAATGCATGACTAACTTGGAGCCCTGCAGTGTGCGAGCTTTTCTTTCTTTTTCCAGTTTCGTTAACCTTAGCTCTGCACCTGCCCCATTTAGGTTTGGATGTGCGTGTTTCCCTCTTTGAGGGGTTCAACTACATGCCTGCCAAGTTTCGTGAATGTATCTTGCACGATTTTGACGCTATTGCATTCGCTAAATCTGTCCAGACACATGACACACATGACACACACACACAGACTCCCAAGGTGAAAACGATGCCCATTACTAACACTGTGGAACAGGGGTGTAAATTAGGAGGGGGGGGGGGGGGGGGGGTGAAAACTACCAGCCATCGATGTCACAGCTGTTATCTACTCTCTCTTCCTCACCACTGGCTTCAGAGGGAGAAGCTCTCCGGCAGCCTTCTTCTTTTTGATCATGTCCTTCAGATCCTGATGCGTCTCGACAATTTTTGTCAAGGCTAAAGCAAAGGCCAGGATGGAGTCTCCCGGTTTAAAAAATGGAACAATGTGCGGGGCCACCAGGGTCACCTCCGCGATGATGCACGTCAGCGCAATGGTGTTGCGGTCAATGCTGTAATATTTAAGGACAGCAGAGAGGCTTCTAGTCTTCTTGAACTTCTTCAGCAGCACAGTGTATCGCCGCATGACATCACCAGGAGAGGTCACTGGTGATTGAAGCAGAAAGAACAAGAGTAACTGTAGACAAATATCCACTGAGATCTTATCACAAAAGTACCTAAACCTATCACCCAAACTGGATTTAAAAATCAGCACAGGAAAGACTTAGGGGCACTTTACACGAGGACGGTTTCCTATGGTGACGGGGAATTATTGTATTGTTAGTGCCTCCCTTTTAGATGGCGACGGCGAATTTGGGCTTAGGAAACGACACATTTTGAAACCACCCTCCAGAGTGAAATTCTTTGAGACGCCCCCCGCTGATCATTCCATGTAATCGCTTTGAGACGGCACATTTCAGAAACTGACGTGCCTGCACACGCGATTACGCCATAGCCGTGCGCGAGTTGGCAACCATTTTCAAAATGAAACGTCAGTATGAATGAAGTATGGCAACATTCAGAATTAAGCTACACTGCGGCCAACTTCAGTTACATGTTCATAACGTTACTGCTGCGAGGAGCCGATGGCTGTACCCGGTCAGCATTTAACGTTAGTTACAAAAGCACGTCGACAGTGTTTTCTCACTGCCAGTAGCCTACAGTAGGGTTTGACAGATAGCACACTCAGCGCTCCCGGTCCTCGCTGCTCATTAGAGATTTCCAATAGGCGTTATTCTGATAAACTGGTCACATATGTGTTACATTCTCACCCGACAAATATTTAAACTTTAAAACAGTTTGGGGGGTTTTTAGCTTGAAAAAGGCTTTTTGACAAGTCTAAATGACTGCGGAAGGCAGTAAACTACTACTACTACTTTAAACTACTTCCGTGTTTAAAACCGGAAAGACGACTACGAAATGATGTCATGTAGAAGCGTCCTTGTATGGTAAAAGAATAAGGTGATCACACTGCCACCTAGCGACCTGGCATGTACATTACGGCGTTTTAAAAATTCAACAGCGCTCATGTAAACAGGGAGAAGGTGTGAAGGAAAAGGTGTGAAGGAAACGCTATTGTGTCGTTTCTTCCAGAAACTGTCCTCGTGTAAAGGGCCCCTAAGGTTGGTGATGATTGTGATACAAAGTTTGACAAAAGGGAGCAAGTATCTTATTTTTCAAATTTAAAATGCAGACTGCAAGAAGGTCCACCAGAGCTGCTGCCCATGAATTGAATTTTCATGTTCTCCCCAATTATAGTAGCAGGATATGATATCAGGCTAACGGCGCAACACCCTGGATCGAAAAGCAGTGCCGTGCGTAAGTTCAGCTTGAGCAAGAGCCTGGCTATTCACACCAGAAGCGCTCTGTTTTTTTCTGTGTCGCTCACAACTTGTACGGACTCCAAGCCTGGCTGCACACAATCGCACACGCAAAAAATAGACTTGACGCGGAAACTATCGCTGCAGGGTGCGAGCCACCCATGCTGTGACCGGTATAATCGGTTAACCAGGGCACCAAAATGAAACTCCCTGTGCTTCATGTCGCTTCCGCATCATTAGAAGCTTGGTTTCTACAAGATTTTCAAGGGCCCAGGGTTCAAAATATAGAACTATTACTTTAACGATCAATCATATATCGAGCACACTATTTACCTCTCTTTGGGAAATCAGAAATGCTCTGCTTTCTTTTCCTGCTCTTCTTGCTCTTCTTGTTTTTCTTAGTCTTCTTCTTCTTCTTCGATGGCTCAGAAGAGGAGGAAGAGGAGGAAGAGGAGGAAGATGTACCCAGGGAAGAAGATGAGTCCATGAAAGAAGAGGAAGTGTTGCTGTTGCGGCGCTTCCTCTTCCAGGCTAAAAATCAAAACAAACCATGCCATGGTTAATTGAAATCATGCCATTATCAAACCTTTACATTCTGCACATATGGCATGTCAAGCCATTATGTCTCAGCAGCTTTCATAGAAAATAGGAGCTGATATACCAAATAGTATGCAGAACATTTCAGGTTCTGTATTAAAATATTTTTGGTTTACATGATTGACTGTAGTAGATGAAACACCAGATGTCAAGAAAATCAAGCACTTTTCAAGGAGTATCATTCAAATTCAAGCATATTCAATACCTTGAAAACACCTTGGTAAAAATCAAGCATTTTCCAAACTTTCAAGACTTTGTACGAACCCTGTTTTTTGCGGGTTTTACCCCCCCCCGATTGCATATCTTGGGGTGAGGGGTCAACATCAGCAGTTTTCAAAGTGTGTGGGGTGCCTCCCCTGGGGGGCGCGAGCCAACTTCAGGGGAGGCACAATGTGACGAGAAGGAAATCGCGATTTTTTTAAACGTGTGTTTCACAAATCCGATCTCGGCAGTTCTTTGCATGTACATCAAACACGCATATGCTCAGATTTTTTTATCTTTTGGGGAGCCATTTCCGACGCTAGGGCTATCAATCTTCCTCAATAATCCAATTTGATTTTCAGTGGTTGTATTATTTTAATATTCGATTTTTAATGTTTTAATTTGACCTGTTCATCTTATGTTCCAACGTGGAGGTCAGCCAATTACTTGCTATTGTGTTTACACTTCCTGTGACACTAACATACTTATAGTGTTCATTGTGTTAACGGCCCTTACAATCATCTGCCACTCAATGTGAAATTGCAGCAGTGAGTCAGACTAGGTTTGACCTGGTAAAACGGACAGCATTTTGAACAGGAAGTCGTAACACAACTGGGTCAAGTGGGCGGGGCTACATAAGGTGAATAGGCTTATAGAAAGCCTAAAAATCAGCTACATAAGGTGAAACGGCTTATATAAAGCCTAAAAATCAATCTATAAATCTACATGCTGTCGTTCTGTCCACTAGAGGGCAGTCCAACCACTCAAATGCCCTGTTGTGTACAAGGTGTCTGTGCGTGACGTTTTCTGATGACGTATAGAGGGGCAAAGTGAACATCACTTCCTGCTTTCTCCCTGTACCAGCGCTGTGAAAAATATGAATGGCGGTGGACGGAGAATAAGGTTACTTTTTTTATCCCGTTTGAATTGGGCCACGGGGTGCCAACGCTAATTTTGTCAATTTAAAACATAACTTTGCATGTCAAGAAAGTCGCAGTTTGTCGTCAAACTGAAACGTAGGGGTTAGTTTCGTATAAAAACTACATAGCTTGTGGAAGCTCGTGGCATGTCGCCAGTCTTCAGCTTAGCCGGTAGAGAAAGTGACGTCACTTAGGTGACAGACAGTGCATGTAGTCTTTCTGATTTATAACTTCTAGTGCAGCAGACAAACTGCGACTTTCTTGACATGCAAAGTTATGTTTTAAATTGACAAAATTAGCGTTCGCACCCCGTGGCAAAATTAAAACGGGATAAAAAAAGTAACCTTGTTCTCCGTCCCCCGCCATTCATATTTTTCACAGCGCTGGTACAGGAAAAAGCAGGAAGTGACGTTTCACTTTGGCTCTCTATTAAAATAACTCGGACATGTGCCAACTTAGACCATTGATAGGACAGAATCAGAATCTCACTAGATGCAGCCTACTCGTGTTACCAGCTCATGAACTGTGCTCAGCTGCTGTGTCGCTCCGCCTCCGCTGTAGCTCATTGAAAAGGTGTGTTTGTTTTTATTTGGCGCGCGTGCAAGTGGGGTGGAGAGGGGGAAATAATACTGGTCTGGGAGAATTGCGATCCTGCCTGTAAGTTTGATGATCGAAATAATGCTCATTTCGATCAATTTTCAATTCCGAATCGAAATCGTGACACCCTTAAACAATAATAGTAATAATGGCAGTAATAATTCAGGTGGGGGGTAGGGGTGCAGCTGTCTATTCTGAGGGGAGGCTCAGTCTCCCACACTTTGAAAACTCCTATATAGAGACAGATAGACGGGGATGAAAGGGAGGGGTGAGCAGAGCACTTGGCTTGTCTGGCTTTACTGGATCGCTCTGTGGAATTGGAGATTAAAAGGCAAGCTTGTAATTCGTTTACTGCACTTCCCCAATGAGCAGACTGCATAATTTTACGCAGAAAAAAAGTGGTTGTAATGCTTAAGGCTGCGTGTAGCGCCGACACCAAGTTATCGAGTGGGCTGGTCCACGCCCACTGATCTGCGCTGGGCGGTGGGGGCAGTTTATAGGCTGATGCAACGATAGGGGCACTAGTCTACATGGAACATATCGTGCATTCCTTTATAACTGGGGACTGGTAATCTTACGACTTCAAAGGTCATGAGCTGGGCGATGACGTCATCAGAGCTGGTATTTCCCATTCCAAACTCGTAGGAGTCTCAGCAGCCCCAACCTCAAAAATCCAAGATGGCTGCGCCGCGCAACAACAGTAGTAGTAATCGTAGTAATATTGTTTAGCACTTCTGTTTTGTTTGTGTCTCATTAAATCAGCTGTACACACAGCACTGCCTAACTTCTATCTGTGTGGACATGAGGCTGGGGTCCACCCGCTATGCCGACCACCCGCAATGCCGACCTTAGGTTTAGGCGTGGGGGTGGGAGAGCTTAGGTTTTGGGTTAGGGTCTGGGGGAGGTTAGTTTTAGGCATGGCATGGGGGGAGGTTAGGTTTGGCGTGGGGGCTGGGAGAGGTTTAGCTCCACCGACACGCTGCACGCCGCCTCGCCATGTTGTCAATTGTTATTGCTAACAATGGCTAACAATGGCTAGCCTGGCTAGCGACTGGATCTGACCAATGAACAGTGAACTTCCCAGCTCAAGTTTTCTGCAAATGGAACGCTAACAAAATGGATGTGATGTCATTTAGCCTCCACATCCCAGTTATTTTGCGATAAAGGAACGCACGAATAGTACTTGTAGGTATCTTTTGTATGCATTACAAAATCACTACCTCTTCCTGATGCTGAGGAACTTCGCCCTGGTTCCTCCCCTCCGGGTGGACTACCTCTTCGTGAAGCTGAGGATCTTGGCCCTGGTTCCTCCCCTCTGGTTGCGCTCATCTCTGTGACCAATGTGCGAAGTTGTTTTAAATTCTTCTTCAAGGCAGTATTTTCTTTTCTCAGCCGAGCTATTTCAGCTACAGCCATTGGTGCACGTTTGGCCGTGGACTTCTCCTCCTCCTCAGAGAAAGCATCAGAGCCTGTACATAACAATATTTCAAAAATAATCATCAATATAGTTTATTTAAATAAAATACTTTATTATTGTAAATCAGATCCACCCTCTTTGCTTACATTCAATTTCTCCTATTTCAGCTTCAGCCAATGGTGCACGTTTGGCTGTGGACTCCTCCTCAGAGATAGGATCAGAGCCTGTACATACCAATATTTCAAAAATAATCATCAATACTGTTTATTTAAATAAAATACTTTATTATTGTAAATCAGATCCACCCTCAGGGATTCCGTTAGGCGGCAATTGCCGGCTTTTAGCCGGTATTTCTTGCCGTGGGCCGTCAAATTAAAAGGTCACCGGCTCAAGTGGCTGGCTGAAAATATGCCAGATAAATAAATTCCTTATATAAAATAGCCTAATATTGTGTGACCTATAGCCTAAGTGATGTTGCCAATAAGCTAAGACTTAAATAGAGACTTAGCCTACATAATATTTTTTCCACACCCTGGTATGAAAAGTGTTTTGTGAAAAAGATAAATATAGCAGACGCTTTCTTTAGGCCTGTAGCGCACCGTTCAAAAGCCGCACACGTAGCATTAGTCCCGCCGGCCAGCGCTGGACCCGCTGTGACTTGACGCAGGAGGAAACCCAAACGTCAAAACAGACATCGCTTGCTAGGCCAGTCCTTTTTTGAATCTAGATCATGCAATGACAAGTACTTCAGCCGAGGCCAGCAAGACGGCAGGAAAGCGTGAAGCACCTGCTATTCTTCCTCAAGAAGAAACAGAAGGCGTACCTGAGATGAGATGATGAGATGAATCAAAATGCTTACCACAAATAAAGCCACATGGGAGCCGAGAACGAGTGCAGGAGAGCTGACGCAGGTGCCAGGTGTGGAGTGGGAGAGATTAAGGTGCGTATAGCCTAATGCTGGAGATTCAAGTTGTGCGCTGTCTGCACTGACACTGTCACACTTATTACTTTTAGCTCCGTTGTTTTTTTTATCAAGGCAATGTCCAGAAGATATGGGTTCACGAGTGTCTGCAAATGCAGATAGATAGGCTACAGTAGGAGCATGCATGTTGTCTGTTTCAATAACGAAAGCGTCCTTACCGAGAACGACGTGCCTGTTGAATGCCGACCAATTCAATATGCTTGCTGCAAAATCGGCCTCTTAATGACAACACTGGAATAAAGATAATCGACTATAGAGGCTATAAAGATTAGACTATAGAGAAATAAATTTATTCAAAACGTTTATTTAGGAAACAATTATTTTATAACATCCTTTTTTTAATAGTGGCCGGTAAATATTCGATATTGCCGGAATTATGGAACGTTACCGGCTGCATTGGCAGTCTGGAAAAACACCTAGCGGAATCCCTGTCCACCCTCTTTGCTTACATTCAATTTCTCCTATTTCAAGTACAGCCATTGGTGCACGTTTGGCCGTGTACTCCTCAGAGAAAGCATCAGAGCCTGTACATACAATATGTCAAAATTAATCATCAATATTGCTTATTTACATAAAATACTGTGTACAGATCCTTTTTGCTTACATTCAATTTCTGTGTCGTCAATGACGAACGTAGGTAGTTCAAGCCCTGTGTCGTCAATAACAACTGTAGGTTGCGGAGTGGGGAGAGGGTAAGACGCTTTGGTGTCACCCTTATCTGCTTCGGTCTGAGACATCCTGTAAGAACAAATACAAGTTGAGGCACGCCAAGGACGTAATTTCTTTCAACTGTAAATGTCCACAGGAAAACACTGTCAACATCTTTATTTTTATGTAATGAGATACATTTTCGAGTCTGTTCATCTCCCTTTTTTTATTGAATCAAAATGGGATTATCAAGCAGACGGACTGAACATTGTCATCAAATCAGTCATAAATGTTGCATGCACTTGAAAATGTAGATAATACACTATCATGATACTTTTCATTTGTGCAATACGATATATTGCCCCACAAAACATTGTGATACTATGCTGTATTTCCCCCCCCCCCATTTTTTTTTTTAATATTAAATTAAATAAATAAATAAATAAATAAATAAATAAATAAATAAATAAATAAATAAATAAAAATGACATTCAAACCTGCAATTTTTCAGGCTACCAAATGTTAGTATTGGTTCAATTGGACTTGAGACATTAATTATCGTTTTAGATGTCAGAGGTTTCGCTTTTTGATGGATTCTGCCTCACCATGTCATAAACTCTGGGGGCAAGGCCTCTGAACTCAATATTTTGGGGCATGAGATTTAAATTCCGATTAATTCCAGTGACCGCATTTATCAATGCCCGTGCATTTTTACACGATGAATGGCGACAGACGAACATTTCATGAATCACACGTGATAAGTTGATTTCTGATCAGATCTGCGCTGGCTTCGACGTTCATTTGATAAATGAGGGCCAATGGGTTTTGTGGTGGCATTATCAAATTAGGTACAAAGTCGTAAAAGAAAATTGATTGGCATGCAGGTACCACCATGCAGGTTGGCCCCACTTCATTCTATCTTTCCTTCCTCCCATTAATGATATACAGGATGGGAATTTCTTCACTTTAGGGCACAAGGACACATGCCAGGGCACAAAGCCAATTGCTCTATTGACATTGTGAAGCACTATTTTTCTGTAATGTGTGTTAAAATGAGCCAAGGCAATGACACATCCTTTGCATAGGGTAGGCTACATTAAACTGAGCCACTGGCACTTTTAAAGCAACTGACAGTAGCAGGCTGCTAGCAGGGCACTGCCAAGGTGGCCTTAGGGATCTCAGGGCATCACTGCCAGAGGGAGGGGCAACGGAGGCCATGGCCTCCGTGTAATTCCCACCCTGGATATCCACCTTATTTTTGAATGCCCCACTGTAAAAAATAATTGTGCGTACAAGGTCCGGTTTAACGTGACTATTGCTGCAGCTTGCAGCATAGTCCTAATGTATTCTACTTGATTTGAAAAGATGGCTGCCTACACTCAGTCTCTTGTACCCTGGCTGAATTGAACATAACTTGGTCAATAAGTATGTAACATACAAAATAAAACAACCGCAGAGGACATGTAACTGTTTAGTTAAACTTGCATTCCAGGAATATTGTGCTCTTAAGATGACGTTAGTGGCTCGAGTCTGTTTCGTCCTGAAACCCACACGCTTTGCGGTGGTGGTTTTAGCGTAACCTATGTGCGATTCGAGGCGTAAAGTATGTGCGTTTTAGCGTAACTTATGTGGGATTCGAGGCGTAACCTATGTGGGGTTTGGCGTAACCTATGTGCGATTCGAAATAACGTATCAGAGATAGAAAACATTATCAATATAGCCACGTTATAAACAACAAACTAACGCCGGTGATCCGTATGGAAACAGTGTTACTCGAAATGGTTAATATTGGCCACAGCAGGCGATTACCCATGAATGCACTGCGCTCTTAAAGGGATATTTATCGACGAGATTTTTGCCAAGCTGGACCTGATTAGTGATTTGCTTCGTTCGCCCAGACGGGTGTCAAGCTGTCAGCAACAAGGCTGGGAGGATCACACCGGAAGAAGCACCCATCAGCAGATCAGGCAAAAATGGCCGCCAAAAATAAGGTGGATAGGCCGTTTTTTTAACTGTTTTTTTAGGTGGTAAAACAGGAAGTAAAGCAGGTGGAACCACTAACATTAATGAGGGCCCTGGCACTGGAACACCTAAATGGAATGGAACCATCATTCATAGTATTGGCTACAACTGCTTTACTTCCTGTTTTACCACCTATTATTAAACGGCGTTATGGATAACATTACTTGGCAGAGGGTCTGCGCTCGTACTGAGCGCATTTCCTTGTCAAACTGGTGAAAAACGTTTGCTTGTCACAAAATAACACTCATAATTCCCTAACCTGTTGCTCTTTGAACAAGGTGGGGCGTTTGCTCAAGCTGGACGTGTCGGATCGCCTGCACACTTTAAAACATTGTTTACAGATGGGCAAAGTTGTCTCCGTGCATGGGCTTCCCTTGTCAGCAATGTACCAAAATAATTCCCTAATTCGATCTCTGTGCATGTACAGTCCAAGACAAGACCGCGTCTGGTCAGACTCAAAACAGCCATGTTTGTTGTGCTGAGCTCGCTAGCTCCAGCAGTGAGTGAGAGAGGATGGGGGGGAACGCCCACGGCTGACAGTCATCGCCAGCTGCACACACACACACACTAACTGCCCCGGCCCGCTGTCACATACATGTAATGTTGCTTTTTTTTAAGCACGCAAATTATTTGAAACTGAGCATAAATGAACATTATACAAATATAAAAAATAACAAATTTCCATGACGTTTCCTAAACTTTGGGGGATTTTTTTTTTTTCCTAAACTTTTCCATGACCTGGAAATTGATTTAAACTTTCCATGATTTTCCAGGTTTTTCCATGACCGTACGAACCCTGCCAATATGCTATTGGTTGGTCAAAATCAAGCCTATTTGGAAATATAATTTTGGAGAACCATGCCGGCACAGCCGACCGACTCATCATCTCCGATGATGTAACCCGGCTCCAGAATGGTCTCAGTCGGATAAGCTCCAGAGGAGAGGTTGCTCGTGCTCGATTTGCGGGTTTTCATGTGCACGTGCCAGTTGCTTTACAAAAACCAGTCTAGATGCAGCTATGTGTGGTGGAAAAACAAAGGATAATCCTAATTGCTACATAAAAGGCCCACATATTAATGCAAAGTGGTCTCTAACCTGCACCTCTTTAACCTCAACCTCTTTAACCTTGTGTGAAAATGTTACACTACACCTAGTTAGCATGTGAAGTATCTTTCGCAAAGTAACGCATATTCCACATGGATTGTGTAGATCAATTAGTTGGAGTTCCCAATATCGTTAGAATTGTTACCTTGGATTGGTGGGATGAACTAGAGCTGGCTTATTGCCAGACTTCACCTTGCTCTTTTTTGGCTTCTGCATCCTAGAAAAGTAAAGAGTGAAATGTATTGTCAAGTCAAGTCTATTTGTATAGCACATTTCATACAGAGATGCAGTTCAAAGTTCAAATTTGCAAAAATATTTCAAAACTTTAGAGGAATAAAACAAATGTTCTATCTGTCAGCAGTTAACACGTTCACTGCCAACGACGTATTACTCCGTCAAAAAAAATCCAACGGTTGACTGCCACTGACGTATTACTCCGTCAAAAAAAAAATTTTTTTTTTTGATCGTGGGATGTGCATCTAACCCTTTTACATCTCTTATATAATTATTGGAGCCACCGAACGTTTACAACCCATTCCACCGACCCACTAAGTGGCGACAGTGCTCTCCTGACTAGAGGAAGGCAAGCAAAAAGCAGCCATTCTCATGAAAATGGATGGGGGAAAACGCTTTCGTTTTCGCGCTGATTGCTGGCGATGCGGGATTGCAAATTTGCATAATAGATTACAGGTGGAACACACTTTGAAACACGCAGCATAAATATGACCAGAATCGCAAAAGCTTCATCAAAGCTCTCAACCAAAACTCCAAGAAGCGAGCGAGTCCATCCAGACTTCCTCAAACAGCGGCCGCGCAGACAGGCAGCAGCAGCAGCAAAGCAGTGAGACTGGTGACAAGCTTGTGACGGCCGCTGCAGCCAAGAAGAACGCCCACGGAGGGAGGAGTTGGAAGCAGAGGGGGGTTTCCTGCTGTTATGGAGGAAATTACTGTTCAAAACTATTGTTTAGATGTCTGACGTCTTACTGATGCCAAAAATGAATGGTTAAAGTGACTGTTCTATCGAATTTCACAAAAAGCCCTTTATCTCTGAATAATTTTTCTGATGCTGAAACCATGCTGTATTCAACTGCTAATGCTTACATAACTACTAACTCTACAAACTAACTCTTTTAGACAGAGAAAGCACACATTCTATTAGTTCTTTTGAGATATTGTGTGTTCACAAAATCTTAGCAGAAAAGAATCCTCGGGTCTTGAAAGATGAGCCAGAATCCTCAAAAAACCCCTCTGGCAGAAGCTAACTACAGTAAAAAAAAACGTCTGGCAGTGAATGTGTTAATAGCGACGGTACAAATAAAAGTCTTTAGTCTATTTTTAAAATTAAGTAAAGTTGGGGCAAAGCTGAGGTCTTCAGGCAGATTGTTCCAGCTAGCAGAAGCATAGTGGGTAAATGCGGCTTTCCCATGATTTGATTTGATCCTATGGACAGTTAGTAAGGCGGACCCTGCTGACCTGAGAGGTCTACACGGTTCATAGCGTGCGAGCAATTCAGCGATGTATTTTGTGTGATTGTGAATTGACTGGCCCCACTTCAGTAAATTGTATTGATCAGTTTACACCATTTCTCCAGACTGTGTAACGTAAGGGTGGCAGATCACACTTTGATTGATATCTCTGTCCTGACATCAACATAACATCAGAGGATATGGATGATCTTAGCAGAGGTGTCAAACTCAATTTCACCCCAGTCCAGATCAGCATTATGGTTGCCCTCAAAGGCCCGGTTGTAAATCTCAGACTATATAAATGTATCTATTTGTTATCATAGTCTATCATTTCCTCTGTATTCTACTATTATTGGTGTTATTAATATCTTAATTAATAACTAGCGGTCAAACCATAATTCCAAGAAAAGTAATGGGAAATAAACATTGAAGTGTACAAAAAGTATAGACTACAGCAGAGGTTCTCAAATGTTTTTCAGCCAAGGACCCCTTACAAGATAGACAATATACCGGGGACCCCCTCATTCTGATTTGTGATTTTGGGTTAAGCTTAATTGTTTCCACAGTAACATGCTTGACTTTTAACACGTTCACTGCCAATGACGAGTTGACTCGTCAAAAAAAATCCAACGGTTGACTGCCAATGACGAGTTGACTCGTCAAAAACAATATATATATTGGAGCCACCGAACGTGTACAACCCATTCCACCGACCCACTAAGTGGCGACAGTGCTCTCCAGACTAGAAAAAGCCGAGCCAAAACTGCAGGGGAACGCGCGAGGAAACCATTCTCATACTGTCAAATGGATTGGCGAAAACGCTTTCGCTTTCGCGCATTATCGCGCTGGGAGCTGGCGGTGGGGGATTGCAAATTTGCATAATAGATTATGCGTGCAACACACTTTGAAACACCGGCAGAAAGCCCACAATCGCACGCAGCTTCATTGCAGCTGAGCTCACAACCGAAACGACTCATGCAGACTCGCCCAAAGAGCAGCCGCCAGCAGCCAGGCAGCACAGACAGGCAGAGCCTCGCTTGTGACAAACGCTGCAAAGCCACCAGAGACACACCCACGGAGGGAGGAGTTTGAAGGAGAGGGGGGTTTCCTGCTGCTATGGAGGAAATTACTGTTCAAAACTATTGTTTAGATGTCTGACGTCTTACGGCAAAAATAAATGGTTAAAGTGACTGTTCTATCGAATTTCACAAAAAGCCATTTATCTCAGAATAAATTTTCAGACGCTGAAACCATGCTGTATTCTACTGCTAATGCCTACATAACTACTAACTCTACAAACTAACTCTTTTAGACAGAGAAAGCACACATTCTATTAGTTCTTTTGAGATCATTTGTGTTCACAAAATCTTAGCAGAAAAGAATCCTCGGCTCTTGAAAGATGAGCCAGAATCCTCAAAAGAAAACCTTGGCAGAACCTACCTACAGTATTGAAAAAACGGCTGGCAGTGAATGTGTTAAATTGATAGGTTTGAGATTAGAATGTAATCCATGAACCATTTTAGATTTAAAGCATACAATATTTTCATTGAACTATGAAGCTTTTGCAAAAAATCTATATATATATCTAAAATATATATATTTATTAATTATATTTACCGTAAATTTCGGACTATAAGCCGCTGCTTTTTCCCCGTTTTTTGGCCCTGCGGCTTATATAACGGTGCGGCTTATCTATGGATTTTATCAGCTAACGGCCGCTCGGGGACCTCCAAAATCTATGGATGTTGGTATGAGGCAGAACGAGAGCAAGACAGACATTACGAGAGCGAGACCCTGATTGGATGATGTTGCAAAAAATGTGCCTCGCGACCTGATTGGAGCACTGTGCCACTACGCTCTCTCAGCCACTACAGTAAAACACCCTCCCTCCTCCCTCGCTCCGGGGGGAAAATGGCAGCGATTGAGCCTGAAAGACAGTCTGAATGAAATTGAATGTAACATTCCCAATTCTATGTATTACATTCTAAAAAACTAACGGCAACATTTTGGAAGGCTAAGCCACACAACTAGCTCGTTGTAATCTAACATCATGCTTCAAAAGATGGAGAACTGGCTGTGTTACGACGATGGCGGCGAGAAGAAGAAGGAAAGAAGGAAATCGAGCAGCAGCACGTAACCTTGGCATCAGGGTGTTGACACAGAGAGCAGACGGCCGAGGTGTGTCCACCGTTCAGATCCGACTGAAGGCCAAAACAGTCGCCACCGAAATGAAAATTGAACATTTTAGAGGTGGACCATCCTGGTGTTTCAGATTTATGAGACGAAAGGGACTGTCCGTCAGGGCGCGGACGACTGTGTGTCAGCAACTCCCTCCCGACTACCAGGAGAAAATTACAAACTTCGGCGAATTCACACTAAGAAAGATCAAGGAATATTCCATCGGACCGGAGCAGATCATAAATATGGATGAAGTGCCTTTGACGTTCGACCTGCCTCTCACTAGGACTGTTAACAAGAAAGGTGAATCGCCCATCACGTTGAGAACCACAGGTCACGAGAGAACGAATTTCACTTGTGTTCTTGGCTGCACAGCATCTGGAGTAAAGCTCCCGCCGATGGTGATTTTTAAGCGTCTCACAATGCCAAAAGAAAAGATCCCCAGCGGGATATGCTTGTTTTGTTGAAATGTTAATAAATGGGATCTTCCCCAAACAGCCATCTCTTTCCCGACAATCCCCTCTGTGCACGAACCCTTACATATGGTAATTAAACATCAAAACACCCGCGGCTTATAGTCCGGTGCGGCTTATATATGTAACAAACAGGCAATTTTGCTGCTGCGGCTTATACTCAGGTGCGCCTTATAGTGCGGAAATTACGGTAATTTTTTTTTTTTTTCCCTGAAAACTTTTTGCGCGCCCCCTGGCAAAGTGCCACGCCCCCCCCTACATTTCAGAAACACTGGGCTACAGGAACCGAATATTCGATTATTCATTCGTTGGGTATTTGGTTTTCTATTCTGGGATTCGGATATTCTTGTTTCCCCCTCTCTCCCGTCTCTAAATGTAGGCACTTAAGACTGGAGCTAAGACCAGATGTCAGTAGCAGTGGGGCTGGTCAGAAGAGGAGACTCTGGTAGAGAGGAACTCCATGACCGCAATGGGCTACTTTTAAGGTAGTAGCTTTGCACACAGCCAATTATGCCACTGTTTCTAAATAATTGTCTGCATTTCCCAGAAGAGGTTGAAATTGTCAATGTAGGAGATGTGGCCAGCAAAGGCAATGAGAGCCAGCAGCTGTACCAGCTGAACCTAATATGTCCAGAGACAATAGCCTGCTGAAACGCCCAACACCACCACTACTGTACATTAGGGGATGGGAAACCGATGGACAGCCATTTTTCCGGAACAAACAGATTTGTCGCCACAAATCAGAAGTCTTTTTCTATCGTTATTTAAGAATAGTTGCTGTTGATTCCATGACAGGTTTCTTTGACAAATCACTCCTGACAAATCAATGCTGCAGATCATGATGGCATAACCACGTTCACTACATAGCTTTTGAGATATATTAGATACAACTGGAAAGCTGTGTGCTTTACTGACATGTGGTTATGATTGGCATATCCAAAGTTATTAAGCATTTTAGAACAGCTGTTTTTAGCTGCGGGCGGCTGTTTCAGTTGATGCAGCATTCATAGCAAGCTCTTGCGAGCCACATAAAATTATGTGTTGGGCTGGATTAGCCCCACGGGCCTTGACTTTGACACGTCATGTATTCACCTTATTCTTTGGTCATACAAGGACGCTTCTGCATGACGTCATTTTGTAATCGACTTTCCGGTTTTAGACAAGGAAGTAGAGTAAGCCTACTGTAGTCATTTCTAGACTTGCCAAAAAGCTGTTCTTCAAGCAAAAACAAACTGTTTTAAAGTTTTAATGTTTTTCGGGTGAGAACGTATTACATATGTGACCAGTTTATCAGAATAACGCCTACTTGGAAAGATTTAACGAGCAGCGAGGACCGGGAGCGCTGGCTGTGCTGACTGGTCGGACTAGCCATCTGTCAAACCCTACTGTAGTTAGGCTACTGGCAGTGAGAAAACACTGTCGACGTGCTTCTTTAACTAACGTTAAATGCCGACCGGTGCCGACCGGTGTTTGATTTCCAAAGAATATCCTAAATCTTACCTTGGTTTGCGGGTACAAGCAGCCAATTGAGGCACAGCTACTTGAGCTGGTTTATTCTTGCCAGCCTTCAGCTTGGTGTTTCTTGTCTGAGGCTTCCTGAAAAAAGCATATACAAATAAGGTGCTAGAAAATAATGAGAAGATAATTAAACATTTACATTAAAAGATGATTTAGATGTATGTCTTTGCATCTAGAGAGGACTACACTGAGTATGCGCTGTACTACATTTCCCAAGTTCCCATTTGAGCAATAAAAGCAAAACACAGGTGTAAATTGTTCTACTGATTGTACTGCCTGCACTGCTCTTCATAAATGGACCTTGTTCATTGTGAATGTAACTTTGCCCTGATTAAGGTCTTTTGACCGAAACCTGGCACTCCAGCAAAAACATTTCTTTCTCTTCATATATCAACACATAGCAACCATCATCTGTTCCATTGCCCTGCACTACAAAATAACTAGAAATAACCGCCTCGTGGTTGTATGTATGCCTCAGCCTACAATTCAAGATGCAGTCTCCATCCTTCTAGCAGCCATATTGGCAGGTGGTCAAAAAAGCTAATTTCAAGCCCTGCAGGGAGAGCAAGGGATGACAGGAGTGAGTGAGAAAAGGATCAAATATTGGTGTTTAGGACTGAATAATGACATCACAACTGTTACTTTAAAATTAGTTATTCCTCTAAACCTGACTTCAAATGCCCCACATTTTTTCGCGCCAGCGCCGTTCGGCCCCAAACCCTCAGCAGAATCTGGCCCTCTGGTAGCGAGGACATTTTTTTGTGGTCCTCTCTATCATCAAAGTTCCTGGGTTACGGCTTGACAATATTTGTTTGGCCCCGGCAGCAATCTAGGTTTATCATGTGGCCCCCCATGAAAAATAATTGCCCACCCCTGATCTAGCCTCTTAAATTGGTTCTCAAAGTGAACCAGATTCATGCATTTTAGTTTAAAATGTACACATTTTTCTGACAGGG
Source organism: Poromitra crassiceps (assembly GCF_964638095.1). Taxonomy (NCBI): domain Eukaryota; kingdom Metazoa; phylum Chordata; class Actinopteri; order Beryciformes; family Melamphaidae; genus Poromitra; species Poromitra crassiceps. The sequence goes on along the minus strand of NC_139625.1, from coordinate 91,652,536 downwards.
GGCATGGCCCCCCGAACCCCCCAAGAGGGTCCTAGCAAGGTCTACCACCACAATCTCTCCAGATTCTGTGGGAAACATACAGATATTAGTATTTTCTTTGTTCTTAGAAATATACATTGCCTGTTTGTGTTTTGGAATATGGATATTGTTTTATTTATAATTAAATTGAGCATTGGGCCTTTATAAGAATGTTTATTTGTATTATTTCAATTGTCACACTGATGGATACATATTTGAGGTTTGTTTATTAATTGGGAAAAGGACCACCGGAACAAACGCCGCGAACATGATCCGGCTACTTTTTCAATCTGACTGGCTACTCAAAAGTTTGGGGAACTCTGCCAGTCAGAGGCAGAGTAGGGCAGGACATGCCTTCGCCATCCTGGGTGGGGGGGATTATTCGATATTACATTGTCTCATTAAGAGCGCTACGATAAGTAGGATTATGAATTAATATACAGGACAAGATGTTACTATCCCTTGTGCCAAAATCTGAGGAAAAACACTTTTAGAAGCCCAATCCCGAATAAAACAAGCTAACAGGCTAACAAACTAATAAACAAGACACAAATCACCAGTTACCTACCCTAGCCAACAGCAGTATGAAGCATGTCATTGGGGTTTTGTTTATTAATTGGGAAAAGGACCACCGGAACATACGCTGCGAACATGATCCGGCTACTTTTTCAATCTGACTGGGTACTCAAAAGTTTGGGGAACTCTCTGCCAGTCAGAGGCAGAGTAGGGCAGGACATGCCTTCGCCATCCTGGGGGGGGGGGGGAATATTCGATATGACATTGTCTCATTAAGAGCGAGACGATACGTAGGAATATAAATCCATGCTTTGATTAATCATTACACCCCAATATGCTACACTTCGTGTAGATTGATTTTACTGTGATTTCCGAATATTTTACGTTACCTTGGATAGGGGGAATGAGCATCCACTTGAGCTGGTTCATCTCCAGCCTTGGCCTTTTTTGGCTTAGGCATCCTAGAAAAGTAAAGAGTGAGAAAGTGATTTAAATGTATTGTGAATTGACTGGCCCCACTTCAGTAAATTATATATTATACTCATAATATAAAGAAATGCATACATGATATCAAAGTTGGGTGTCTCCTTAAGCAACCACAAAATTCTTGAATATAGAAGTTATTTGCTATTCGAAAACCTAGCAAAATAAACAAAAACAGCTCATTTTGCAGTTTAGCCAAGGGGTTTTCAAAGTGTGGGAGAGCGAGCCTCCCCTCAGAGAACATATAGACAGCTGTGCCCAGGGCTCGACAGTGCGACCATTTTGATCGCATTTGCTACTAAAAATAGAACAGTGCAAATTGGAAAACACAATAAGTGGCATGTGTGCGAATACAGAATTCAACCGTTCAATTCATTTTTAATGCCAAAGCCCAATCCAGTCCCCAGAATTGTCAAATAAAATCACCGACATGATACTATGACCCGCCTCTCAACCTGTCATCTTAGACAAACTATGTTTTCAGTCTGAAACGGACTGATTATTCACGTGATGAACAGGTTCAGTTCGACTTTAAGTCCTATCGACATGTGGTTACCTGTTCTAATCCACCAGCGCCACGCAGGCCCCAAATTTAAACTTAAATACACTTTTCCAACTACAATGCAGTCATTTTAGAAAACTGTACTTCTGTATATCAATGCATGGTGTACCGTTTATAAGGTTGATGACAAAATAAAGGATCAATCCGGTTATAGTAATGTACACATGAACCGCAATTTTCACCAAATGAAATGCGGCAAACACAGACGCATTCGGCTGACTGTCGCCAGTTGCATGGTCGACTCGCCTGTTGTTCCTAATTAATGAGCTAGTTAGCTTACACGTGGATTAAAGCAAGCTAGCTAACTAAATACCGTAGGTAACATTAACATTCGTTGCCACCATTCCACCGGCGATGGTCCAGTGGAAATGGTCGGCAGCTGAAGTCACTATTTATCCCCTAAACTTCAGTGCTTCTGATGTTTACTTAGAGTTATGAATTAAGTATTACCTTGTTGTCGAAAGACGGTGTTGAACTTCTCGGTCCAGGCATGGGTCCAGGGCCCTGCTGTCAGGAGATCAAAGTGTGTAGCAAGTAGCCGGCGCATGCGCAGTGCTAACTTGGCAGGACCCTGAAAGGGTTGGACCCGCCCTGCGATGCCCAATTGCAAAAATAATAAAGTTTCAATAAACGTTTGGGGGTTAGTGCTCATAGTTGCTACCACAAAACAAAGTTGTTACATATCAAGTAAAATAAAAACTAATGACTGACTAAATAAATAAATAAATAAATACATACATATAGCCTACATACCCCGTAGGTGCGTTTAGACAAGACACTAAGTTAAGGTAATAAAAAATAAGGTAGGCTATAAAAGTAACAAGGTAATAAAGGGTAAAAGTGTCTGGTGTTTAAAAGTATGAGGTAATAAAAGAAAAGTAAAAGTGTCTAGTGTCAGGTTTTTTCCTCTACACTTGTAGGCTACAGTCTATATAGCCTACATTCCACTTAGCATTATTGCAGAGTCCTATATACATTCAGGCATCGACATAGAACTTGGTTCTGTGTGTGCATTCTCGAACCTTCTATATAGGCTACATATTCTTATTATTCTTATTATATATATTGGATATATACATATATATACATACATACATACATACATACATACATACATACATACATAGGCCTACATACATACATACATACATACATACATACATACATACATACATACATACATACATAGGCCTACATACATATATACACACGCATATTTATTTTTATTTTTATTTAACCTTTATTTACCCAGGCAAGCAAGTAAGAACCATTTCTTATATACAAAAGCAGCCTGACAAAAAGCAAGGGCCTTTTGGGGGAAGGGGGTGGGAGGCTGAAATAAAAAACAAGGTTATATAAATAGCTACAAGTAAAAAATTCAAGTAGTAATACGAGCATACTATATAGCCTACTAACACAGGCTACAATAACAATATGAGAGAGAGAGAGAGAGAGAGAGAGAGAGAGAGAGAGAGAGAGAGAGAGAGAGAGAGAGAAAGAGAGAGAGAGAGAAAGAGAGAGAGAGAGAGAGAGAGAGAGAGAGAGAGAGAGAGAGAGGAAGAGAGAGAAAGAGGAGGGGGAGGGAGGGAGGGAGGGAGGGAGGGGGTGAAGGGGCAGGGAAGGGAGAAGTATACACACATACATATATTCTACTTATACAGTCTACATACAGTATTACTAAGATAACTGTGTTAGGGCATGTTGAGCGCAGCTATGGCTCTTGGAAATAAACTGTCTCTGAACCGGCTCGTTCGTGCCCTCATTGCTCTGTAGCGTCTGCCCGACGGCAGCAGCCCGGGGTGGGATGGGTCTTTGAGGATGCTGTGGGCTTTCCTGAGACAGCGGGAGCTGTACAGGTCAGCCAGGGAGGGGAGGGGGCAGCCGACGATCTTCTGGGCGGTGTTGACGACTCTCTGGAGCGCCTTCCTCTCCGCGGCTGTACAGCTGTACACTACTTGATGGTAGCAGTGGTGTAGGCCTACATACATAGGCCTACATAGCCTACATACAGGGTGGTTTCACCCATCACAATAAATTAAGATGGTATTTTTAATTCCCTCATCACTAATGTTTTTAAGACGATTTGATGTTTCCGAAGTTACTTGTTGTCAACAAGTAATATCTTACAAGTTGTTGAGGAATTGTGTTTGGGAGAAATCTGTAGCAGTGCTACATCTGCATGCTCCTTTATTTTATCTATTTTATGTTTGTCTTTTTCAATTTTATAAGCACGTCTGTATGTGCTCAATTTACATTTTCTATCGTTTCCCCTGCCCCAGAAGAGAGTTCCCCATTCATTTTCTCCAGACATTTCGGGAAAAAAATCCTTTTAAAACGGGTTAAGGCTCTGTTTTGTTTTTTGTTTTTGTTTTTCCTTTAAAAAGTATTCTTTATTAGCGAAAATAACAATAACAACAACAAAAACAATATTATTATTAGGCTATTGTTATAATTATTCTTAATAATACTAATAATAATTTTAATAATAATAATAGGCCTAATGTTATTGGTATTATTATTATTATTATTATTACTGTTGTTGCCATTGTTATTATTATTATTATCAAATATACAACAATATGGCAAGTGCATATTCATTCTCAGGCTACTCAAAACCGGAGCCCACAAATAAATGTAAAGTAAATATGGTAGGCCTACGAATAGAAAACATAAATGCAATTAAATATATAGGTAAAATAAAATAGCTAGGGGGTCTCCTCTATTAATTAAAAGGCATCAATAATGTTGATTTTTGTTTTGTTTTGCTGCTTTCTTTTTCATAAGTTTTCGTGATTTGTAGCTGTGATAGTTCTCTCATGAAAATCAACAATAGTTTGGGGGGTCTTAATACATTACATTTACATGTATGGATAAATAATTTACCTCAAATAAATTAAGTAGGCCTATTCAACCAAAAATCTATACTTTTATCGTCAATTATGATTCCAAATGTAATCTAATTTATTTTTAATGGAGAGATAGAAGGGACTTTGGATTCTAGTCAATCATAATATACAAAGGATAGGTGATCCGTATATCTCGACATCTTCATCACACAGCAATTATGAACAAAGTTGAACCGTTGAGCTCTCCTGAGGGATAGATATTATTAAACACTTTGAAGTGAATTGCTCCTTTTTTGGAGGTAAAGGTAAGTTTGAGAAATTAATACTTAATTTTTAGAATGTCGAAAGGTGTGAGAAGCTAATATCCGTTGTAGTAAAGAACAACAGATTTTGGTATTGTGCTCCAAGATTTCTTTTTTAAAGATGGGTGGTATCGATGTTCTTTTACGTTGTGACTATTTGGTGAAAAAATTACCTGTAAAAGTTTCCTCATTCTATTCACAAGTAGCCTATTGTTATACGGGAAAATACTGTACATACACATCTTACTAAATGACGTTCAAATTGTGGATTCCTTCTTTTTACAAATAGGTAGCCTATTTATTTTTCCAATGTCTGGATGGAGAAGAAAATTTGGTCTTGGTGTGTCACTCTTACCTTTTGAGGAATTCTGTCTCTAAAGATTTCATTTCCAATGCAATCGTAAAGACCATGATACGCTTATTAAAAGATTGCCAGGTTATTTTTTTTTCTTAGCTATGCACTATACTATAGACCAAATCTTATATGAATAGAATCTTACTAGAGGACACTACATTACACATACAGGGGTGAGCATTGGTAGTGTCTCAACTACAGATAGGAACTGATGTGTGGGAGTGTTGTATTGGGGAACACTATGCTGTGGGGATACTTCCGGGAAAGACTGAGCATGCGCGTCAGTCTCCACACGCTACAAGAGAAGGTTGCTAGTTATGAGCGTGACAACCGCCTCATGAGTTACCAGGAACGTTACAATATCGAGGAAGAGACGGAAGACATCACTCACACATGTTGAAACAGCGCAGAAGTAAGTAACTTCAGATAGACACTTTTTAACGTTACCAAATTACCCAACTCTGGAGTTTATGTCAGGTAAGTTGGCAAGTTAAAAACTGTAAAATAAGCTAATAATATTAGCTGCTTTGACTAGATGATTCATAGCGAGATGTCACATGCGTTCAACCCATTGTTCAACCACTTTCCAATTTGATCGTAATCACTGGTTGACAAATCCTGTTAATTTCGTCAGGAAAACAAGTGCGGGTTTCAATGATAGACGAGGTGTGTTTTCTTTGCTATTAGATCAGGCGAAGTTAACTATGCGTGTCACAGTTCACGACCGCGCCTGCAGAACGAGGCCTACTCCAACTTGACCGGCTGAAAGTGTTGGCAATGTTTGTTTTAATGTAGCCTTGCTTTTTGGTAAATGGTCAATGTTGTGACTGGTAGAATACAAGTTTGGTCCTTTCATGAAAACTACTTAACTTGTAGGCTAACTAAACCTCACCCTAATTTGACTCTCCATAATTTGGCATCAGTGTTTTCAGGCTTGGGAAGTAACTGATTACATGTAATCTAGGTCCTGTTATCAGGATCCAGCTGTGGAAAAATATTTGGATCTGAATTTGTAACCAAACTGGAATGTAAATAAGGTGTCAAATTAAATTCAAAATTATATTTGCAACCAGTCATGTGACTTTTTTAGTATAGGCTATTCTATTTTATTTCATATATCACATGCGTATTGTCAATTTGTTATTTTTCTTAACAAAGTACTTTGACCTATGTTTTTATTATAATTATTATTTTATTAATTAGCTTTAGTTGACCAAACTACATTTCTCCCAAGGGCAGCTTTGCTGTAGTTCAACTACTTCCAGTTTACCCTCAGGCTCTTCTAAATTTTGTGTTAACACTACAGTTGGAAGAGCCCTCTCATCGAGCATAGGATTTTCATTAGACAATCTGTGTTGGGCATTAAACTCACCTTATTTCTGCACTTTGAAGTCACAGGTAGGGTCGGTGGGGCAAACTAATTATATTGGAAGCCTAGTTGCAGAAAAAAGTGAGCTGTTCTTTTTTTAAGACAAAGCTTGACGAGAATCACCGAGTTGCCTGGAAACACAGAGTCCAGACGCATGCACACTGGCATCATTTTGGCTTGTACATACATTCTACAATGCATTTAGAGTTAGACACCACCACCGCTCACTTTTTTTCGGCAACTAGGCTTCCGATATAATTAGTTTGCCCCACCTGACCCTACCTGTGACTTCTAAGTGCAGAAAGAAGGTGAGTTTAATGCCCAACACAGATTGTCTAAAGAAAATCCTATGCTCGATGAGAGGGCTCTTCCAACTGCACTGTTAACACGAAATTTAGAAGAGCCTGAGGGTAAACTTCCAGTGTGAAGCTAATTGGTAGCTTACAAAGCTATGCTTTTAAATAGCTTCCCCAACTCTGGGCATAATAATTGCACATAAACATTTACAAATAGGCTACTCAACAAACCCTTTCCCCCCAAAATATTGTTAACTTACTGTAACATTAACATTACACAGTGGAGGGCGGTAGCAAGCAGTCGTGCATGTATGTTCCGTCGGTATTTCTTTTAATGTTACCAATTAGGCAAGGCCACATTCAGTTTTCACATCTCTTTAATGAGTTTAGTGTTAAAGGGATAGTTCACACCCTATTTGCTACGTATCTTGGACGATGATGATTGGTAGATTTATTTCACAGCACAATCAATGCTTTTCCTTATTGTAGCAGTGGAATGATGGTCATAGACAAATGCAAGGTCAATGGGGTCACGCTCCTGTATGTAGCATGGACTGTTTTTTCAAAATGACCATTAAAATGTTTGCAGCCTTGATCTAACTGTACGTCCCCCCCCCCCAGGCAACATGATGATGCAGACCCTTGTAAAGAAGACAGAGAGAGGAGGGAAATCATTAATCAGATGGCTTACAGAAAATGGCCTCCTTGCAACTAAAAAAAAATGCAAAAAGTGCAACCGGAGGATGAAATTCGAGAAATCCACGAACACAAAGGATGGCTGTAGATGGTATGTGTTTGAGTAGCAAGTCATAGGCTTATTACATATAGTCATTCCTGAGAAAGACTAGACTGGGGCGAGCCATGTGTTTGTGTGCATTTAATGCGCTCACACTTGCATACATACTGGCATACTGGTCGTGAATTTGCGAATCCTACTATGGTGCACTGTGGTGATTCAAGGGTTATTTTGTAGGCTTAACCATGCCAATCAAATATTTTGGCCCAGAATCCATATAGTGAAGGGCAAAACCAAAAAGCATGGGACAGCGTGCCGTGCCATCGTAATAAGTTCTTCTAAATGCATTCCATTTGTGCACAGTATATGCAGCAATGATCCACTTTAATGGATGAAACAGATGCTAACACAGCTCACAATCCAATCACAACAATAACACGAGATATCCCCTTTCAATGATCAATGGGTAGACTGACAATCAAGGAGGTAAAGACTGAGTAAACATCTTGATTACAAAAGTCCAGCTTGACAATTTATAGATAACCTCATTAGGCCCATTCACACTTAGAACTACAATTATAAAGATCGCTATAACTATAAAACATTTTAATGGTTATAAGTAAACAGACACAACTATAACTCTATTCTTGGTTTGATTTGATTTAAATCTTTTTTTAGGTATTCACAGCGAATGCTGGGAAACCTATTGGTTTTGTCCAGATTTGTATTATTCTTATTCTACGATGATTGGCTCTATCTCAGTGTCCAAGTTTTCAAATTTGGTCCCCCAGTAAGCCGGTGTCCGTGCAAAAAATAAAAGATCTTTTATGTTTTTAGGCTTTCACAGGCCATTGTGACATCATCACATCACATTAATCTGATCGGCCAAACCACCTCCGGAGGTGGTCAGGGATGCATTGTGTACACATTGAACACAAGTGTAAATGCAATGTTCAATCTGGATACAGCAACTGTATGCGGATTGAGAGGACAACCATTTTGGATGTTATCTGGATAAGGAAAAACGCATGTTAACACATTCAGTGCCAAGGACGTCTGTGCACGTCCTAAAAAAAAGTAACGTTCAGTGCCAAGGACGTCTGTGGACGTCCTAAAATCATAATTCATATTATTCCATAATTCTGCTGTTTAAGGTCGTACCCAGCCAGTGAGCATGAATCCCTTCAAGGGATCACACGGCGCCACCTTAAACATCGTCACAGGAGCTGCTCCACCCACCTCAGATCCTTTACTTTGTACAGGAGACAGCGGAGAAAGCCGTGGAAACCGATGCATGCTTTCTGCCAGAGCCGTATATATTGCTCCGTCTACAGCGAGAGTGGGCTCGGCTGCATCCGCGCTCACAACTGAGCTCTTATGCTTCTATCTATCTCCACACGATTTCCTAGAAACCAGCATCCGAAGCCGAACGGGCCAAGCCTTTTCGTTCAGTCGCGTTTGCCAGCGCGCATCATTTCCTTGATGCCCATCAAGGAAATGATGCGCGCAGCAAAGCTGGGATCTGTCCGGGGCAAAAACGGAGTCGAGAAAGCAAACTCTGTGCGTGTGGGAGGAGCCCGCAGCTCAGAGGTGGAGAGGGGAGGGGGGGGGGGGGGAGAGGGGTGTGTGGCTGCACAGAAACCACACCACACGCCACCACATCAGAAAACACCAGCCAGAGTCAGTGAATGTGCTCGAAATTAGAGTGCAAAAGGTATTCATAAAAGGGGCTATATCTTGGAAAGAAAAAAAAAACGACAGAAAACCCTTGAAAGTGCACTTTTTTGAGAGGCTGTAATTTCATAATGGAACTGTCTAGAAACAAAATTTCTTCTTTGGAAGAAGCAGGAGTGTTCAATCTTTCATTAAAGTCCAGCCCCGTTAATATAGCCATAATAGAAAAAATTCTATAGCTGTTTTCAACTGAATGGAAGTGAATCTGGCACAGGCTCCAGACAATTTTACTGAAGCGCTGTGGCACTGAATGTGTTAACACCAGGTGTAAATTAAATCAGGCGAATGTGGTCAAGCACAATCAGATTGCAATCTGATGGCAGAAAATGCATGTTAACGCCAGGTGTATAAATGGCCTCATAGACATTTTATCAATAGTACTTGAATGGGCCGTTACAGTTGATGACTTCCCCGCTATAACAAACAGGGCAGGGGCTAAGTTCCACTAAGCACCCAATGCCACTGCACACTATCAGACTTGCATGTTAGGTGAGTTAACACTTTCCAAAGTTTACACATGTCAATACACCAAAGTGGCTACTGGCGCATATCCTCTTCTTACAGCGAGGGCGAAACGTCATTGTTAACCCAGGCTGAGTAGGGCGGGCCATGTCTGCACCATTTAGGATTTGCAAATGTGCATACTGTTTGCCAAAAAAACATACAGGCATGCATTACCCCATTAATGTGTAGGGCATCTTGTAGCATGCTCCTTTATCAAGATAGGTTGTTTGAGAGGAATGCTGATAACAGAATGATCAACACAATTACAAAAGAATGATTATGACTGGGCGCACTCTGTGATGCTGATGTTTCAGGAGATGTAGGAGATGCAAAACATCGTGTACCATAAGAGAGGGTTCCATCTTCTCCAAATCACACCTCACCCTGGACAAGTGGATGAAAATCATGCACAAGTAAGGCTTTTTTGTTTTTTCCCTTTTTTCTTTAAAGATATGCCATGTAGGCTAGTCTACTGTTACAGCTCAAACACACCATATGCCAAAGCCATGCATAATAACTGAAGCTTGAGGCAGGCTCAAGCTGATCTGACGCTTAACCGATCACACCAGGAGCATTCTCTTTTCATCAGCGCCAGGCTCTGAGCTGTTCCTCCAGCCCCTCCCCCCCTCACAAATTGCATTTACTTCATGCCTGGCAGCTCGGGATCAGCACACAGCATGCTTGTAAAATATAACAAAAGCTGAAACTATCGGATCAGTGTGGCTTTGGCGCGGCGTGCGGCTGGTGTGAACGGACTCGCCTGTTAACAAGGACGCTAAAATGAAACTGCGTGGCATTGGCATGTTATTGGCGTATGGTGTGAACGTGCACTTCTGAGAAACAGGCCTACAAGCTGGTTGTGTAACTACTCCATAATCATTCAATCTGGGTACCCAGAGTCAGTCTGACGACATATGAGTCTGGAACAGACGGCTGATATTTCAGGGATCTGCTCCAAGACTTCAGCTTCCGTGTGCCGCGGTTATTGTTGACAGTCCAATTGACATGAGAATGGAGTTGGAGATGATCGATTGTAGGTGTTTAAGGTCCATAGTTTATCTCTGCTCCTTCTTCTTCTGTGTTGTTTTATGGCAGTTGGCATCCTTTATGCTGCATTACCGCCTCTTGGATTTATCCATCCACTGTTTCTACATTCTGTAAAACCCGATCCTTCCTCGACCAATTTACGCTCGTCAACTTCTCCTTGATCTCTGCTAATGATCTTTTTTTTTATTAAAATTGGCTAAGTGGGTGTGTGTCATGATTGTGATGTCATCAGTGCTGTCATTCGAGCTATTGTGATTAGGGCTGTGAATCTTCACTGGCCTCACGATTCGATTCGATTACGATTCAGAGGGCTATGATTCGATTTGATTACGATTATCGATGCATCTCGATGCATCTCGATGCATCTTAAATCGATGCATCACTTTTCCCGAAATACATGATTTATTTTTTCTCACTGTGTGGCTACTTTTAAAATAAAAGTGCATTTGGAATTGCATTGTATTATGATCCATAATTAAAATAAACAACTGCATGTACTTCCATCATATTTTATTAGATTAGATATATATATTTTTAATAATCGATTTTTGACATTTGTGAATCGATGCAGAATCGTGCACGTCCGCATCGCGATGCATCTTATAATCGATTATTTTTGACACCCCTAATTGTGATGTCATCAGTGATTTAATAAATCCTTCTTGTGTGGGGTTTTATGGTATTGGCATCCTTTATCCATCCACTGTTTCCCTACATAGCGTCCGTACCGTCCACAGATGAGCTCATAATCCCTCTTGGCTGAGACTTTATAAGTGGTAGGAGTATAAGTAGGGAGAAGAGGAGGATATCGGGCCAAATTGTAGGGAAATGGTGGATGGATAAATCGAGAAGGAGGCGGTAATGCTACATATAGAAGTAGGGAGAAGAGGACAAGTGGCACATCATATCCAGAGTAAATGGTGGAACTATAAGTAGGGAGAAGAGGACAAGTGGTGCATCATCTCCAGAGTCTCCACCCTAGGAATCCAGCGCTCTCCTAGTAATAATAAATAGCTGCTGCCTATGCGATGTTGTCAGACGGTAAACAATGATGGGGTGGGATGTCCGCTCTACAGCGGAAATATCGGCTGTCTGTCGGAGAGTCTTATTAGTGGTCAGACTGATCAACTCTGGGTTCCGAGATTGCTCCATAACTACTTAACTTGTTGTGTCCCGTAGTCTATGCCAGGGTATGAGACGGAGGCATGTGGACATGGTCGAAGATGGTGTATGTGGGAGCAGTACCTCACTCACCAAAGTGACCACTGCACTTCGAAAAATCTGCGGGAAAGCTGTGAAGAGATTGGAGAGAAAGCGTGCCATGCGCATCGGAGGAGGAGGAGCCTACGTGGTCATTGATGAAAGTAAATTCCGCCATAAACGGAAGGTGAATGCAGATTGCACTTTTATAGGGATTCTCCGCCAAAAAGTAATGCTGATTGCAGACATTCATTTAGTTTGACACTTATTATTATCATCTCCGCCAGGAGATCGCCGCGTCTGTCTGTTCGTCTGTCTGTATGTGCGTCTGTCTGGGTGTTCCTCCTCTCCTCTTGCTTGGCCTTCGCATATCTTCGAGAACCGTTGGTCGGATTGACTTCAAATTTGGGGAGTGCGCTCCTGGGAACTCGGCGTAGTGCAGTGCTGAATTTCTTGCAATTTGACAGCGCCACCTACTGTCAACACGAATAAGCAGTTTATCTCGGGAAACATTTGTCCGATTGACTTAAAACGTGGGGAGTGCGCTGCTTGGACCCGGATGGAGTGTGGTGCCGCATTTCATGCAATTTGGACTTATGCATAGTCATAGTGCCACCTATTGGCAACACAAAAAGCGGTTTACTGTATCTCGAGAACCATTCATCTGATCGATTTCAAACTTGGAGGGTGCGTTCCTGGGAACCCCAGATATTTCAGTGGTAAACTTTGTGCAATTCAACCTATAACATCACAGCTTTCACATACCTCCAGGACTGTCTGTTCGATCGACTTCTGTATAGGGCTGCACAATATATTGTTTCAGCATCGCCATCGCAATGTGCACATGTAGGGCCAGACTGGGATAAAAAGTCGGCCCTGGCAGTGGGGTCTAGATCGGCCCACCACCGACGTAATATACGGCCCCGAAGGGGGGGTACGGTGGGGCTTTGAGAAAACATTTCTACATTTTAATGCATCATTCTGGGACACTTTGAGAGCAAAATGAACAGGCTAGCTCTATGAAAACCTACACCCACCACATTAATATCCTCGTATGTGCTGTGGCTGTACAATGATGAAAAACAATTTTCTCCCTATATATTCTTCATACATGTCACTTTATGGTAGAATGCTGCTTGCTTAAAGGAACACTGACGATTTTCAACCAGCTTTGGATGAGATTTGTGACTTAGACAGCAGCACCACTTGACCAGAAACACTTTCTCAGGTGCTGTCCATGGTGACAGACAGTGATGGAGAGAGATAGCTTCCCTAGGCCATTGATTATCAAGCTCTTTCATATTTAGGACCCATAATTTAGTCCACCTCAGGGCAACAGACCCCCATTTGATTTGATTTTGTCATAGCCACTAGCTCAATTTGTAACACAATGTGTAGCCACATTCACACCAGCACGCGCAGACATGAGCATGGCACCCAGCCAAAACACACAGCACATTAAGCAACGCAGTCTTAACAAAGCCATGTATATATCAAATACCAATCGCATGCCCTACCAGATCAGAAGCAGACAGTCACATCAGTGTGCTGTTCTCAATAATGCAGTCCATGTCCAATGAAAAATAAAGTCTCTCCTTTGTGATGGCCATCAACATAAAGGCTTTATAAATATAAAGGCACGTCAGACTAACGTTAAGACATTTGTTTTATGTCCATTTTACCTGTAGATATTGACGTGCATTTAGAAAGGAAATTGTTTGAACTTCCGCGGTGTTTGACACGGAGCAGGCCACTTTGAGCAGAGCAGAGGGGAGGTCCGTCTCTCACACCATGCTATAATCACTTGCCAGTAGGGGGAGAACCCCTCTATAAAAATGGGCCGGCCCAGTGCAGTGCTGGGCCGGTGAAGTTGATTACGGTACTATATATATATATATATATATATATATTTTTTTTTTTTTTTTTCTTTTTTTCTCTGTGGTCCAGTCTGGCCTGTATGGACACCGGCCCTTTTGGCATTTGCCAGAACTGCCAGATGGCCATTCTGGGCCTGTGCACATGTGCATAGTCGCATCGCAGGACGTGCAATGTCAATTAAGGCAAATTAACTCAAACACGTCATGCTATCACTGTTTTGCTGGTTGATACTCAGCACTTGGCACACTAGCATCCTGTCAGTCACTCTAGCAGCAACTAAAAGCACTTGCTACTACGTCACCCATGCAGGTTACCCACTACCTTCTTAAAGGGCCAAGGCTTGATGAGCTATTCAAGTCATTTGCTGAAAATTCTTGTATTTTTCACAATATACTGTGTATCACAGAAACAAAACAAAAAATATAGCTATGTCAGCTTTTTCCTATATCGTGCAGCCCTACTTCTGTATAGTGCCTTTTAAACATGTTATCTGGATCATGTCCTGCTAGAGAGAACAGGATATTTTCAGGTTTCGCCTTTCTAAACATGAGGGGTCTTTGTTAAGAAACAACTGGATATGAGCCGTTTTTTCTGCCAGTGGGCGGCGGGGGGGGGGGGGGGGGGGGGGGTCGGCGCGGTAGCATCTATCAAAAACAAGAAATGTGATAGGAAACAGCTTTAGTGAATTTGTAACCAAACAAAAACAAATCAAGTCATATCTGACTTGTTTTAAATTTATTTCTCCCCACAAACGTTTGATAGCCTATCATCAGTCAGTCAGCCCCTATCCTCTCCACAGTGTGGATGCACAGTCTGCCTGCCTGACAAATCTGGAGACTTCAAAAAACATGTTTTAACGGAGTCCATTGACAACGAGGGGTGGCAATGTGCCAAAAATGCCTTTGTTAAGCTACATAAAGCCGCGCAGTCAAAATAGTGGTCGGACTGTCGTCAATCACTGTGGGTGATTTATTTTATGACATTCAAGTCATATCTGACTAGTTTGAAATGTATTTCTCCCCACAAAACTTTGATAGCCTATCAGTCAGAGTCAGTCAGCTCCTATCCACTCCGCAGTGTGGGCGCACAGTAGCGTCAGGGACGATGAAAATTAATTTGGGGATGGAGCCATATGATAGCCTAAACACGCTCTGCTCGTTATGAACAGCGTTAAAAATGACATGCCACGCACACTAAACAGACATGCGGGCGAGACAAACAGGCAGATAGAGCGGCACGCATTGCGCAAAAAGTGTCAGAATGTCGGCTGCTCTTTGTGATAGTTGTTTCATTTGCTTCAGTCATCCTGCTGCCTCGTATTCTCAGGAGCGCGTTTCTGCTCCACTTTTCACTTTCCTTCCCCGCTGCCTCTCTGCAGTCAAGCCAGCCCTCACCTCGGAAAGCACAGTCATTCTAGCGCCCACTTAACAAATCAAGCCGTATTTGCAGCACTTGAGGAAACCGTGAGTTTGCTCGTTGATATAAGCGATTGCCCGAACGATTCATTAATTAATAAACTAGCGAACGTGAAGTGAGTCACGAAGAGCCACACCCGCCCACTCAGACATATGCGGATCATATCGTTCCACTGTTTAACATGACCAGCGCTTGCGTGGAAGCGGATCTTATACCGGTGGTCGAGGTAGATAAGATACGGAGTCTCGG
The DNA here is from genome assembly GCF_964638095.1 of Poromitra crassiceps. Lineage (NCBI taxonomy): Eukaryota > Metazoa > Chordata > Actinopteri > Beryciformes > Melamphaidae > Poromitra > Poromitra crassiceps. The sequence continues at coordinate 91,637,025 of NC_139625.1, read as the reverse complement.
GAGTGCGCGTAGGCCGGCTAATTGTTGTTTAACATGCAGGCCAACCGGCTAGGTGCAGGTTATAATACGGATTCCACTGCATGTTAAGAAGTGGCTTTTGTCTGTCCTTCGCGGATCTCGAGAACCGTTTGTCAGATCGACTTCAAACTTGGGGAATGCACTTAGGGGGACCTAACGGGAGTGCAGTGGGGGGTGGGGGGGGGCGCCCACAGGCTGTTGAAAGGGGGGAAGGGGCATTGCACTATATATATCTTCTTTATACAATAATTCCAGGACTTTCACTATGTCTGTCCTTCACGTATATCGAGAACCGTTTTTTGGGTCGACTTCAAACTTGGAGAGTGCGCTTTAGGGGGGACCTGACGGAGTGCCGTGTGTGTGCGCAATATATGATTTACAATAGCATCTCGGTATGACAACACTCACTAACACATTGCATTCAGACGATGTCTCGTCACACACATGGTCTATGGGTCAGCTAGAGGGAAAATGCGGTCCTGGCGGAGCTCTGCACTCCACTGAGTGCACTTTTCTAGTTGAAAGTTGATTTGAGTGAAGTTGTGGGCCAGTGATCTCATTCATACACAAATGACATTACTGGTCCACAACTTTAATACATGAACTGTGTGAGGTCTGGAGTCTTCATGGCTCCAGTTGTGAGATAGTTGGAGAAGATGACTGCTTAAAACACGACTAAACGCAATGGGAAGGCTACATTTTACCTAGGGATGCACGATATATCGGCAATCATATCGGTATCGGCCGATGTTAGTCATTTTTTTACATATCGGTCATATCGGTATCGGTCAGATGTTGCAATGTTAATATCGGTTATCATTATCAGCCAAATTCTTCACATTGATATGAAATAATGCAGTAAATCTATGATTTATGGGCTTTTCCAAAGGCTTTGCAAATAAAGAAATGCATAACTTTTTCAAATTCAGTGTTAACATGTGTTTTTCAGTATGTACAAAATGTGATGATCATAAAAATGTGGTTTTATACGGATCATATCGACATCGGTAAATATCGGTTATCGGCCATAACAGCAATGTTAATATCGGTTATCGGCATCGGCCAAAATTTTCATATCGGTGCATCCCTAATTTTACCCACACAAACATGATTGCATTGCTGATCGGTGAATGGCTCCCATTTGCGCATTTGGAACTTGTAACATCTGAACTCCAAAAATAACCATTTCAGTTTGTCCAGACAACATCAGTGCAATCTGTTCAGTTTGTTTACATAGCATTTAGTTTAGACTAAGAAAGGATGTAGATATACGTTTCTGCAAAAATACCCACGGAACCCTCAGATTCACCCATCACTGCTTAGTCTCTTAGAACAGACGAGTTGGCTTCCGCAATTTTCAAATGCTTCCGCCATACCGTCTGTACTTCGTGAGGGAGAATCATGCACCAACCAGAATGGGAAGCAGAAAGGCGGGTCTTCCGCTCATTAGTCCAATCAGAATGTTTTTAAGGCGGGTCTTCTGCTCATTAGTCAATCAGATTTTTTTTCCGTGGACACACGTGTCGTGATTGGTCGGATTTTGTCGAACTTCCTTCCAGTCTGAAGGTTTTTTTCCCAACTTCCTTGTTCATGTTCTGGGGGTGTAACGTACAGACTGTATAGCTGCATTCGCCGGATGTAGATGAGACAGGCTGTTTTAAGAGACTAATCACTGCTAAGTGGCAACGAACCAGAGAGAGATGTGGTATACCAATTCTACTGGCTCTCGAGCTTTATTTGAGGCTGGAAATCTTAGATACTTTTAATACCACAGTCTTTTGTGGCCTGTGAATATTTTAGGTAATAATAAATGTATGATAAAATGTTTTAGGGAATAACTATAGTTGTGTTATGCACCTTTGAACAAGGTCTGTGGATGGGTTTGTGTCTGTTTTATTGAAAAGTCTTCATCTGCATAAAAATGTTACATCTATATCCTTTGATTTAACTTTTTCTTTTACAGTATGCAAGGGGGCGGTTCGGGAGGACATGGCACCGTAGGTCGTGGGTGTTTGGAATGCTGGAGGTTCAGGGGAATGAAAGGCGACCAATTCTTAGGCTGGTGAAAAGAAGAACAAGACAAGAACTCCAACCCATCATACAAAAATATGTGAGGTGTGGTAGTGAGATTGTCAGTGACAGCTGGCGAGCATACAACATGCTCTCACAACAAGGATTTATTCACTACCAAGTGAACCACAGGCGCCACTTTGTGCACCCAGGGACTGGAGCTCACACCCAACATGTTGAGAGAGCATGGCGAACATACAAGGAGGACATTTACCGATACAGAGGCAATCTCACACAACAAGCCCTGAAGAGAAACTTGCGTTTCATTGAGTGGAACTACTGGCTTGGGAGGCGTCATCGTCATGGGGTTGTCGGGCGCCTGTTTAAAGACATTCGGGCTTGCTACCATGTGTAACAGAGCTGCCAAGTCTCATGTTTTGACTGTGAGAGTCACACAATTTAAAGCAACTACAAGCAACATTTCGCTTGTTATGAAACAACATTAAATTTAAGTGATGCCTCACATCTTACCTAATAATCCAAACAGGTTCATTTAATCTATTATTAACTATTAAGTTTTCTTATGGAAAGACTGTTTTTTGTCATACCTGACAGTTTCGACTGCTGCTTCCTGCAGTCTTCCTCAGAGACGTCACGTGATGTTGTTGTGACGTGCTGTATGGCTGGTTTATGAAGGGTTGGCCATCCCACCTGGATAGGTAGGATGACCATGGCCGGTAGTTTATGGAGGACTGCGTCCCAGGTGTGGGATAGCATGTAGGCCCCCTCATCCCGGTTCACAGTCCGGGGTGCACCTATCCAGGTGGGATGGCCAACCCTTCATAAACCAGCCATACAGCACGTCACAACAACATCACGTGACGTCTCTGAGGAAGACTGCAGGAAGCAGCAGTCGAAAATGTCAGGTATGAAAAAAAAAGAAAAGAAAACAGTCTTTCCATAAGAAAACTTAATAGTCACATCTTACCTGTTAACCATTTTCCTGGACTTACGTTTCCCATGATTCTCAGTGGTAGTCGGTTGTCGACTTCCTGTTTAAACATTTTTCACTAGCAAGGAGGTGCGCGCTGCTGTCAAAGAGTGGGAACGTATGGCTTATTTTGTCCGAAATGGCTAAAAATAGTAAAGCTGTGTGGTTGCATAGCGGCGATATTTTACAAAAACGAGGTGAATGTCAATTCACTGGTAGGCTACAGCACGTCACAACAGCACGTCTTTTATATATATGTATATATATAATATATATATATATATATATTATATACGTCTTATATATGGGCTTATTTTAGCCGAAATTACTGAAAATAGTATGTGGTTGCATAGCGGCAACTCTGATTTTGAAGGCTAAACATCTAAACCGGAACTATTATATTTGGTCATTGAACGGAGCTTTAGCGGTCTCTCTCTTTCAAGATTCAAGATATTGTCACTCCGTTGTACAATTATGCGCGTGTGAAATTATTATGCTGGGGGGCTCCATTACAAAACATAGGTACAAAGTCACAACAATTATTATGATTATTTTCAGTCTCTTTCTCTATGAACGGTCCTGGGTGGAAACAGGCAACCGGCAGCTGGAAACAGGGAGGGAGGGTGTCATGGAAGCACCCACTGTCTCACCATGAAACCTATGAATAACAGCAGATGAGACCAAAGCCGAGTGAATCGGTGAGTGCTCTCTTTTTGTTTATAGAGTCTCCGGGACGGAAAGACGCAGAGGTGAAACGAAACGGTGTACGGCAGCTGCCGTAATCATGATCTGCCAGTTGAGCCATAACTAAAAAATTCCAAAATTACTTCCAAACAAACTGTTAGAATATAAACCGTAACCGTTTCGTTTCACTTCCGTGTCTTTCCCATGGTCTTTCCATCCCGGAGAGAGACTCCATAAACAACAAGAGAGCACTTGCTGATTCACTCGGCTTTGGTCTCATCTGCTGTTATAGGTAAGATGTGAGGCATCACTATTACATTTAGACTGTTTCATAACGAGTGAAAATGTTGCTCGTAGTTGCTTTAACCTGTTCACATACCACACCTCTTCCCTTTTTTGCTTTGAAAGTCTGGTAAATGGAGTGCTATGCACAGTACTATGGGTGCATTCCACAGTGCATTCAAATCTTGCTTAGTTTTACAAGCTGTTTCTCAATGCAGAGCCTGTCGGTCTGTCTTTTTGATTGAAAATGGCCGTTGTTGTCCTTCCGCTTCCCAAGGGGGGAAGCCACGAATGTGATACTGAAAGCTGTAGTTCCACAAATGCCGGGGAGTTGTTCCCTGTTCACTCCCATGTTAAAATACCTGTCTTTAAAACAGGATTAAGCATGTTTACAGCCTGGTTCAAAACATGTTTTTTCATAACAAATGTAAATTTTTATTTTTATATAACTCACCTGTTTAGTGAAATATGTGATGGCAAATACTATTTTGGGCGTGATTGTCAGGTCGCCTGTCCAGTGATCGTGCAGCGTGCAGATCTTTTTTTTATGTTGCCATCTTAACTTGTTTGTATTAAAAAATGTTTTGAATGAGACGTTTTATTTATTTATTTTTACTAATGCAGTTCACAAATAATCAAAACGTGACGAGAGTATTACTGGAGGGTGGAGAGGGAAAGAATGAAATGTAGGACAGTGATTCTCAACCTTTTTCATATCAACGACCCCTAATTATGTCCTAGACGCACAAAAAGATTTTGTCTCAAGACCTGAATGTGAGGAATTTATAGTTAGAATTCCATCACTACTGTAGGGAGAAAACAAACTACTGTATGATTAAAATGTTAAAATAGTCTCCAATTGTGTTAACTTGTTGTAAATGAAATAATGTTGAAGTTGAATAATCAATCAATTTGCTGGGGAACCCCAAAACTCCCTCAAGGACCCCTGGTGGTCCCTGGACCACACCTTGAGAACCACTGTTGTAGATGGATGTTATTGATTGTGCACATTGCAATCTGGTTTATCTCCTCATCTGAGCCATTGCATAGCAGAGGTAAGGATAAGACACACTTATGTCAACAAAGTGTAATGTAAGTTTCCAGATTCATTTCCAAAACAAGGTTACCATCAACAGATTCCTAAACCTCCATGATAAAATTGTGTGTACACACACACACGTATGTACATGTATATATACTATGCATCTCGTGTGCCCGATGCCTATATACAGGTATATGCGTATATATATCATTTTTGACATCACATCATTAGCCCAATTAAAAAGTCTGGCTCCAGGTATATATATACACACATAATATAGGCTACACATTTGCAGAGTTCATTTGCAAAAACAGGTATGGTATCTCAGTTTGTATTTTTTATCGTTTTATATTATAGATTTTCATATTCGTATTTATATTCAAATGTATTTATAGTAAATTTTGATTGATCATAACTAGAACATTCATCTGATCATTTTCACCAAAATCATGGTTTTTTATGTCCACTCCAGGGAGTATCAGGCAGGTTTATTCATTCAGCAAATAAACGTGTGTGTGTGTGTGTGTGTGTGTGTGTGTGTGTGTGTGTGTGTGTGTGTGTGTGTGTGTGTGTGTGTGTGTGTGTGTGTGTGTGTGCGCGCGCGCATGTGGCAGTCAAACATGCTTGGGTAGTTGTCATGGCGATTTCTCTGTTCCGCGTCTTTCTTTGGGACGCAAAGCACTCTGGGTATTGACGTCACCGCTGGGCGCCGGTAGAAGAACTTTGCCCGCGAAGCGAGCTAGCGTCATGCAGGCAGCCAGAGCATCGAGGCTGTTGTTGAACGGAGGACAAGGAAGAGTACTATTTCTTTATTTCATCGTTTTTATCTTCGGACAATACTAAACTTCTAGTAGGCTCTGCTGGCTAGCCGTGCTCGTGTGTGTTTGCTTTGGAGCATGTTTGGTGCTCAGAAGAAAGAGAAAGCTGATGGAGAAATGGACGAGGAAGGATTTGCTCCGGGCCGTGAATCAAGCAGTTTGAGGCCGCGGTTGGCACTTAGAAGAGGGGAGAGGCGGCGCAGGCTACGCCTCCATACCAGACTTGACGGTGCAGCTTTCTTCTTTGGGACAGTTTGCCTGCAGAGGTCAGGGAGACGGACTTGGACTTTCTCTGTCTGGCAAGGGGGTTGATTATGATGAGCGCACAGTGAAAAGGTGTTTTTGGCACGGACATAATATTGTTTCTGTTTTAACTCTACAGCGATACGTGCATGCAGAGGTAACTAATACCTCAGGCACCAGAAAGCTAACAATGGGGCATGCTATGTTAGCTGACTGGCAGTGTTCTGGTTTCATCTTCAGCCAGCCAGCATGCTACAAAAGCGGCTAATGTTAAAGCTATAAAATGGCTTACCATCTGTAAGATAGGCTACTTCACGGTCGGGTATGAATGAAATGTAAGCTGCTTTCCAGTGTAAATGTATGATTTGAATGCCAATGGAGAAAATTAACTGTCACATATTGTATGATTTTATGTCACAGGTTTGGTATGATACTATGTAATTACATATGAACTAGCCTACGGTTGAACTTACTAGACTCACTTCATGTTACTATGTAATTACATATGAACTACTATTGAACTTGTCTGGTACAATGTAAATACATATGAATGATATAATAGACTCGCTTCATGTTACAGGTCTGTTACTATGTAATTACATATGAACTACTATTGAACTTGTCTTGTACTATGTAAATACATATGAACGATATAATATACTTGCTTCATGTTACAGGTCTGTTACTATGTAATTACATATGAACTACTATTGAACTTGTCTGGTACAATGTAAATACATATGAACTATATAATAGACTCACTTCATGTTACAGGTCTGTTACTATGTAATTACATATGAACTACTATTGAACTTGTCTTGTACTATGTAAATACATATGAATGATATAATAGACTCGCTTCATGTTACAGGTCTGTTACTATGTAATTACATATGAACTACTATTGAACTTGTCTTGTACTATGTAAATACATATGAAGTATAATAGACTCGCTTCATGTTACAGGTCTGTTACTATGTAATTACACATGAACTACTGTTGAACTTGTCTGGTACTATGTAAATACATATGAAGTATAATAGACTCGCTTCATGTTACAGGTCTGTTACTATGTAATTACACATGAACTACTGTTGAACTTGTCTGGTACCAAGTAAATACACATGAAGTACTGTATAAAATCGACTCACTCCATTTTACAGGTCTGGTAGCATGTAACTACATATGAACTACAGTTGAACAGGCTCACTCCATTTTACAGGTCCGTTACAATATAACTACATATTAACTACAATGGAACACACTCACTCCATTTTACAGGTCCGTTACAATGTAACTACATATGAACTACAGTTGAACAGACTCACTCCATTTTACAGGTCCGTTACAATGTAACTACATATTAACTACAATGGAACAGGCTCACTCCATTTTACAGGTCTGTTACAATGTAACTACATATGAACTACAGTTGAACAGACTCACTCCATTTTACAGGTCCGTTACAATATAACTACATATTAACTACAATGGAACAGGCTCACTCCATTTTACAGGTCCGTTACAATGTAACTACATATGAACTACAGTTGAACAGACTCACTCCATTTTACAGGTCCGTTACAATATAACTACATATTAACTACAATGGAACAGGCTCACTCCATTTTACAGGTCCGTTACTATGTAACTACATATGAACATAATTTATAACTATTGGTAATTACTATGTAATTACATTTGGTGTTCATGTGTAATTACATTTTGTAACTACATATGAACATGATTTATAACTATTGGTAATTACTATGTAATTACATTTGGTGTTCATGTGTAATTACATTTGGTGTTCATGTGTAATTACAAATAGTTCATATGTAACTAGGGACCTGTAAAATAAAGGGTTACCGAAACTCCTTTTACAGAGAGAGTCCTATTGGATTTTCACTTTGGACTCAATGGAGCCTCATGGGCTCAATGACAATCATGAGTTGTATTCTTTTTTGTAATGAGTGTAATGAGGGTAATATCGTTGTCCTGTTTTTTTGTTTTTGTATTTTTCACATCTATTTTAAATGTATTACTTTTGTACAATGGGTACATACAAACTTGTATGTTTTGATTGCCCCAAACAAACCCCCCCCCCCCCCCCCCCCCCCCCTTGTTGTTATGGGGATTACACCATCTCCTGGGGATCTTCAGCAACTGCTGCACTTTACACTGCTGCAGCTGCTGTACTTTTTCCTTTCCTGCATTGACTCTCTTTAGGCGGTTTCCTGCCCTTTTAATGTGATTGCGGGCATTTCTGGTTCCAAATGTGTTGAGCCTTACACTTGTTGCCCATTAAGGTATGTTTTTATTGTGTAACCTGTGTTTCCTCATTTAATTGCTTAATTGACCTGTTCATTGAGGGGCGGGCCGTTCAGTCACACGGCCTGCTACAAAGGTGTTTGTAATCACTGCACTTTTACTATGAACCTGATGAAGCAGCAAGCCTGCGAAACGCGTTGTTCTGCTAAAATAAATATGATCTTTTGATATAACTTTGGTCACCCTGTTCTTCTGGAGTGTTGCGGTCAACTTCATATGGACTTGTTCCTGTAGAGACTGTTTTTATGTTATATATATATATATATATATGTTATGAGGTGGTCTCTAGTACTTTGAAGGGTGTTTGACAAGTCCAATGCCAGATTATCTAAGAGAAGAAACATTATGAGAAGCTTGTGTGAAGTGGACAGCCACTGGGCTTCTGATGTCATTGTTACAGATGTTGGATCTGTGTTCTGAGATTCTGGTCTTAAGTGGTCTGGTGGTTTTGCCTATGTAGGCAAGGCCACATAGACATTTGAGGATATAGATGACATTATTACTTTTACAGGTTATCACTTCTTTGATGTTAAAGGGTTTTCCTGTACGTGGATGAGTAAAAGTGGTGGCTTTGTGTGTGAAGTTACACTGAGTGCAGTTGCTGCATCTGTAGTTACCGTGAGGGATAGACTGTAAAAAGTGGGGCTGGGTTGGAGGTGAGAGGTAGGCTCTCACAAGCAGGTTTCTTAAGTTAGGTGGTCTCTTATAGACGATCCGAGGTGGTGTGTCAAGGGACTTGAGAGCTGGATCAGATTCTATAATGTGCCAGTATTTTTGAATAATAGATTGGAATTCCCTGCCAACGGGTGAATACTGGATTATACAATTAACTCTAGACTCAGAGTTAATGGGTTTGAAAGTCATCATCGGAACTACAGATATGGCGGATACGGTTGAACTGAGAGATGGGCATACTTATTTTGAGTGGAATTGGATGGAAGGAATGTCCATGAAGAATGGAGTTTCTGTCCGTACTTTTACGGTATAGGTTGGAGCCCAAATTATTTGCATCTCTGTATACAAGAATGTCTAAAAAGTTCATCTTATGCCTGTCGTATTCCATTGTGTATTTCAGATGACGACTGTTGGAATTAATAAAGTCATGGAACTCCTTCGGTTGTGTTTCAGATCCTTTCCACACAAAGAAAATGTAATCAATATACCTCTTCCAGTTGCTGATGAAGGGTAGATGTAGGTTGCGATGATAATTTAAAATGATGTCATGTCCCATGAGTCCACAATATAGTGAGGCAAAACTAGGAGCCATTGTAGCCCCCATGCTCGTGCCTAACACCTGGTGGTAAAAGTCAGAGCCAGACAAAAAGAAGACACTCAAGCCCCAAAAGGGCTGAACGAAGAGTTTGACTTACGGCCATTTTTGTAGTCCTTCTGTAGGTGTGCTTGTGTGTGTTCATCTCATTAGGGTTAGGGTTAGGCAAAACTGCAGTAATTACACTTACTGCAGTTTGATTTGGTTTCCGAGAGCTTCAGCTGGACTTAAACAGACATAAACCGCTGTAACTACACTTCGAGGTGTAGTTACTGCGGTTCTGATTGGCTTTTGGTTGGATTTTGTAGTTACTGCAATTTTCCCGCTCTTTCCATAACAAAGCCCAACATATGAATCACTCATAATGGTGCAATCCTGGGGGGAAATAATATTGGAGCTTGCTTTGAAATGCAAATATCCTGAAAATGGTAAGGAAATATGAGCTTATAGTAACTTTTCTAGCTGCTCCCTGAAGGCTTCAGTGCTTGTACACCTCTCACATCATAATAATCACCAAGGCATAATCTTTGTTCTTTAGAAAAACACCGGTTGCGAGCACACTCAAAATCGATTAACTCTGGGTGCAGGGCAAGCAAATAGTTCAGAGAAGAGAGAAGCCAGCACTCCAAATGTCTTGATATATGATTTAATTCCTCAAACCTGGGCAGCAGACAACGGACGTTTCAGTCAAAGACCTTCCTCAGCGTTGTGCTGTGTCAGGCAAAAAAAGACGGCTAAGTGTAGTCTTAGACTGAATTTCAATCATGGAAGACCGAAAGGCATAGGTAGACACCCCATGCTGTCATACCCCTCAGCCCAAATGACGTCACTAAATGACGTCACCATCTCCGACGTCACCTTCTCTATGACGTCACCTTTGCAGGATGACGTCAGTTGCCCAAATGACGTCAGTTATGACATCATAAATGCCCTTCTCCTGGTACTATATAAAGCCCCCATCACCACAGCTTAAATCACACTTGTGCAGTCATCACTCACCTCGTGCCAGCATCCCACATTCATCCAGCATCTCCAGAGCAAAAGCTTCACTCAGTCCATCATCATGTCTGAGTCTGAAAACGAGCAGCAGCTTCAGAGGGTCAACGCCTTCCTCCAGAGCACGATCAACGTCCCGACCATCCCAGGGCAAACCTCCAATCCCCAGGCTTTATCTTCAGGCGTCACAAAGGACGCTCCTCACACCAGGGGCCGCGGCCGCAAAAAGCAATCCATCCCCGCGGAGGTCCAAGACGTCTCGCCCGGATCAAAGTCCGCGCAGCACTCCGGAGGCCGTGGCCGCGGTAAAGGAGCCAAGAAATCTGCCTCCAAGAAAGCCCCAGCGAAACGCACCAAAACCGCCGGCTCCTCGGTGGACGCTACGAGGCTTCCAGCCCCTCCAAGCCTCCAGGATCCACTGTTTGCAACCATTCAATCACTGGTCGGGTCCCTCATCGATGCCCGCCAGGAGACACTCGGGAGCCCCGCACTCCCCACAGCAGCAGCCCAATCAGCCCCGCCCCAGGTTCCAGGCGTGTATCCCCCTTTTCAACCGGCATCTCATCCGGTGATATCAGCCCAGCCAGTTCCGCTTCAGGATCCAGGTGTGTGCGCCGAGTTCCCTCCCCTCCCCGTGCATATTCCCCCGATGAATTCCCTCGCCTCCGCTATTCCCTCCCCCGCATACGGAAGGCCATATATCCCACTTTCTGCAAATGTATCCCCCAGACTTCGGTCCAGGATCCTTCAACGCAGAGATATTAACTTAGTCAGTATTATCCTGCCGTCTGCTGAGTGCAGCAAGAAAATAATGGGCGGCCAAGACGTATCGGCCGTCCTAAAATCTTCCGACCCCCGTCTCGCCAGAGAGCTATCACCAACCGAGTTCTTTGTTGCGTTCAGGGTTCTCTGCGACATAATATGCTCCATGTATCCCAACCGTCGCACCGAGCTAGACGAATACATGGCACTGGTGGGGGACCTCCACCTAAAATACGGGAAGGGCATATTCTACCAGTACCACAAAGCGTTTTCTGCGAAAGCAGCGCTGTACATAACTCGATCCAACACCCGCCTGGACTGGTCCGTGTTGGATACCGAGCTATTGGTATTGGTCATGGGCGGTCATCAGGCGATCACCTGCTTTTCCTGCGGTGAAATAGGCCACACGGCTCCCCTATGCCCTAAAGCTGCCTTCCAGGCTTCCGGCAGCCACACCCCGTTTTCCCCCAGTCCACCCCCCCTCCTCCAGCAGGGAACCTTCCAGCCAAACGCAATCAGACCGCCAGGGGCGCAAGGTACTTATGCATAATAATATGGATTAATAATATAATATCTAATATCTATATATATATAAAATAATATCAATTTTAATGGAGTATGCTCCTATCCTAAATTGCATTTTTCTGCACGTCTGCAGCGCCTGCAGGGAAACGCACCCCCGCTCCGTCTACCCCCGCAGGATCCGCCCCCCAAGGCAGTTCCCCAAAAAAGAGAAATTGGGTTAAAAATCCTAGAATCCCTTCCATCCACCCCCATCGACATCCCAGCCCTGGCTCTCAAACTAGCCTGCCACCCTGATCGCGTATTCACCGATCATTTCTTAAACCGGCCTCTCCCAGGGGTTCAAAATAGGAGTAATTTCTCCCCCCACAGTTTCCCACATCTCTAAAAATCTGCAAACGGCTCAAAAAGAGCCCAAAATAGTATCTCAACTCCTTAGCAGGGAATTATCTAAAGACAAGTCCAGTAGGCTGATGTGTCTGATATAGAAGAAAACCTAACGATCTAAGTCCAGTAGGCGTCGCCACTCGCAAATATTCCGGCAAAAAGCGCCTTATTATAGACCTATCAGCCCCTCATCACGGCCCCACTCCAAGCATAAACAGCCTCATTCCTCCCGAAATCTATTCCCTCCACTATGCAAAAATAGACCACGTTTCTGGGCATTCATCTTGACACCGAGCTTATGCAAGCTTCCCTCCCCCTCGAAAAATTGTCTCGCATCCGCGAAATAGCCCAGTCCTATTCAGCAGCCAGCCACATTTCAAAACGAGACCTTCCGTCTCTACTCGGCCACCTGAATTTTGCCATGCACATTATTCCCCAAGGGAGGTCATTCATTTCCAGGCTGCTCGATTTAGCATCTTCAGTCCCCAGCCTCCTTGACTCAGTTACCCTCAAAATGAGGGATACCGATCCGATCAAATTCTGGGCTCACCTGTTAGAAAATTGGAACGGAATCTCATTTTTCTATGACAAAATCGTCTCGTCTGCCGACGACTTAAAACTTTTCACAGATGCAGCCCCATCTGTGGGTTTTGGGGGGGTCTACCAAAGCCACTGGTTCACTGGCACTTGGCCGCAGCAGTTTGCCGGCTTGGATCAGTCCTGCGCATTATATGAAATGTACCCGATAGTGCCTTGGCCCCCCTTTTCCTCATTTCTCCCCATCATCACATGACGAGATCCTGGTTCATCCATCACTTCAAGACAACACTCCAGAAATGCAAACATCCCTGCAGAGAACTATTCCAGCCACTCGTTCAGGATCGGGGCAGCCACATCAGCAGCCATGCAGGGGGTATCCTCCGCCCCCCTTCAACAACTGGGTCGCTGGTCCTCATCAGCCTATACATCCTACATCCAACCAGAGCAAAACGCCATACTATCAGCCCAAAGATCCCTCCTTCCATGACTAAAGAGGAAGCAAGTACTTCATTGGTGGTGATCAAACTCTCCCATTTCTCATTAAATGCGCCCATGCCCGGGCTATCCACGTCCACTCCCATGCACCCCTGCCATTGCCTAAAAACCCCAGTCAGCCCCTCATCTCCCGGCATGCATAATCTCCCCCTGTCAGCCCATAACCTGACTAAAGCATACCCCAGGTAAGCTCCATGACACCCACGTCCACTCCCATGCATCCCTGCCATTGCCTAAAAACCCCAGTCAGCCCCTCATCGAGCTTTCTCTCAGGCAGCTCCCAGACTCTGGAACGCCCTTCCCCAAGAAATCAGAACCTCAGAGTCCCTCACAGTCTTCCACTCCCGCCTCAAAACCCATCTCTTTTCCACCGCCTTCCCTTAGTCCCTCTGCTCCCTCCCCCCATCCTTGCTTGTGTGCTGTCTCTGTCTACTGTCTTGTCTCACCACTATCGCCCCCCCCCCCACATAGTACTCAGTGTTTAGTGTAATCTCTGTCGTTATATGTTCACTAACGTCACCCCCCGCCCCCCCAGTGTTTAGTTTTTGTGTTGCATACTGTAAAGCGTCTTTGAGCTATGGAAAAGCGCTATATAAGCCCCATCTATTATTATTATTATTATTATTCATCTCCCGGCATGCATAAATCTTCCCCTGTCAGCCCATGACCTGACTAAAGCATACCCCAGGCGAGCTCCATGACCCCCCCTGTTTTCACTCTCCCAGTTCCTAAAACTTTAAATTCCTTTGGGGGATTTTCTATCTCATACAGCACTGACGCCCCCCTCTCTCATAGCAAGAGGAGCGTCACATCATGGAGTCATACGCCATACTCAAACTGTCTATTCTGATTCAATAAAGATTGTTAAAATGTCTTACAAGTCTCTCATGATTGAAGTGTAGTCTTAGACTGAATTTCAATCATGGAAGACCAAAAGGCATAGGTAGACACCCCATGCTGTCATACCCCTCAGCCCAAATGACGTCACTAAATGACGTCACCATCTCCGACGTCACCTTCTCTATGATGTCACCTTTGCAGGGTGACGTCAGTTGCCCAAATGACGTCAGTTATGACATCATAAATGCCCTTCTCCTGGTACTATATAAAGCCCCCATCACCACAGCTTAAATCACACTTGTGCAGTCATCACTCACCTCGTGCCAGCATCCCGCATTCATCCAGCATCTCCAGAGCAAAAGCTTCACCCCACCACCTCCCCAGATCACCACCAATGTCATGACTCCTGTTGGAAACAAATCCCCTTAGGGGGGATTTGTTTCTTATACAGCACTGACGCCCCCTCTCTCATAGCAAGAGGAGCGTCACATCATGGAGTCATACGCCATACTCAAACTGTCTATTCTGATTCAATAAAGATTGTTAAAATGTCTTACAAGTCTATCATGATTGAAATACAATCATGCCGGAAGTACAATCAATTAGTAAATAAAACATTTTACAACACAATATGCCTTACCAGTAGAAGCAAGGATCTGATTATCAAGAATTCAAAAAACCTTCTAGAATAATACATTTACAATAATCACAAGTACAAGTGTTGTATAAACAATTACACAATTAAAGCGTCCAAGACGGAAGTACTTCACAATAAGGCTCTGTGTAAAGAACCTCACAATACCAAAACGTAGAATGGGCTCTAGTGCCAACCAGGGCAATTACTGTAAGAGAGGTTGGTTAACCTTACTTGTAGTAAACAGATAAAAAGGGTCCTATTGTTCTCAGTACAATTGATAGGATCATAAATACATTAGGAACATATCAAGAATAGAAAATATATATTTAAAAAAGTTTTAAAGAAAACAGCTAAGAAGTAGCTCCTCATTGACTG
Source organism: Poromitra crassiceps (assembly GCF_964638095.1). Classification (NCBI taxonomy): domain Eukaryota; kingdom Metazoa; phylum Chordata; class Actinopteri; order Beryciformes; family Melamphaidae; genus Poromitra; species Poromitra crassiceps. The sequence goes on along the minus strand of NC_139625.1, from coordinate 91,621,782 downwards.
CGTTTACATGGACTTGAGTATCCCGGTTACTGTCGGGGTTTTGGAGTATCCCGTTTTTGTGTTTGCGCATGTAAACATCATATCCCGGTTTCAGAAACCTGGATAAGCCCTTATCCCGGTTTTGAGAAAGCCGGTTATGCTAGCTGGAGTACTCCGAAAGAACCCGGGATGCCTGTATACACCTTATCCTGCTTTCTGACCGCAGCAGACTACCTGCGCAGGCGCAGCTTCAGCCAAGTCTCACTTCTGGAGCGATGAGGAAATGGAGTTTTGCCGAGTTTTGTCTTTCGGTGATTAAATAATTAAATGCTTGGTAGCTTAGATAGGAGAAAGCATCGAAATGCTGCCCTATTACAGACTACAGGATGAAGGTGTTGTGACTAAAATGAAAGCAAAAGCCGGGGACACTCCACCATGAAGACGGAATCCAAGGGAATCCCACGTCTTGGCCCAAAAAAGGTGAATGACGCCACGTCACACGGACCCAATATAAGCAAAAAATAAATAAAAATAAATAATAATAATAATGACCCCGGTTTGTATTGTAACGATCACAGGCGCCTGCGCAAATAGCATGCAGTGATCAGTAACCGGGATACTAGTACTGCTCATGTATACAGGGATATGAGTATCCTGCTTTCTCTCTCTTATCGCCATATCCCGAATATGATCAAAACCAGGATAAGCCTCATAACCGGGATACTCAAGTCCATGTAAACGCAGTCACTGAGGCCTTTAGGGTGTTCTGTTTGCAGGGCGTGAATCCAAAATGCCTCCCTTTGCAATAAAGCTCTGTCTCTGTCACCCCCCCCCCTCTTTTTTTTTACTATTTTAAAAATATATTTTCTAGTCTTGATATATTCCTAATGTATTTATGATCCTATCAATTGTACTGAGAACAATAGGACCATTTTTATTTGTTTATTACAAGTAAGGTTAACCAACCTCTCTTACAGTAATTGTGCTTTCAGCCCTGGTTGGCACTAGAGTCCATTCTACATTTTGGTATTGTGAGGTTCTTTACACAGAACCTTATTGGGAAGTACTTCCGTCTTGGACGCTTAAATTGTAAAATTGTTTATACAACACTTGTACTTGTGATTATTGTAAATGTATTATTCTAGAAGGTTTTTCGAATTCTTGATAATCAGATACTTGCTTCTACTGGTAAGGCATATTGTGTTGTAAAATGTTTTATTTACTAATTGATTGTACTTCCGGCATGATTGTATTTAGCCGTATTTTTTTGCCTGACACAGCACAACGCTGAGGAAGGTCTTTGACTGAAACGTCCGTTGTCTGCTGCCCAGATTTGAGGAATTAAATCATATGAAAAGACATTTGGAGTGCTGGCTTCTTTCTTCTATAATATTTGTTCTTCTCACTGTGAATACCTCTGTAGTTATACAATCCAATCTGGATTCCCTGAATTTCTCTTACTCATCTATTTAAACATTTTAAACATGTAAACAATAAAACAATTAAATACAGATATAATGTGGTATCGAAATCAAAACAGATTATGATTTTCTCATGATAAACAAGACAGGAAAAGGACACTAGATTGTAGTTACTGCACTTTGCATTTGTACTACCTATATATCTGTTTAAGGTAATACACAGAGTGCAGTATCTGCATTTTTGCAGGCATATATTAAGTAATTGATTGTTTTTTAGCCATAAAAAATCCTTAATGTATACATAATAATAATACAAATAAGCGCATTATCACTTTTCAACCTATAAGTAATTTGGCTGGACAGTCAAAAAACTTTAAAGCCATTTTTCTGTTTCATTGTTAGCGTAGTTACTGCGGTTAGGATTTGTAGGGCAGTATGGAGAATATCATCAACAAAGTTCATCGTTATTCATTTGTATAGAGAAGGATTGTGTGAAAACATGAGACAATTTTTAGATCTAAGCCTCTAAAACCAGATCCTGTCTGATTTCAGATGGAATGACCCTATACAGACATCCTCAAATTACAGTATTCATATAATATTCATATCAGTACTTTATTAAATATAATGTCTGACCTGAGAATCTCCAGTCTGCAGTGTGGACTCTCCAATCCAGCAGACAGCAGCTTCACACCTGAATCCTTCAGGGGATTGTCACTCATGTCCAGCTCTCTCAGATGGGAGGGGTTGGACTTAAGAGCTGCGGCCACAACTTGACACTCAGTCTCGTCCAAATAGCAACCCATCATTCTGAATAAAAACAAAGGAGGGGTTGGACTTCAGAGCTGAGAACAGTCTATCCCATTTCTCTTATCTGACATCAAGTGGTTCTTGGTCCGTCAACTGGAAGAGCATCCAAAAGCTCTTATCCTGCCATGAGGAGGGAGGAGAGATCTGTGAGGAGCTCTGAGCAAGGAGACACCAAACCAGACTTCCCGGAAGATAATTTCCCAAATGCAGGGTGGCAGGAGAATATCCGAAATGCAGGGTGGTCGAGGGACTCATTAATCATCAACACTACAAATGAACGGCACCACGTTAATTAGTCCGCCCCGTAGCGCAAATGTGAAGAAGCTCAAATTAACGAGGTTTTAGAGAAACAGCACTAGTGATAAGTGCCCATCATATGATACTGATATAACATTAATGTAAGAACATGGGGAGCCTAAATTACGTTTAGTTCAGGTGTTCAGCCATAACCCATTTTAGTTGTGAAGGGAAAGGGGGGGGCAGTTGTAGCTGTGATCTGCTGCCACTGTCATTAGACACGGACGTGGCTTCACGTGATGCTTCAGACGGAAGGACATCTCATTTCTCTAACCGCACATTTCCTCATTTTGTCTCTCCTCACTGGTTTCCTCCATCCCTCCTCAGTGGGAGGGACTAAGACGCAAGGAAAGGATGGAAGAGAGGCAAAGGTGATGCAATTAAGAGACATGGGATGGACCCCAGGACTTCAGAGCTGAGGTCTCTGAGAGTTCACAGCCAGAATGTCTGTTTTCAGGTTTAAAGCCCCAATCAGTAAGATTTTTGACATTTTTTACCTTAACTCATTCAGTGCCAGCCACTTTTGGAGAACGGATGCTCCCAGTGCCAGAGTTTTCAGAGCGTTTTCAGTGATTTCTCGAGGCCCACAGAATATTGTGTGATATTACTATGTAAACACCGAACACGCACAAGAACGAGCTGGCTCTATTGTATCATCAGCAAAAAAAAGTTTATTGATACCATTTTCCGTTCTTTAGTTATGAGCCGGAGAAGATAGGTTGTTTTCAGCGTTTTCAGGCTTTTCAAATTATTAGCTGAGATAATCCGCCTTTTGTGAAATGCAGCATTTCAAGCACATTCACTGAGTCTGAAGATAATATTTTCTGATGTAGTGACGTAGTTGTTGTGTGATGCCCTGCGTGCACCACCCCCCTCCCCCCCTCCCCCCGTAAACTCCTCCCCACACTGCACACAGCCTCACGCAACCATTATATTTTCGGAGTCCTGCGTTTGTGTGCTGCTGTCGGCTCTCAGCGCCACAGCAGGGAAGAGCCAACCCGGATTGCTGAATGGTTTGGCGTCAGGGGCTGCTTTCCTGTCTGCTAATCGGGTGGAGAAACTATACAGACAGACAGACAGACAGACAGGGACAGAGGGGCTCAGTTGTGAGCGCGGATTGACTCCTGTTCGGAGCCAATGTCAGCTCCCGCGACAGAGCAAATGGCTCTGGGAGCATGCATCGGGTTGTCTTTGATCCACGGCTTTTAGGCTGTTTCTCGGACCTGTCTCTAATCTGGACTGCACCGAGCAAGCACTGTCGCCACCTAATGAGTCCGTAAAATAGGTTATACACCTCCAATAGCTACTATAGTTGTACAGGAGCTGCGGAAGGCTTTGATCGACGTCCCACCGTCAAAAAACGCATTGGACGTCGAAGGACGTCCGTGGCATTCTACGTCACTATTTAATTGGACGTCGAAGGACGTCCATGGCATTCAATGAGTTAATATAACTGCTTTTTAGTCACAGGACATGGTAGATTGACTTTTAATAGGGAGACCCTCATCTTTATTCATCCCACACCGCCCTCCATTGGCCAGCACTGGGACTAAGCAGTTTGTCTGTCATGTCCCGTAGCAAGAAAAAAGAAAAAACAAAAGCATGCGCGCATGCGCTGTACAGCGGAAGCGCTGTGTTCAGTAAAACGAGGAAGTAACTCGATTCGGATTTGCTACGAAAATGATGTTTCACGGAACTATGGATTATTATTTCATCACGTGGTGAGTACCCGATGTCACAACATGTACATAGAGCTTTCTGGCGCTGTGTTTTGTTGACTTTGAACGGCGATATCGTTATCGATACTAATGCACACAGAGGGCACAGTTGGAAACTTACTGAATGGGGCTTTAATGTAAAATGAGTGATTATCAGAGACTAGCATACCAATCAAAACGTATACAGCATACTTCTTCTACTACTACTACTACTACTACATAATAATAATAATAATAATAATAATAATAATTTGTAGTATAGAATTCGAAATTATAGAATTAGATATAAGCAGAAACCAAACAGAAAATAATACATAAATGCTATTACGAAATAATTTTTGTAAAAATGAAAAAAAGTAATATTATTATTGATATTAATAATAATAACAATAATAATAATAACAATAACAACAACAACAACAACAACAACAACAACAACAACAACAATAATAATAATACTAATAATAATAATCAGCATGTCGAGTTCAACTTCTGGTAAAACAACTCAGTAAAACAGCCTGAATCCATTAGAGCTACAGATTTGGTTGGGGTTTACTTTCAAAGTTTTGAGCCTACAGCAGGCTTTCCCAACCTTGAGGTCAGGACGCCTGGGGCCGCATGGAATTCAAATGTGGCATTATAATAACGAAAACACCTTATAACAAACATTATAACAAATATTCTACGTATTCTACGTTTTTTTTAATGTTTCTTAGGTAGGGAGGTGGTCTGTTTAGCGATATGTTGAACTGATCTGTAGACCAGCTAGTGGGGTCTGTGTGTTAACCAGATATAGCCCATATTTATAGCCTACTTAGCTCTTGTTACATTGTCAGTATGCATTGTTTAATTTGAGTGAGTTTGTTCAGTATTAATTTGCAGCCTTGTAAAATACTAGTCTCTTAAAAAAGATGGTTGGCTCTCGCAATTTATAAATGCTTCCGCCTAAACGTCTGTAATTTGAGCACGAAAAACTTGGTCAAAACAGAAAGGGAAGCTCAAGGGAAATAATGAACGATGATAGGGGGATGTCCCGGATGTCCCGCCTGGAGGCAGTTGATTAGAGAAATATGAGTGGATGCTCGTATCCGCTCATATTTATTTAAGCACTGGCCCCTGTATGTATTCACAGACATTTTCAAATCCTCACTGGAGACCTGCCATGTACCAACATGCTTCAAAACATCAACCATAATCCCCCTCCCAAAAAAGGCAAGGCCCTCTGCACTTAAAGGGCCCTATTCTCCCACAGGCCTTCGGCACTAAAACGGGCCTTAACCGCAAAAAAACGTGCCTTGCGCCTGTTTTGGGACGATATCAATATGGCTTTACGCTGCCAAATGCGCTTTAGGCCGAATGGGCGTGGCGCAGTCCCAGAATGGGCCAAAGTGGGCGTGTCGGCCTTAAATCTCGGCGTACTGATATCTTGGCACCTGCCTTAAATTTAGCGCTTTGCGCCTTTGAAAACCAGGCCTATTCAGTGCGCCAGTGCTCTTCTGCTGCCTCTCCCCTGTCACCCTTCTCTGTCTCTCTCTGAAACCAGGCCTATTCAGTGCGCCAGTGCTCTTCTTCCTCTTCTCTGTCACCCTTCTCTCTCTCTCTCTGACTCCCTAGCTTAGACAGGCACAACACACTTCCCATATAGGAAAAATAAATTGTAAGTTGTCTGGCCTGTCCCAGCATGCATTGTGCTTCTCCATTTCGCTACTAAATAGCAACCAAATGAGGCGAAATAGATATAAAAGGTCGATCTAAATTAATGTGTAATGGTAACACAACCTGCAATTGTACACATTTCAATATTGGACCAAATAAAACATCGAAATGAAACACCACCCTATGTGAAACATATATGTCCTCTTGAGCCTATATATACCCTGTGTGGATTTAACATGATTTAGATAAGTGACAGCGGAACGCGCTGCGGAACGCCTTCTACTGTCATGTGCTATACTGTGATGTCCGCTCCAATAACTTGGCCCAACCTCACATTTAGTTTTACAATAAAAACACATTTATGCAATGACTTTACATAATGTAGGGTATATTTATGTACATCATTCTACCTGCAGCAGGGGAGAGAAAACGATATCGTTCTGGACAAACTTTCACCAATATAAAATTAATCTCATCATATAGGGATAGGCTATATTTTTCTAGCTGATGCATTTAGAACATTCTTTTCACTTTGATCTTGCTATAGTGTAGCGTATTTACATGCTTGCAGTATTTAAACTGCAGAATAATAGCCTATAATGACAGACAGACTGGATGAAGGGCTTTCGTCTGGTTTTGCGGGATCACTGGAATTGGAGCTAAAAAGGCAAGCGTGGGATTCGTTTATTGCAGTTATCCAATGAGCATGACGGTGCATAATTTTACGCTTAAAAGGCGTGGTTGTAATGGTTGAGGCTGCGTCTAGCGCCAGCACGACGATATCAAGTGCGCTGGTCCACGCCCACTGATTTGCGCTACGCCAGGCGCTCGGCCTAGAAACAGCGCCGATGCAACGATAGGGACCAAAGACTACAGCCCATCGCCCTGACCTCTGTGGTCATGAAGTCATTTGAGGGCCTTGTCCTGTCCTACCTAAAATCCATCACAGACCCACTCCTGGACCCCCTACAGTTTGCCTACAGAGCAACAGGTCTGTAGACGATGCAATAAACATGGCCCTCCACCACACATCTGGACAATGCAGGAACCTATGCCAGGATTCTGTTTGTGGATTTCAGCTCAACGTTTGACACGATCATCCCAGCCCTGCTACAGGAGAAACTCTCCCAGCTGGGCGCCCCCGACCCCATTTGCAGATGGACCACAGACTTCCTGACTGACAGGAAGTAGCATGTGAGGCTGGGTAAGCACATAACTGACTTTCGGTCCATCGGCACCGGTGCTGCCCAGGGCGGCGTCCCCTCTCCCTACTTCTTCGGTCTGTAAACCAACAGCTGCGCCTCCAGTCACCAGTCAAGCTCCTGAAATTCGCGGACGATACCACTCTCATAGGGCTCATCACAGACGGAGATGAGTCGGAATACAGACAGGAAGTTGACCATCTGGTGACTTGGTGCAGTCAAAACAACCTGGTGTTAAATGCTCAAAAAACAATGGAGATGATTGTGGATTAGAGGAGGAACACAGCCCCAACTTCCCCCATCACCCTGGGTGACACCCCAGTCAACACTGTTGAGTCCTTCCGCTTCCTGGGGACCATCATCAGCCATGGCCTAAAATAGGAGCTGAACATCCGAGCTCTCACCAAGAAGGCACAGCAGAGGATGTACTTTGTGCGGCAGCCACAATGGCCACAATGGTGCACTTATACACCTCCATCGTTGAGTCCATCCTCATCTCCTCCATCACCGTCTGGTATGCTGCTGCCACTCTCAAAGACATTAACAGACTTCAACGCATCATCCGCTGTGCTGAGAAGATAATCGGATGCAACCTGCCATCCCTCCAGGACCTGCATGCAGCCAGGACACTGAAGCGGTCTCGCAAGATCATGGCCGACCCCTCCCACCCTGGCCACAAACTCTTTAAGACACTCCCCCACGGCAAGAGACTGAGGACTGCCAAGACCAGAACCACTCGCCACAAGACCAGCTTCTTCCCAATCGCCATCAGCCTCAACAAGACCTGGAAACCCCTTCCACCAAGGACCTCACCAACAACCCCCCCCCCCGCAAACCCACTATCTCCTCCTGAAGTCAGCTGAACCCCCCCCCCCCCCCCATAAAACTGTAACTCATATCTGATTTAATGCCTGTTTAACTGGAACTGTAAATTCATGTAAATTCACTGCTTATTTAATGCCTATTTAATAGGGGTGTCACGATATTTCGTCGCACGATATATCGCGATATCGAAACATCACGATATGCGTATCGTCAGAAAAAAATGATATCGTAAAAAAAAGAAAGAAAAAAAAAAGAAAAAATTCTCCTGAATAATAATAGAACAAATTTAGCAGAATCAACATGCATGAGTGAGGGGGTAGACTACTACTGGCATGGCAAAACAGCTCAAGGGGTACATAAGATTACATACGTTTAGGGACCATTGAGCATGAGTTATTTAAGAAATAGATTGTATACTTTATTTTTCTTTCACCATGCAACAAACATTTAGTTTGTGACAGTGTGACACATTCTATTGCAAGAGAAGCATTATCTTCCATGTTGTTTTATAGTTATTATAATAACCATTTCCAAAAACAGCATTTGTTTTGTATTTTGTGTATTTCAAATGAAAGACTATTTTTCCAGTATTTTCCCAGGGCTCCCTTGAAAAGAGGTTTCAATTTCAATGGGACTCACATGGTTAAATAAATGATAAATAAATACATACAAATTATTTACTTTTGTTAAAAAGAATATTGTTAAAATATCGTATTGTATCGTTATCGTGAACCCAATATCGTGTATCGTATCGTATCGTATCGTGAAATTAGTGTATCGTGACACCCCTACTATTTAACTTACTGTAAATTTCATGTACATTCAATGTTAACTCCTATTTAACTCCCACTGTAAATTCATATAAATTCACTGCCTATTTAACGCCTATTTAACTCAGTCTGTAAATCTCATGTAAATTCAACGTAAATTCATATTTATTATCCACGGAACACGCCTCCACTCATGTACATATTGTATATAGATTTACTTGATTTGATTGCACTTGCAACGCTGTGATTGTCTTTATGTAGCTTTCCTACTTCTTATCTCTGTATATTGATCTGACCGCTACGCTGCATACAGACACTAAGACAAATTCCTCGTATGTAACTTGAATACTGTGGCAATAAAAGTGTTTCTGATATATATATATATATATATATATATTTATTTATTTTATATTTATTTATATTTATTTATTTATAACATAAAAAATAAAAAAAATAAAAGATCAGATGACTTTGCCCAGACAGAAAACCAACTAGAATATCTAAATTTCCTAACGAAAATGTAATTGTGCTTGCTGTCCTAGCCACGCCCGCCTCCTTGCAACACCCTACACCCATGCAGCCCTAATCGGCAATGTGTAGCTAGCACGTCTCTAGGTGGTTAAAGGGTGTAGTAATTGGTTGCTAGGGTGTTTCCGGCTGGTCGCTAGGGTGTTTGTAGACGGTTGGTAGGGTGGACTAAGTAGTTATGGATGGGCCTATGTGAGGAGAAGCAGGAGGAGCCAAGGAATTCAGGGGCGAAATAATTTTGATTGTAGACGCTACAGTTGAAAAGTTATGGACCAAAACTTAAGAGGGCTGTTATAGCGCCACTATCAGGTCAATAGGAGTATTTTTTTTTAGATCACAGCAATAAGTAAACGTGGGACGAGCCAAGGAAACCTGGCGAAAAATAAGTTTGATTGTAGAAGCTACGGTTCTAAAGTTATCGACCAAAATGTAAAGATGGCTGTTATAGCGCCACTGTCAGGTCAATCGGTGTAATATTTTAGGGCAGAGTAGAAGAGTACTCTATGAACATAATTAACCAAATTTGGCAACAGTCGCTCTTATGGTTTGTGAGCTACAGGTACTTAATGTTGCTATAGCGCCCCTATAGGCGAAATGACACAATTGTTTTTAATCAGCTCAGAGTACATCCCTGCACACCTGTACCACGTTTGGTTAGCATCAGACATGGTGTTCCAGAGTTATGGCGATCTTCGTGAAATAGGCCCCACCCACAGAACTTTGGAAGTCGATTATATCGCAATGGTGCGTTTTCTTTTTAAATCCGCGAAATCAGTGTTGTGCAGGACAGTCCACACATGATGTGTGCTTTGGTTTGGTGAATATTGGACAAAATTTGAAGGTGGAATCGCAAAAAAAACCAGTTTTGGACAAAATTCAAAATGGCGGAAAATGGGTGTTAATCCAGGGAAAAAAGAAGTTTGATTGTGGACCCTATAGTTCAAAAGTTATGGACCAAAACGTAAAGAGGGCTGTTATAGCGCCACCATCTGGTCAATTGGTGTAACTTTTTTCGTGGATAGTAAAAGGCCCCTCTGTGAAACCCCATTCAAGTGAATGGGAAAAAAACTTGTGCTTAATCGTGAATAGCGCCCAAACCGCTTGACCAAACCCTAACAAAAGTCATAACAACCCTGTCCTCAATGAGCCGCACGTTTTGAGTTCTGGCATGTCTATGTGGTGTGAAAACTGTGGGAGTTATTACGTCCCAGAAATTGTGGCATATATATATAATAATAAGTATGGGGGACTTTATACTGCCCTACAAAGGAGAAAGCCAGTAACTCACCAGAGTGCAGAGCTGAGAAAAATGACTTTAAAGTTTTCCTGTCGTCCAGACAAAATAGTTGCAGGCAGATCATTAAATATGTGGCAATTCTTTGTTTTTTTAGTCAAGTTATTTATCCATATAAACATATTTAGCTAAATCTTGACCTTTGACCTTCATTTGGGAGTTACTGTATTCCTCCTTTGCATGCCTTACGAAAAAGCATGGGGTTATACCAAAGTGAAGGGCAGTAAGTCAAATTTTATCTCATCTTTTTAGTTTTAAAAAGCAGTATAATGACAAATATAATAACATTCTTAGTCTGATGATGATATAAGATGAAATTGCACTTTTTACTGTTATTCATTAAATTAATATTATTATATAATAACATTTGTTATCATATTTGTATGCAAGTATGTTTGTGATATTCCAAGTATCTTTTTAAATCAAATTATTTCAATTGTTTTTGGATATTTCTGAACATTTGAAGCAACTAATAATTATATTCTAATAAAATAATATCACACTGATTGCTTAATTTTAATGCTTCAGTTAAACAGTTAAATTCAGATAAGTGACATTGATATGATTGATTGATATGATATGAGTAAAAGACAAATACATTTCAAATGAGTAACAGTTGAAATGTTTGTCACCTTTGTCACCAATGACAATCACAGTAACTTTGAGGTGCGAAAAATAGAGTGATGCAAAACAAAGGGCATGGGACAGTAACTCAATTTCAGCACAGCTAAACAAAAGAGGAGTACAGTAACTTGAGTTACAGTGATTGGCCTTGGTTTCACTAGGGCTTTTTTGAGTTACTGCAAATACGACCCCCTATTTTCTCCAAAACACAACACATTTGAGACCAGATATTTTTCCACATGACAAAGGACGTCTTTAATGTCACAAAAATGATAATAACTCATTTTTGACAAAAAATGAGTTACTGCCCTTCTCCTTTGTAGGGCAGTATAGATTGTGCCTTGCTTTCAGCAAGCACAATATTAAGACAATTGTCCATAGCCTCTTGGAATTGTCTACCATGCAATATTTGGTTTTAAAAGGATGCTCAGATCCCATCTACACTCACACACACACTATCACACACAATGATGTTTGTCACATCACTTTTCCTTCTATGTTTGTTTTCTAAAGTATAGAGTTGTACGGACCATATATTAATATTTGGGCTATTGGCCAGCTAGAGGGCTAGCTGACCATTCTATTGTCTGTCTTAACTTAGATTTGCTTTTTATTCTTTCTTCTGTCCTTTTCCTTTGTGTTTTTGTATTTTAATTGTTGTCATGTAATGTGTATTTTGTCTTGGAGCCCAGGAAGACTAGCTGTCGTCTAGCTAATGGGGATCCTTTTTAATAAACAAATAAACAATTTAACTCAAATCAGCTCTCAATTAACTGTCAAACTAAATGAATGCCTGCACAACTGCAGTTTTCAGATATACAGTACAACTGATTTTGTAATGATACAAAGCTGGTTGAAAATCGTCAGTGTTCCTTTAATAGTGTGTAAGTTTGAGGAACTATAGATGTTTATTGTAAGGTGGCTCTACACTGTGCTATACTGTTGGTATTCAGACCAGGACTAACCGAGCCTTCTTGCAGTTCCTCAGAGCTGGGAGAAGTCTGGCTCGTCCCTTCACTGATGTGTTGTAGGCCTTCAGGTCCAACACATCCAGAACCTCCTCTGACATCTGCAGCATGTATGCCAGAGCTGAGCAGTGGATCTCAGAGAGTGTCTTCTCTGATCTGTTCTCTGACTTCAGGAACAGTTGGATCTCCTGATTTACTGACTGGTCGTTCATCTCCATCAAACAGTGGAAGATGTTGATGCTTCTGTCAGGAGAGGTGTCATTATGAATGCTTATCTTCTTAAGGTTGTTGATGGCTTTCTGGATGCTTTCTGGTCTACTCTCTGTCTGACCCAGCAGGCCTCGTAAGAGTCTCTGGCTGGAATCCAGTGAGAGGCCATGAAGGAAGCGGACAAAGAGGTCCAGGTGGCCATTTATACTCTTCAGGGATTTCTCCATGGCTCTCAACAGGAAGGCATCCAGGGATTTGTCATTGTCTTCCGATATACCTGTTCTTCTTCTCAGTTTTATGTCCCGCTCAGATTCTTCTCCCAGGAAGGTGCCCAGTACCTTCTCATCCCTGTTTGTGTGACAGTGGAGCATGTAGACAGCAGCCAGAAACTCCTGAATGCTCAGATGGACAAAGCAAAATAGCTTGTCCTGGTACAGCCCACACTGCTCCTCTTTAAAGATCTGTGTGAACACTCCTGAGTACACCGTGGCTGCTGTGATATCAATGCCGCACTCTGTCAGGTCTTCTTCATAGAAGATCAGCTTGCCTTTCTCCAGCTGCTCAAAAGCCAGTTTTCCCAGAGAGAGAATCATCTTCTTGATCTCGGTAGTCCAGTGTGAATCTGTTTCAGCTCTCCCATGAAACTTGACGTTCTGCAGTTTGGTCTGAACCACCAGTAATTGGATATACATCTCAGTCAGGGTCTTGGGCAGATTTCCTCTCTCACTGGTTTTCAACACACACTCCAGAACACTAGCAGTGATCCAGCAGAAGACTGGGATGTGGCACATGATGTGAAGGGTGCGTGAAGTCTTGATGTGGGAGATGATTGTGCTAGCCTGCTTCTTATCATTGAATCTCTTCCTGAAGTACTCATCCTTCTGTGGGTCAGTGAACCCTCTCACCTCTGTCACCACGTCAATGCACTGAGGAGGGATCTGACTGGCTGCTGCAGGTCGTGTGGTCATCCATATGCGAGCTTTGGGAAGCAGTTTCCCCCTGATGAGGTTTGTCAGCAGCATATCCACTGAGGTTGACTCTGTAACATCAGTCAGGATCTCATTGTTTTGGAAGTCTAGAGGAAGTCGACACTCATCCAGACCATCAAAGATGAACCCAACCTTGTCAAACCTGCAGATTCCTGCTTCTTTGGTGTCAGGAAAAAAGCGATCAAGAAGTTCTACCAAGCTGCACTTTTTCTCTTTCAGCAGATTCAGCTCTCGGAAAGTGAATGGAAATATGAACGGTATATCCTGGTTGGCATTCTCTTCAGCCCAGTCCAGAGTGAACTTTTGTGTTAAGACTGTTTTCCCAATGCCAGCCACTCCCATTGTCATCACTGTTCTGGTTTGTTTAACTCTTCCAGGTAAGGGTTTAAAGATGTCTTCATATCTGATTGGTGTTTCTGGTCTCTGGTTTTTGGATGCTGCTTCAATCAGTCTGATCTCATGTTCATCATTGACCTCTCCACTCCCTCCCTCTGTGAGGTAATGCTCTGTGAAGAACTGATTCATAACTGTTGACTTTCCTGCTTTAGCAATCCCCTCAGACACACACTGAAACTTCTCCTTCATGTTGGATTTGTGTTGACGTTGGCAGACATCAGCATGCGTTTCTGAATGAATAAAGAACAAATGTGAGTAAATAGTCATGCAAACATTTCCCGATAATTTACACATTCCGAACTCCATCGAATCTATTCAGCTCAGTACTGGTGGGTGGACAAGCAGGTCCTGACTGGGTGTGAGGTATAAGGTAGCTGTTGTAGAATAAATTATTATTACTCAAGCATGAGTTTCATGCAACTGATCAGATTCCTTAAAGACACATTCACACTGTGGTGATTCCCACAAAGCTCTGCTAGCTGGTTCCATTGGCAACTTCTATGTTAACCAAGCAGGTAGCTGAACTTCTCACTTACTGCTGATTATGTTCATGTATGTAAACTACTTCGGGGAAAACTTTTCAGGCAAGACATATGCATTGTGATTGTATAAAAGCGCTGATATCCCTGAGGACTAGCCTGGCATCAAAAGACCAATTCACTAGAGCAAATCAAACATGAGCTCGCAGATTTGTCAGGTACCCAGGCTACCTGGACCTTCTTTACTGGGGTTATGGATAAAGTTATGATGCAACATGTACACGGCTGCATTACACTTGTCTTGTAGAAGGTACTGTCAGGTATTATTGTTATATTGTGCACAACTGTTATCAGTTTTTGTCACGATACCTAACCCCGACCTGCTGCAGAGGCACTGAACTACCTGGCTGACCCTGCACCCCACCTAGAGGCCGATGTGAGAATTCACCCACTGGGGAATAGTGCTGTGCCGATGATCATATAATTGCGATCACGTGTTTATATTAAATATATTTCATATTCAATTATTTTCTATAGTCGTCTTTCATCTGATTCCATAAAGTTCCTGAGTTAGCTTTATTTTTGTTTTCTCTTAAATAAATACACCCATAGATAAACCCAAGCGTGTGTACCTGTCTCCCAAATACTTTCACTACTCTAACAAACTTTTAAATAAAAACTGCCCTGCAGTAAGAGATTAAACTAATATGAACCCAGCACACTCTTTAAGATGTGCTGACACCAAACAGTCTATCCTGTCAGCGTCTCAACTTCTACTTTTTGACACTCTGGACTGTCATAAACTGCTACAGAAGATTGCTCTGCTACAAACAAGAAGAGACTGCAAGACACACTTCAATGTGTTCTGTCAGTGAGTTAAAACAGCCTAGAGCTCAGGCTCAGAGCTAATGAAGTGCCAGATTTCACCTCAAACCTCTGTAAACCTGAACCAAAACCAAAGAAACTGAACAGTCCCAAAAACTACAGCTGGAAAATAGATTTGAACCATTATTGAATGTGGGAATCAGAAATGTTGACCACTTTGATCATTTACACGATCGATTAAATTTGCAAGTTAAACATTACAAATTCAAATGATCGGATTCAAATTCAGTTTTTAATGCAATTAAAATTAAAATATAAATAATTCAATTTCACTTTCTAGTGACACCTTCTGTATTTCTGCCCACATCTTCCACCAAATTAAGTATTTCTTGCTCTTTGATGTTCTTCTGTTAATCACTGTCCAACTTACCATTTTCTTGATTCTTGGGTTTCTCAAGGTCATCTGCAAGAAACTTCTCCTCTTTCTTAAGGATATCACAGAAGATATCTTTGCCTCTATCTCCACTAGCATTCAGTGACGTATAGAGTTCCCTCATCTGCTCCTGAGTGGTAGGTTTAGACATGATGTTATCGTAGGCTTCTTGCATGATAACGTCCTCAGTCAGGAGCTTATCCAAGATTGGTGCGACCATTTTGACTCTCTTGACCAGCTCATCCCGGTGTTTATCCACAAAGTGCTTCTCTGAGGAATGAAAATGAGTTGATTTGAGTGAGCATCATTCAGGCTAATATCAGCTTGTATCAGGCTACTTTGCTTCTGAAGGATTACAACATGAAGGATTTCATTTGAAAACTATGTTTGTGTCTGCTTATTTTGGATCTCCAAAATGTCACTGTCTGAAATCCATCAATCAATATTTCAAAATCACACATAATCCAATTGTCAGATTTTAACACTGGTGAAATAGGAAGCTGTTTGTGCTTTTCCTGATATTAGGTATCTCGCGCGCTACGTACGCTCGATTCATAGGCTCCACTGCGTGGCCTTGCCCGCCCTGCAGCTCGCCGAGCTGGACCTGCAGCTCACATGCATCGCCCACCCTGCGGCCGGATGTCACGATGCCAGGACTTTATGACATCACTGATGACATCATCAGTGGGACAAACATTTAAACAAACAGAGAAACATTGCCCACATGCTCCATGTTATTATACGGTATATAGATTTGCCTTAAATGTGGCAGTGGCCTATTCCACTTCTAGCAAAATATTGACTCTTGTGTTTGAGCTTGTGTTTCTGGTCACTGCACCAGCTGCTGCCAAAGACATAATGGTAAATGGTAAATGGACTGCATTTATAGAGCGCATTCTATATAGTCTATCGACTACCCAAAGCGCTTTACATGAATACCTCACATTCACCCATTCACACACCGACGGCGTCTGCAGCCATGCAGGGCGCTAACTGCTCGTCAGGAGCAGTTAGGGGTTCAGTGTCTTGCTCAAGGACACTTCGGCACACTGCCGGGAGGAGCCAGCCTCGAACCGGGAACCTTCCGATTCCCAGGCGACAGCTCTACCTCCTGTGCTAATGCCGCCCAAAATAAAATTCATAATAAAATGAAGACATTTTTTCTGTTGCTAGTGTTGCTGTCAGCAGTCCATGCTCAGCCCGCTTGAAGGTAATGTATTGAAAGGATGGGTTGTAAAAGGTGAATGTTGGGACTCCCTCTGTTTGCATTAGGACCCCCAAATCACTAAGTCAGCCCCTGTTTCACCTACCTCCCATTGTGGTTTTCTCTTTAGCCGTCGCCATCGTTGCTCCCTGGTAAAATAACAGGAAATATTCAGAAGAATATCATCGGTAATGTAATGGTCATATTTGTTCTTTGTCTGACCTCTATACCCTTCATTACAAACACAGTGCCCATATACATTATGCATTTCTTCAGCTTCACAACCAACACAAACTTTCAGATGTGATGATGTGTTACATGACACATCCCACTACATGACAACAGGATCATTTTTCATTACACAAAACCCCCCCTCTACCCCCCCCCCCCCCCATTAGTTAGATGTCTCTAAAGCTTTTCTCTACAGCAGGTGTTTAAGTGTCTACTAAACTGACGAGGCTGAATCTGTTCTAGTCAGACTCAACCTGCCAACTAAACTATGTCAATTATGACATCATGCACTGCAGCTCTAGTGGTGTGCATTGGTTTGGCTGCTCCATTGATTTCCAGTGGGGTGAATTGTTTCTAAACAGATGAGATCAGTTGTAATTAGAATTTAGTTACACTTCACACCAAGCTGATGTTTAATCTGAAGAGGCTAACAGGTCAAATGTGTAGCTGTAGTAAAACGTGTTGTTGTACATGTACACACCTTAGCTGTGGAGTCCAGGTGTGTTTGATGCTCCTGGACAGACTGACCACTGGGAACCTCTTTCCTTTGCTGCTCAACTCTGTGGAGAAAACATGAAGAATGAGGTCTCCACCTAAGTAAAACAAATGTGTTCCCTCAGCCCTATGTTCATTTATCCCTATGTTCCCTCAGCTCTATGTTCCCTCAGCAGCTCTATGTTCCCTCTGCTCTGTTCCCTCAGTTCTATGTTCCCTCAGCCCTATGTTCATTTAGCCCTATGTAGCCTCAGCCCTATGTTCCCTCAGCAGCTCTATGTTCCCTCTGCTCTGTTCTATGTTCCCTCAGCCCTATGTTCCCTCAGCCCTATGTTCCCTCAGCAGCGCTATGTTCCCTCTGCTCTGTTCCCTCAGCCCTATGTTCCCTCAGCCCTATGTTCCCTCACCTCTATGTTCCCTCACCTCTATGTTCCCTCAGCCCTATGTTCCCTCAGCCCTATGTTCTCTCAGTTCTATGTTCCCTCAACCATATGTTCCCTCAACCATATGTTCTCTCAGCCCTATGTTCTCTCAGCCATATGTTCTCTCAGCCCTATGTTCTCTCAGCCCTATGTTCCCTCAGCTCTATGTTCACTCAGTTCTGTTCTCTCAGCCCTATGTTCCCTCAGTTCTATGTTCCCTCAGCGATGTTCCCTCCGATCTATGTTCCCTCAGCTCTATGTTCCCTCAGCCCTATGTTCCCTCAGCTCTATGTTCCCTCAGCCCTGTTCCCTCAGCTCTATGTTCCTTCAGCCATATGTTCCCTCAGCCCTATGTTCTCTCAGCCATATGTTCTCTCAGCCCTATGTTCTCTCAGACCTATGTTCTCTCAGTTCTATGTTCACTCAGTTCTATGTGCTCTCAACAGCTCTGTGTTCCCTCAGTCATATGTTCTCTCAGCCATATGTTCCCTCATCCCTATGTTCCCTCAGCTCTATGTTCACTCAGTTCTGTTCCCTCAGCCCTATGTTCTCTCAGCCCTATGTTCCCTCAGCTCTATGTTCACTCAGTTCTGTTCTCTCAGCCCTATGTTCCCTCAGCTCTATGTTCCCTCAGCGATGTTCCCTCCGATCTATGTTCCCTCAGCTCTATGTTCCCTCAGCCCTATGTTCCCTCCGATCAATGTTCTCTCAGGCCTATGTTCCCTCAGATCTATGTTCTCTCAGCTCTATGTTCCTTCAGATCTATGTTCCCTCAGCTCTATGTTCCCTCAGCCCTATGTTCCCTCAGCCCTATGTTCCCTCCTATCTATGTTCTCTCAGCCCTATGTTCCCTCAGCTCTATGTTCCCTCAGCCCTGTTCCCTCAGCTCTATGTTCCTTCAGCCCTATGTTCCCTCAGCTCTATGTTCCCTCAGCCCTGTTCCCTCAGCTCTATGTTCCTTCAGCCATATGTTCCCTCAACTCTATGTTCCCTCAGCCCTGTTCCCTCAGCTCTATGTTCATTCAGCCCTATGTTCCCTCAGCTCTATGTTCCCTCAGCCCTGTTCCCTCAGCGCTATGTTCCTTCAGCCATATGTTCCCACAGCCCTATGTTCCCTCAGCCCTGTTTCCTCAGCTCTATGTTCCTTCAGCCATATGTCCCTCAGCCCTATGTTCCCTCAACTCTATGTTCCCTCAGCTCTATGTTCCCTACTGTTAGCAGTGTCAGGACAGAAGTGCAACAGGTAGATGCCACACCAAAAGGACAGTGTTAGAGAAAAAATAACTATAATATTTAAAATGAATTAACTAAGCCTAACCCAAACCTCACAGCCTGTTCAGATTTTGCCCATTTAACACACAGGCACCCATGCTGAACCAATTTTAGATCTCATGACTTGAGTCCTCTTCTCAGGAGAGATGGATAACAACATCTGATTAAAGTCTTACCTTTGCTCAGCAGAGGGCGCTCCATCCACACAGCTGGGCCCAGGGGAGTCTGCTCTCTGGATCCTGATAGAAAAAGGAGAGACAAAAGAAGTGCAGTTTGAACCTGAAGAGAAGCAGCATTTTGACCAGAAGTTCACCGGTTCAAATCCCAGAACCAGAAAGAAAACCTGTGAGAGGAGAGTGAAGGAGAAACACTCTCCTCTTCCTCAACATGGTATTATTACCTGTTTGGAAATACACTATTGTACCATCGCAGTGGTTGCAGTAATGGTTGGATTTTTCTGTTTGCACCAGTAAGTCCAACAAGATGTCAAATGAAAGCTGATAAATCCACAGATTCCAGTGGTATTAGTCTGATCACTGTACGACCAAAACTCACTGAACTAGCAGCCGAAGAATAACCAGACAGCAGCAAAGGCTAACATCTATAGCTACAAACTTTCTCTACGTGAAAAATGTTAAGAGCAAAGTTCTATTATTGTTAAAGGGATACGCCAACTTTGTGGGAGTTTCGTCCATTTGCCATATCGCCCACATAACCAAGATACACAATGCCTTTACCGGCACTCTCCATACAGTATACAGTGAGCTACAGTCGCCCAGTTAGTTAGTATCACCAATGAATTGGGGGAAACGGTACAGCCGTTCAAAGTCACTAAAAACACAGACGGCAGCTCCGAGCCTCCGACTTTAAAACTCTCGGGGGAAAATCTACCCCGACTAGGCTGGGAATCAGTTGTCTGACTTCCCACAACAATGGCCGCAACGATGGAATGTAGTCCAAAGTATGAATAAGTTACATTCGCTCAGTCCTCTCAATGTAGAAGCTGTTCAGGTGACAAGTCTTTTTTTGTTTATAACACACAGATTAATTAGATAGGTCGCCTGCACCTTGGAGCCTGAACAGATCAACTCAGATGTCCATGTCTAAAGACTGGAGCATATGGTCATCATGTACAGCAAGAGCTGTGGCTCCAGCCAAAGAGATAAAACCAGACAGCAGCTTTTCTCAAACAGAAGCAAGTCCCTCAGGAACTCTCACCCAAGCTGCAATGATCCAGCATGTCAGAGGGGCACTGCTGTAGGCCAGCTTCTACTGGAACCATCTTGCAGATGCCAGTAAAGCTTGTGCCGTCCTCCTCTGCTGCAGCTGCAACAAATCATGTAGTGGGTGCTGCAAATGCTTTAAAGCTGGAGTCCATTGCACCTCCATACTGTATGTATGGATGTGAGGGTGCCTGTACCAACAATGAGGGTCAAGATGATGATATGAGTACACACTCATTTACAGCAACGTTTTGAGGTGGTAAAGCAGGAAATAACACATCAGGTTTAATCATTAGCATTAATGAGGGCACCTGGCACTGGAACACCTAAACAGAATGGAAGCATAATTAATGGTATTAGCGTACAGCTGCTTTACTTCTGGATAACTGATAAGGATATAGACAGTTTTCACAGAACTGTGTTGCTATAGGGAACAGTTTTTAACCTATCTTATGTCCTGTCAGTTATTGTACTAGCAAACACTGCAACTGGAAGTAAGCTGGGGGAAATGTACAATGTTTTGTGAAAAAGTATTGTGAGTGAAAATTATTAGGGATGTTCGATATTGGCTTTTTCTTAATTTCCGATACCGATATCAACCGATATCAACCGATACCGATATAAGCGGGCTTTTTTTTCCACCAAAATTTCAAGTAACAAGTTACATTACATATCTCCTGTTGTGAAATTAACTCCTTCCCTACTTTTATTTTGATGCAGCACTGGATGCATTCATAAATGCATATATATATATACATCACATCACTTATATATTATTTTTACATTTTTAGTGAGAGCAGAAGTAGCTGAAGAGTTTAATATATAATATGCATGTTGTGTTAAAGTTGTAAGTGTTATTATTATTATTTTTGTGGGCAGTGGTGGCCCAATGGTTAGAGAAGCGAGCTTGTGACCGGAAGGTCGTCGGTTCAATCCCCGGGACCGGCAGGATAAATCTGGGTGGGGAAAGTGAAAAGGCAGCGCTTGCCCCTCCCTCATTACCACCAATGATGTGCCCTTGAGCAAGGCCCTTATCCCCAACCGCTCCAGTGGAGCTGATCAAGGGCCAGCAGATCAGACTGTGGTTGTGCTGGTCAGCTTGCTTCCAGGTATGAATGTGTGTGTGAATGTGAACAGGGCACTCCTGAAAAAGAGAGCATTGCTCTCAGTGAGAAATAAAGGTTAAAAAAAATATCGGCATGAAAACCGATACCGATATGAATTGTTTATGCTAATATAGGCCGATAATATCACATCCCTAAAAATTATGTTTTGATTGTTGATTGATTGATAGCTGATCATTATTACACTTAATAATGATCAGCTATCATATATTTGTTATCATAAATATGTTATCATATATTAACAATGAATCAATAATTTTCACTCACAGCATGTACATTCTTGGGGATAGTGTCCATATTGGTAGCCGTAGCCTAATATGAAAATTACTGTTCTACAATCTAGATAGATTCAACCATCAATCTAAGTATTCCAATGTGTTTCTAATGTTCAAAAAGCAGACACCAAGTTTGCCAAAATAGTCAAAGGTTAAGGTAAAACTAATTTTCAGGTAGCCACCATCTTGGAAATATGCAAATTACCCCCCCCCCCCCCACACACACACACACACACACACACAAACACACAATCGTAAAGATAAGGATTTCACCGTGTTTCTAATGACCTAAACATAATAATTAAATAGACAAAGTTTGCATTTCTAGCTCATCTGGTTTAAAAGTTATAGCGGAAACCTTTTTCGGGCGGTGGCCATATTGGATCTGGCTGCCATGTTGACCGATCGACATAAATAAAGATGGACGTCACATGAGGTCCCATTCAGTGAAGCCGCTGCATGTTAGATCGCCGCTCTGGCGGTTGTAGCCAGTATAGGTCACAAGGCCCGCCTCCCCCATGTTAGTGGATGGGAAAATCACAACCGAAATAATCACAGTATACGTCAGATACATTTTTTCCAAAGGTGGTTTGTATCATTATCATGCTAATGCCTGTGCAAGTAGTCATTTTTCTGATCAGTTTGTTTTTAAGTAGTTATTTGACATATGTAAAAAGGGATAAAAATGGATGATTGACAGCTGTGGCAGCCAGTCTCAAGCCGTCATTGGCTGGACAGGCTCTTCACATTATAGATCTATCATCATAGACAAGACACACGGCTTCATCTGTTATCTAACGCTGCCTGCAGGTCGGGGTGGCTCATGGGTTGGCTGTGCTGGCTATACCAGACATATCAATGGACCGCAATAAAAAGAACATTGTTTTGAGAAAGGTGCGCGAGGAATTAACGTTGGTTGGGGACATAAGTAAGTTCAGAAAATATGTGTTTTATTAGTTACTCCAGCTACGTTAAACCTGTTTTTCATTATTTATCGGCTTAATATTACTATAACTTAACAACCGATAACGATAGGTGGAATAACACAATAATATACACATATTTTCAGAACTTACCAGGTTGTCCAACTGCCAGGAAATGTGTTTTATAACGTTAACTCCCGTTCCGGGTAAGATGGGGCATAGTACGTAACCACCAGCCATTAGCTAATTGCTAACGGGTTAGCCGTTAGCGTCACATACAAACAGGTTTTATTTTTGGTATTAAAGCAACAAATGTTTTTATATGGATATCTCAGAGAATTGCTTTGACTGTGGGGATGTTCATTTTCACAAGCTCCTCTCTTAGTAACGATATACCATTGGCATAAATCAGAGAATAAGTCAGAGAATAGACCACAGCCTGCAGGCTGCCTGCCTGTGGGTGGCACATGCACTGCCGGGCTAACGTTATAGGTTTGCTGCCCTACCCACACTGTACCGGGGGGGTACAACAACGTAGCTTCACGGTTAGATTTGTTAAACCAACATTTGCTCCAAAAGGAATCATAAAGTTAATCAAAATGCCAAGAAACATTAGGCTAATCAACACAGAGATCCAATATTTTTTCCCAGTAAGAGGCTGAGAGCAGCCCTGCTGAAGGCTCCTCTTCCGGGCTGCAGCAGCAGCAGTCCGGGCCGTCACCCCGGAGGTCTGACTTGTCTGGCTGATACAGCTTCAATCTCCGACAACGAAAATCAGATTTTCGTACAGGCGTCATTTTGATAAACTGATCTCATAGTGGGAATCTTCCTGGTTACTTTTGGCGAGACAAAAAATATTACAACTTAACGTGTCATATTTACAGAGCTAGACTGTATATAAATACGCAACGCACTGTGCACATTCTAGAAACAGCAGCTCTACATAACAAAGTTCAGAGGGGCGGGGAGCTCTCAGAGGTTCTAACTCAACAGAGCTACTGCACAAACTCTGGTTCACTGATCTGGCAGGATTTTGGCTTCAATAGACCATACAGGGAGGAGATAGGGACACTCCCTCCATTCATATTATATCTCAATGTGTTGACCCAGCGGGTCATTGGCTTGGGTGCTGAGTCTCGTTAAATCATTACAGCATGCCCTGGGCTACATCTGGCCCAAATCTGGTGCTTTTAGACTTGATTTGCACAAACGTAGTCTCAGATCTCCCTAAGTCCCTTGACTAAAAGGTTTGAAAAGAGTGTTTTGCATGAGGTTATAAATTGAGTGATAACACATTTGGAGGCCACAATGCTATCACATATTGTTTCACTCTAGCGGTGTATTCACCTTATGTAGAAGAGACAGTCTGTTTTGAACAGGAAGTCGTGACACAATGGGTCGAGTGGGCGGGGCTACATAATGTGAATACCTTGGCAAATATCACTATACAGTTTATAGTCTAAACACACCAGACGCATATCCAACGCTGAAGCAACCCCTCACGGAGGGAGTTTCATTTCCGTGTCCTTGTTAATGCCCCGGTCACACTAAAGCAACGTTTTTTCACGTGTAAACGCCTGCTGTTGCCTGCTGGTTGATTGGTGCTGCAGCTTGATTGGCTGTCTTCCCGTCTTTCCGCTTTCAATTGGTCGATTCCGAATTGCCCCCTCCTCTGGTCGCTGCCGTTCGCCACTCATCGCCTTGCAAAGCATGCTGGAATACCTGGCGACGTATCCAATACAAAATGAATGGGCAGCAGCGACAGCAGGCATTTACACGCCAAAAATAAACGCGGAAGTGTGGCGGGGGCGTAACAGGGGAGACCCATCACACCAGCCACAGTGCATTGCCTTGCCTCGCTGAAGCGACGCGTCACGCAGCGAGAGTTTCTGCGTCTAGTCTCATTTTTCACACGAACCGCGAGCAGTACACAAGCAGTCAGGCATGAAGTCAATACAAGTTGTGACTGGCACGGAGCAAAACAGAGTGAGGTGTGGAGCAAAACAGAGTGAGGCGTGGAGCAAAACAGAGTGCTTGTGTTGTGAATGGCAAGACTCCTGCTCGACGCTGCTCGATGCTTCCTTGACGCGTTGCTTCTGAGATGCTTTTGGTGTGAACCAAGTGTGTATCCCCTCAGATGGCATCGACCAACGCTACTGGCTCACAGATTAATATAGATCCTCCTCTTACCTCTTAGCTTCCACCCGGCTGTTCGATCCGGCTGTTTGGTCCGGCTGTGTCAAAATGACACATTTCCTGCTGAGGTGGAGCATGTGACACAAAGTTACTCTTCTGTTTGAGATGTCACTGTCTTTTGATCACATTATTTTATTTTGCACTTTATTTTCTGTGACATTTGATTTATTTTAACGTCTGTATTGTTTTATCTTTCATACTTGTCTTCCTTGGCTCGGTCTGCCTGTCTTAGTGTAAGTACGCAGCGGTCATATCAAATGTCATAAAAAATAAGATCAAAATGTTTTCTGAATATGGGCCCAGAGGCCCATACCACGAATGTAGGATAAGCAGATCCTGGATATATCCCTTGATCTGGTTTGGCTTAAACAGATCATGTCAACCCAGCTGAACGATACCATGAACGTGTTTTTTTTATTTTTTTTATTTCAATTTAATTTGTTCAATAGGGGACAGTGTACATTAATGAACATTTTAGCAAAATGTAAATGCACGACAATTGCAGTCACAAGACTGATTTACATTGTTAGTCCCCCTGCCAGAAGGTACAGGCCTTGTGTCCTGATAGGGAAAAAGTGACATGGTGCAAATATACAGGATTCAAATAACATCTTATCTCTAAGACAAGTGCAGCAAGAGAAAGAGAGCTAGCTAATACACAAGTATACAATTAGAATAACTATACTCTTAAAAAAGTTTAAGATCTACATATAGAGATTTAAACAACAAATATGAAAAGAAAGAAATGTACAGTAGAGCAAAACAGAGCGAGGCGTGGAGCAAAACAGAGCGAGGTGTGGAGCAAAACAGAGTGAGGCGTGGAGCAAAACAGAGTGAGGCGTGGAGCAAAACAGAGTGAGGCGTGGAGCAAAACAGAGTGAGGCGTGGAGCAAAACAGAGTGCTTGTGTTGTGAATGGCAAGGCTTCTGCTCGACGCTGCCCGATACTTCCTTGATGCGTTGCTTCTGAGATGCTTTTGGTGTGAAGCAAGTGTGTATCCCCTCAGATGGCATCGACCAACGCTACTCGCCCACGGACTAATAGAAATCCTCCTCTTACCTCTTAACTTCCGTCCAGCTGTCATGTGGGTTCATATCTTGCAATAGTAACGCTGTCACCCGACAGCGAGAAGGTTGTGAGTCCGAATCCTCCATGGGCCAGTGGCCCTGGGGGCATACTCCTCCCATGTCTTCGCTGTCTGCTGTCCAGGTGGGTTATGTTGTAAAAAAGGCCCTTCTGTGTGGAGTTTGCATGTTCTCCTCGTGCTCACCTGGGGTTTACTCCAGATAAAACCCCCCACTAAAAAACATGGCCACAAAGAGAACACAGGTTGTATATGATGTCCCTATGAAGGCCATCCGCAAACAGCAGGTGATTTGAAAGACTTTAGCAGCTGGTGTTACAACAGTCACATGATACAATGTCAACTTGTATATGCATCATAAACAGTCACGTTACCTTGGAAGATGTTTGCCTGGTGAATTCACAGCATCCAGATCAAATCCCAGAGACCTTCTGCCTTCATCTGAAGTGGAGACACTGATGGAGAAAACACACACACTGCTTAACTCTCCTTCCTCAGCTCTGACTGTCTGTGAACATTTGATCTAAGGGTGAGGTCACTTACTCATTACTTCACTGTTAAGGTCTGGAAACATCAAAGTGCTCTAACCTGAGGCCACAAACCAGGTCTGAGGCAAAGACTCCACAGATCATGTGATGTGTTCAGATTTATATTGATTTGTACATATAACCAACTGTACACATTTCAGACTACTATATTTATAATGTACAGTACATACAACCAGCTGTACATATTATCAATACTATATACAACTACATACACACTCCCCATTTCTCTGTCCACTTCACCCCCTATGTAGCATATTTAATTTATACGTTTATACAATAATAATAATCTGTATATGTTGCTGTCCACTGTCAATAACACTGTACATACGGTAAGATAGCATCACTATGCTGTAGTACCTGTAAATTATATCTAATCTAATGTAGTTCTACTGTTTGTCCACTAGATAGAGACATTAACCACATCATCTACAGTGAACTAAACAGCAGAGCAACACACGTGAAGGAGGAGACATTTATATGGCTTCAAAATTCAATGACAGTGTGTGTGTGTGTGTGTGTGTGTGTGTGTGTGTGTGTGTGTGTGTGTGTGTGTGTGTGTGTGTGTGTGTGTGTGTGTGTGTGTGTGTGTGTGTGTGTGTGTGTGTGTGTGAGAGAGAGAGAGAGAGAGAGAGAGAGTGGATCTAAAATCTGTCTGATGTCACAAAATGACACGTTTCCTGCTGAGGTGGAGCATGTGACACAAAGTTATACTACCTGTTTGAGATGTCACTGTCTTGATCACATTGTTTAATTTTGCACTTTATTTTCTGTGACATTTGATTTATTTTAACGTATGTATTGTTTTATCTTTCATACTTGTCTTCCTTGGCTCAGTCTGCCTGTCTTAGTGTCTTAAGTACGCAGTGGTCATATCAATATTCAGAGATAAAAGGAAAATATCTAAAAGACAAGTCACAGCATTGCAAGTGCAGGAGTGTTAAGTAGGCATTAATTATGAATTCACAGTCCACAACACCATATATGTTGAACTAGTGATTAGCCTTATTTTATAGTCCCATTCAGACAATTATGAAAACTTGAAGCTCATGTATCAACAGCATGACTCCAAACTGCTAAACTCTAAGCACAATCTCATTGTTCTCACCCAAATATAATTTTAAATCAATTTTTTGCACAAGTCTAAACACAAATGGCATCATTTCACACACTTTGATCAGCTTTAAAACACTGGCCTTCAAAATGCAGCACCCTGATTATACCAACTGGTCTCCCTCATGTCTCACCTGGACAAACTCACCTGGAACTAGAATGACCGCAACACAGACTTATGCCTCCGCCATTAGTTCATTCTTGAGTCCAAATCGCCATTTGAGGCAAATTGTGGAAGAAATTCCGTCAAGGTCCTGTGATGTTGCGTTACAGAGCTTGGAAATTGGGTGTGTGAGGTCACAGTGACCTTGAACTTTGATAACCAAAATGTAATCAGTTCATCCTTGAGTCCAAGTGGACGCTTGAGGCAAATTCGAAGAAATTCCATCAAGACATTCCTGAGATATCGCGTTAACAAGCTTGAAAATGACATTCGAGAGGTCACAGTGACCTTGATCTTTGATAACCAAAATGGAATCCATTCATCCTTGCGCCCAAGTCGATGTTTGAGCCAAATCAGAAGAAATTCTATCAAGCCGTTCTTGAGATATTGCGTTAACCAACTTGGGAATGGCATTCGTGAGGTCACAGTGACCTTGAAGTTTGACCACCAAAATGTAATCAGTTCATCCTTGAGGCCAAGTTAATGTTTGAGGCAAATTTGATGAAATTCCGTCAAGGCATTCCTGAGATATAGCGTTAACAAGCTTGAAAATGGCGTTGGAGAGGTCACAGTGACCTTGACCTTTGATCACCAAAATGTAATCCATTCATCCTTGCACCCAAGTCGACGTTTGAGCCAAATTGGCAGAAATTCCATCAAGCCGTTCTTGAGATATTGCTTTAACGAACTTGGGAATGGCATTCGTGAGGTCACAGTGACCTTGACCTTTGACCACGAAAATCGAATCAGTTCATCCTTGAGTCCAAGTCGATGTTTGAGGCAAATTTGATGAAACTTCGTCAAGGCATTTCTGAGATGTTGCGCTAACAAGCTTGAAAATGGCGTTTGAGAGGTCACAGTGACCTTGGCCTTTGACCTTTGACCACCAAAATCTAATCAGTTCATCCTTGAGTCCAAGTCGATGTTTGAGGCAAATTTGATGAAATTCCGTCAAGGCATTGGTGAGATATTGCGTTAACAAGCTGGAAAATGGCGTTCGAGAGGTCACAGTGACCTTGACCTTTAAACTTTGACCACCAAAATCTAATCAGACCATCCTTGAGTCTAAGTCGATGTTTCAGGCAAATTTGATGAAATTCCGTAAAGGCATTCGTGAGATATCGCGTTAACAAGCTGAAAAATGGCGTTTGAGAGGTCACAGTGACCTTGACCTTTGACCTTTGACCACCAAAATCTAATCAGATCATCCTTGAGTCTAAGTCGATGTTTGAGGCAAATTTGATGAAAATCCGTCAAGGCATTCCTCAGATATCGCGTTAACAAACATTGTACGGACGGACAACCCGGATCCATAATGCCTCCGGCCTGGCTATCGCCAAACACTTAAATTATGTGTCAGAGTATGATGAAGAGGCCTCAGGTGACTTCAAATACAGTAAATGCTATTTTGGGACAACAAAAAACACTTTACCAAAATGAGAAAGAGGAAACTATTCCCACATAATTGTATGCATTTGATTATGTAACATGGCCTCATGAAGCCAAAACATACATGAACACTATTTTGATGGGCGTGTTTTAAATTGATCACAGCAGTGTGAAAATGTATGCTCTGTAAGACATAAACATATATTAGCTGTGTGAATTGTTTTGGTGGAAAGAATCCATTTAGAGAAGAGAGAACATGGTTTTTAGTCCTGTGTGCCATTTTGTAAGAGATTTGTGGAGTTTTGACAAAAGTGCTTTTAAAACTCTTTTCAGTTTTGTGTGGAGAGTTTTGAGAAATTGAGCCACAGTTTCTGGAAATGTGTTAAAAAGTTTGGGGAAAACTGTGAGAGGAAACTCATAGCTAAGAACGTGTTAGTGTAGTGCTAGGAGTGGTAAGATCAAAATGTTTTGTGAATACGAGCCCAGGTCTGAGACAGAAATACCAGAGATCAGGTAATGCAGTTGTACTGTTTGTCCACTAGATAGAGACATTAACCACACAATCTACAGTGAACTAAACAGCACAGCACCACACACGGATGTTATGTAGCCTACTTTGCACTTTTTTGTGACTTTCTTCTATTTTAACGTCTGTATTGTTTTATCTTTCATATTTGTCTTAATTTGCCCAGTCTGGCTTAAAGCAGCAAGTCAATGAGAGGTTCAATATAAGACTGGAAAAGACAGTTTCCACATCATACATGTTGAACTAGTGTGATTAGTCTTATTTTACAGTCTGGTGTTTTTGTTAAGAAATAGTCAGAAAGCCTCCTGTTAGCATTGCTAGCTGCTAGAACGTAACACAACTAATTACTAATGATACTTCTACTTTTAGCAGATTTACATTTGAACATGAACACTAACATGTTGGAAAACCCTTAATGGAAGCAGGAAAGTAAAATCCACTGGAAACTGTCAAGGAAACTGATGGTTAGTTATAATAATACCTTTTAGTGGAGAGAGTTATCTGACATGAGGAGCAGTTCAGGAGAAACTTTTTGGCCCAGTCACAAAGGTGACGTGAGGTGACGCAACAGGGGGCCTTCGTTGCCGTTAGTTGACAAGATTTGGTGTCTCTCAACCCTGAGAGAGAGAGAGAGAGAGAGAGAGAGCGAGAGAGAGAGAGAGAGAGAGAGAGAGAGAGAGGGAGAAAGAGGGGGGAGAGAGAGATGATATGAATTTCAAAAACTACTTTATTAACGTCTTCAGTTTACAAAACAGAAGGAACGGTTCATTCATTCTCGGATCATTTACAACGAACAACACCAAAACATCAAAGATTCAAAAAGAGAGAAACCCACTCACTCAAAACAAACAAACAAACAAACAAATAAACAACTAAAAACACCAGCATTTTTTAATTTTGAAGCTATGATCCAGTTTTCACACATTAGCCACACCTTTAAGGGCTGGCTTGTCGACTTGTTGTTGTTGTTGCTAAATAAGCTAACGACAGGCGCTAACAGTCACATCAAAGATCTGAGAGAGTCAGGAAAGTAAAATAGACTGCAAACTGTCTGGAAACTGATGTTACAATACCTTTAGCTGGAGAAAATCAACTGCGTCATGACGAGAGGAAGTTCAACTGAGAGAGAGATGGAGAGGAAGAGAGACAGAGAGGGAGGCAGCTAACAGGCAGAGAGACAGTGAGAGAGAGAAACAGTGAGAGAGAGAGAGAGAGAGAGAGAGAGAGAGAGAGACAGTGAGAGAAAGAGAGACAGTGAGAGAGATAAAAAAAATTAAACATCTTTATTTGCTCAAAACAAAATCCTTTCTAAATACAATGACGCTGTTTTCAAAAAGTGAATAAAAAAAGTACAGACATAAATCAGCTCAAAATCAGCCCAAAAATCAGCTCATCCTCTACAACAGAGCATATCACATATTCAAGGCACCATATATTCAGGAATTCCTTCACACTGTTTGTAATGCTGTAGAAATGATAATCCACTCTCAACCTGGCCTTCATAATCCTGACAAAAATAATGTTTACATTAAAGTACAAATGGGTTCTACTTTATTCCTTCTGCTGAAGTAAATTTTTGCCATTTTTGCTTGACCCAAAACAAAATTAAACTACTGACATTTCATTATTTTTCCTGACTGTATCTGTATCCTAGGATGAAATTATGTTTAGAAGTCTACCACAGTCTAAAAAGCAGAGATAAACTGTTTCTCTTTGTGAGCAGAATGGACAATTATCACTTACATCGGGGTTAATAACAGAAACAACTCCATATATGGTCAATGATGTCACCAGAACCTCACAGGAGACTCCACTGAAGACACGTTGGAAAGAGAATGCGTTTGTATTTTCCCATACGATGACGCCAATCCACTGAATCCAGTAAACTAAACTTAAAGCTAATAGCATTCGTTAGCCTAGTAAGCTACATGAGGGCAAGTGCTGACTGCATAATACAGCATGGAAGTTTATTTGGAGTGGGACTGCAGCAGAAACCGTAAGTACATTACGTCTCCCCAAAGCGAGACTCACTCTTCACGGGCCCTTGACAGCTCTGGGCTCTGGTGCACCGCACTGCCTGCACCGTCGATCCTTACGCCAGTGCCTGCGGATCCGTTGACTCGGATATGTCTGAAGAATGAACCAGGACCACATTCCTAAAGTAGCGTTGAGATGGACTCCACCTGGAGAGAGGAAACAAGGGCGCCCAAAAACAACCTGGTGGAGAACTGTGACCTCGGAACTGAAGGTCGCTAACCTAACTTTCAATCTCTCAAGAGTCAAGACAGATTTTGGATTTGCATGAAAATCTGTCAGCATGGTCGAAGAAAAGCCAGATAATATTGCTGCTAATAGAGTACCACAGGGATGACGTATTTTTGTAGGCTCATCCAGAAATCGCTGCCATTTGTCTGTGCTTAACAAAAGTTTATGGGAACGCGAATTTGGGTTCAGCAGGATAATCTTCACGAACATTAATCACTTTTATGCCTTTTGAAAAAATGTTTTTGAAAAAATGCGTGAAAGAAAAACACATTTACGTTCCAAAAGTCATAAAAGTAATTCACGTTTGTGAAGATTATCCTGCTGAACCCAAATTTGCGCAGACTTATTTTATGCATTTAAGTGTAATCGCCATTCTAAAATCCCATTCACTTTTCCTCTTACGAACCCGGAAGTATACTTCCAGACTCATTCTCTCGTGCTATATAATAGCGTGATCGCTCGGTAAAATTAGCATAAATGGGCGTGGCCGGGTGAGTTGAGTCCGGTTATTCAGGTATTGAAACATGCTTGCCCCCACAGGTTTAAAAAATATACATACATTCACTTATTTTGAACCAATGGATTCCCAGATTACCTTATTTGGGGCACAACATGCTGCACAGGATAGGACCAGATGGAAGCAGTCAGTCACAGCCTTATGTTCCACAGTGGACAAAGTTGATTCAGTGTAAATAAGATACAGACTGAGTGGACACAGCCTGGCTTAGAGACCAGTGAGACAGACTGAGTGGACACAGCCTGGCTTAGAGACCAGTGAGACAGACTGAGTGGACACAGCCTGGCTTAGAGACCAGTGAGACAGACTGAGTGGACACAGCCTGGAACCTGGAGACCAGGGAGACAGACTGAGTGGACACAGCCTGGAACCTGGAGACCGGTGAGACAGACTGAGTGGACACAGCCTGGCTTAGAGACCAGTGAGACAGACTGAGTGGACACAGCCTGGCTTAGAGACCGGTGAGACAGACTGAGTGAACACAGCCTGGAACCTGGAGACCGGTGAGACAGACTGAGTGGACACAGCCTGGCTTAGAGACCAGTGAGACAGACTGAGTGGACACAGCCTGGCTTAGAGACCGGTGAGACAGACTGAGTGAACACAGCCTGGAACCTGGAGACCGGTGAGACAGACTGAGTGGACACAGCCTGGCTTAGAGACCAGTGAGACAGACTGAGTGGACACAGCCTGGCTTAGAGACCGGTGAGACAGACTGAGTGGACACAGCCTGGCTTAGAGACCGGTGAGACAGGCTGAGTGGACACAGCCTGGCCCTGGAGACCGGTGAGACAGACTGAGTGGACACAGCCTGGAACCTGGAGACCAGTGAGACAGACTGAGTGGACACAGCCTGGCTTAGAGACCGGTGAGACAGACTGAATGGACACAGCCTGGCTTAGAGACCGGTGAGACAGACTGAGTGGACACAGCCTGGCCCTGGAGACTGGTGAGACAGACTGAGTGGACACAGCCTGGCTTAGAGACTGGTGAGACAGACTGAGTGGACACAGCCTGGGCCTAGAGACCGGTGAGACAGACTGAGTGGACACAGCCTGGGCCTAGAGACCGGTGAGACAGACTGAGTGGACACAGCCTCGCTTAGAGAATGGTGAGACAGACTGAGTGGACACAGCCTGGCTTAGAGACCGGTGAGACAGACTGAGTGGACACAGCCTGGCCCTGGAGACCGGTGAGACAGACTGAGTGGACACAGCCTGGCTTAGAGACCGGTGATACAGACTGAGTGGACACATCCTGGTCCTGGGGACCAGTGAGACAGACTGAGTGGACACAGCCTGGGCCTAGAGACCGGTGAGACAGACTGAGTGGACACAGCCTGGCCCTGGAGACCGGTGAGACAGACTGAGTGGACACAGCCTGGCCCTAGAGACCGGTGATACAGACTGAGTGGACACATCCTGGTCCTGGGGACCAGTGAGACAGACTGAGTGGACACAGCCTGGGCCTAGAGACCGGTGAGACAGACTGAGTGGACACAGCCTGGCCCTGGATACCGGTGAGACAGACTGAGTGGACACAGCCTGGCCCTGGAGACCGGTGAGACAGACTGAGTGGACACATGCAGCCTGGCTTAGAGACCGGTGATACAGACTGAGTGGACACAGCCTGGCCCTAGAGACCGGTGAGACAGACTGAGTGGACACAGCCTGGCTCTGGAGACCAGTGAGACAGACTGAGTGGACACAGCCTGGCCCTGGAGACTGGTGAGACAGACTGAGTGGACACAGCCTGGCCCTGGAGACCGGTGATACAGACTGAGTGGACACAGCCTGGCCCTGGAGACCGGTGATACAGACTGAGTGGATGCAGCCTGGCTTAGAGACCGGTGAGACAGACTGAGTGGACACAGCCTGGCCCTGGAGACCGGTGATACAGACTGAGTGGACACATCCTGGTCCTGGGGACCAGTGAGACAGACTGAGTGGACACAGCCTGGGCCTAGAGACCGGTGAGACAGACTGAGTGGACACAGCCTGGGCCTAGAGACCGGTGAGACAGACTGAGTGGACACAGCCTGGCCCTGGAGACCGGTGAGACAGACTGAGTGGACACAGCCTGGCCCTGGAGACCGGTGAGACAGACTGAGTGGACACAGCCTGGACCCGGAGACCAGTAATACAGACTGAGTGGACACAGACAGACCTGGCTACCCAGGGAGGACAGGCTGTGTTCATGGTGCACACACCCAACCGTGGAGAGACAGTTTTTACTACACTGCCGAAAAATATACACAGAGAAATAATCAGAGCACTATTGTTCCCCCAAATTCTACACAAATATCAAGAATTTGAAACACAATCAGATAAACTCAAATACCTGTTAGGTGGAGAAAAAACTGCTATTGCAACTAAACATCTGGCCTCTTGCCAACCTGAGGGAAATCCAGTGACACCCCATCAGATCATATTCATCTATTTTACTCATATTGACTGTTGTTGTTGTTGTTGGATTGCTTGTTGATTGACTGTAATGTGCAATGTAATAAATAAAACAAATAATAAATAATAAAGAAAATCAATAAGACGTATTCCTCAACACAATTGACCCTGGACCTCTGGCCCCAGTGCTCTCAGGCCACCCTGTCATGTCCAGTGTTGGGGGTAACTCATTACAAAAGTAACATATGACATGTAATATATTACTTTTAGCATGCAGTAACTCAGTAATATAACTTATTACTTATAGAATTTCAGTAATATTATACCAGTTACTTTGTGAAGTAACTCAAGTTACAAGTTGAGTTACATTTTATTAAATCAAAGCACATATTTAAAAAATATACAATCATTTCCTAATCAAACTGTGTTGTTTTTATGCAAATAACCACTCTAGATGACAATAACAAAGGAAAAGAATAACATTTAGAATTTTGGATTGTTTACATTGACTTCAAGGAGGTTGAAATTATTTTTCAGGATGGTTCTCATTCTGCTGCTGCTGTTGTTTTGGTGAAAGTAATGCAAAAGTAGTGAAATAAGTAACGAGTTACTCTACACAGAAAGTAATATTGTAAAGTAACGTATTACTTTCAAATGAAAGTAACTAGTAATATGTAGTATATTACATTTTGAAAGTAACTTGCCCAACACTGGTCATGTCTCAGCAGCCTCTGGCTCCAGTGCTCTCAGGCCTACCCTGTCATGTCTCAGTAGCCTCTGGCTCCAGTGTTCTCAGGCCTACCCTGTCATGTCTCAGCAGCCTCTGGCCTCAGTGCTCTCAGGCCTACCCTGTCATGTCTCAGTAGCCTCTGGCCTCAGTGCTCTCAGGCCTACCCTGTCATGTCTCAGCAGCCTCTGGCTCCAGTGCTCTCAGGCCTACCCTGTCATGTCTCAGTAGCCTCTGGCCTCAGTGCTCTCAGGCCTACCCTGTCATGTCTCAGTAGCCTCTGGCTCCAGTGTTCTCAGGCCTACCCTGTCATGTCTCAGCAGCCTCTGGCCTCAGTGCTCTCAGGCCTACCCTGTCATGTCTCAGTAGCCTCTGGCCTCAGTGCTCTCAGGCCTACCTGTCATGTCTCAGTAGCCTCTGGCCCAGTGCTCTCAGGCCTACCCTGTCATGTCTCAGCAGCCTCTGGCTCCAGTGCTCTCAGGCCTACCCTGTCATGTCTCAGTAGCCTCTGGCCTCAGTGCTCTCAGGCCTACCCTGTCATGTCTCAGTAGCCTCTGGCTCCAGTGCTCTCAGGCCTACCCTGTCATGTCTCAGCAGCCTCTGGCCTCAGTGCTCTCAGGCCTACCCTGTCATGTCTCAGTAGCCTCTGGCCTCAGTGCTCTCAGGCCTACCCTGTCATGTCTCAGCAGCCTCTGGCTCCAGTGCTCTCAGGCCTACCCTGTCATGTCTCAGTAGCCTCTGGCCTCAGTGCTCTCAGGCCTACCCTGTCATGTCTCAGTAGCCTCTGTCAGACAGACAGACAGTGTCAGGGCCTCTGAGCTGCAGGTCAGCAGCCAAACAGAGTTTCTCATGGCTCCACACACGCTCTGTTTAATGAGCTTGTCTTCTACAGACGACCATGTGTTTTTATATGAAGTGCCTCCTGTGTATTAAATACAGACGACCATGTGTTTTTATATGAAGTGCCTCCTGTTTATTAAATACAGACGACCATGTGTTTTTGTATGAAGTGCCTCCTGTGTATTAAATACAGACGACCATGTGTTTTTATATGAAGTGCCTCCTGTGTATTAAATACAGACTAGCATGTGTTTTTATATGAAGTGCCTCCTGTGTATTAAATACAGACTACCATGTGTTTTTATATGAAGTGCCTCCTGTGTATTAAATACAGACTACCATGTGTTTTTATATGAAGTGCCTCCTGTGTATTAAATACAGACTTCCATGTGTTTTTATATGAAGTGCCTCCTGTGTATTAAATACAGACGACCATGTGTTTTTGTATGAAGTGCCTCCTGTGTATTAAATACAGACTACCATGTGTTTTTATATGAAGTGCCTCCTGTTTATTAAAGCTATTGTTTCTACTTTCACCAACCAGACATATTCAAATGCAGGCTTTTAAGTCACATTAATGAAACACAAAGCACATACTTCATGATCTGAAACTAAAATCCATTCGTCTCTTCTGTCTTTCTGTGGTGAGCCTATATACTCCTATTTGGATCAAGGAGTTAGCCTTTAACACAGAAAGCTGTGTCTGTATCTTCATCTCTTGCACATCTGTTGAATGTGAAGGAACACTCATGTATTTCCTGCTGTCTAAAAGACACGGACATAAAAACAACTAGTGTGAAGTCTAAAAAAAGAAGAGTAGCCCACCAAGCAGCCACCACACAGGAAGGATGCAGTAACAGGAAGTTTGCACTTTGCAGAGAGCAACATGCATGGGCCTTAGTTTAACAGGTCCATGGCTTCATATAGTGGCCCCTATCGTTGCATCGGCGCAGTTTCTAGGCCGAGCGGCAGGCGCAGATCAAAGCAGTGGGCGTGGAAAGGCGCACTTGATATCGTCGTGCTGGCGCTAGATGCAGCCCAAAGCATTACAACCACGCCTTTTAGGCGTAAAATTATGCACCGTCATGCTCATTGGATAAGTGCAATAAACGAATCGCACGCTTGCCTTTTTAGCTCCAATTCCAGTGATCCCGCAAAACCAGATGAAAGCCAAACGCTCTGCCCCCCCCCCCCCCCCCCCTTCATCCAGCCTGTCTGTCTGCATTATAGGCTATTATTCCATATTATTATGCTTCTCAAACCAATCTAACTGCAGTTTCAATACTGCAAGCATGTAAATACGCTACACTATAGCAAGATCAAAGTGAAAATAATGTTCTATGCATCAGCTAGAAAAATATAGCCTATTAGATTGGTGAAAGTTTGTCCAGAAAGATATCATTTTCTCTCGCCTGCTGCAGGAAGGATGATGCACATAAATATACCCTACATTATGTCAAGTCATTGCATAAATGTGTTTTTATTGTAAAACTAAATGTGAAATAGGGCCAAGTTATTGGAGGAACATCACAGTATAGCAGATGCCATTAGAAGCGCGTTCCGCTGTTACTTCTCTAAATCACGTTAACTCGACAAGGGGTATATATATGCCCAGGAGGACATATATGTTTCACATAGGGTGGTGTTTTCATTTCGAGGTTTTATTTGGTCCAATATTGAAATGTTGACAATGGCAGGCTGTGTTACCATTACACATTAATTTAGAACTACCTTTTATATCTATTTTGGCTCATTTGGTGGCTATTTAGTAGCGAAATGAAGAAACACAATGCATGCTGGGAACTCAGAGAGAGAGAGAGAGAAGGGTGACAGAGAAGAAGCAGTGAAGGCAAAGAATAGGCCTGCTTTTCAAAAGCGCAAAGCGCTAAATGTAGGCCAGCTCCCAAGATATAACTAGGCTGGTATTTAGCGCCGACACGCCCACTTTGGGACTGCGCCACGCCCATTCGGCCTAAAGCGCATTTGGCAGCCTAAAGCCTATTGCTATCTTGCCGAAACAGGCGCAAGGCACGTTTTTTTGCGGTTAAGGCCCGTAATAGCGCCGATGGCCTGTGGGAGAATAGAGCCCAGGGTCCCTATCGTTGCATCGGCGCTGTTTCTAGGCCGAGCGGCAGGCGCAGATCAAAGCAGTGGGCGTGGAAAGGCGCACTTGATATCGTCGTGCTGGCGCTAGATGCAGCCCAAAGCATTACAACCACGCCTTTTAGGCGTAAAATTATGCACCGTCATGCTCATTGGATAAGTGCAATAAACGAATCGCACGCTTGCCTTTTTAGCTCCAATTCCAGTGATCCCGCAAAACCAGATGAAAGCCAAACGCTCTGCCCCCCCCCCCCCTCCCTTCATCCAGCCTGTCTGTCTGCATTATAGGCTATTATTCCATATTATTATGCTTCTCAAACCAATCTAACTGCAGTTTCAATACTGCAAGCATGTAAATACGCTACACTATAGCAAGATCAAAGTGAAAATAATGTTCTATGCATCAGCTAGAAAAATATAGCCTATTAGATTGGTGAAAGTTTGTCCAGAAAGATATCATTTTCTCTCGCCTGCTGCAGGAAGGATGATGCACATAAATATACCCTACATTATGTCAAGTCATTGCATAAATGTGTTTTTATTGTAAAACTAAATGTGAAATAGGGCCAAGTTATTGGAGGAACATCACAATATAGCAGATGCCATTAGAAGCGCGTTCCGAAGCGCGTTCCGCTGTTACTTCTCTAAATCACGTTAACTCGACAAGGGGTAGGCCTATATATATGCCCAGGAGGACATATATGTTTCACATAGGGTGGTGTTTTCATTTCGAGGTTTTATTTGGTCCAATATTGAAATGTTGACAATGGCAGGCTGTGTTACCATTACACATTCATTTAGAACTACCTTTTATATCTATTTTGGCTCATTTGGTGGCTATTTAGTAGCGAAATGAAGAAACACAATGCATGCTGGGAACTCAGAGAGAGAGAGAGAGAAGGGTGACAGAGAAGAAGCAGTGAAGGCAAAGAATAGGCCTGCTTTTCAAAAGCGCAAAGCGCTAAATGTAGGCCAGCTCCCAAGATATAACTAGGCTGGTATTTAGCGCCGACACGCCCACTTTGGGACTGCGCCACGCCCATTCGGCCTAAAGCGCATTTGGCAGCCTAAAGCCTATTGCTATCTTGCCGAAACAGGCGCAAGGCACGTTTTTTTGCGGTTAAGGCCCGTAATAGCGCCGATGGCCTGTGGGAGAATAGAGCCCCTAGTGTCTTTAACTCATTCCAAACAATATAAATAACATATGAGGTTAAGGTTTGCGATTTCCCTCTGCTGTATCACATTTAATAATCAAAGTACCACTGCAATTTATATAAATATATGCATAAGTGCATACATACATAAATAAACAAATAAATTAATTATTAATAAATTAATACATTAATTAATACATACATACATACATACATACATACATACATACATACATACATACATACATAAGTGCATCTCTGATTTGAACTATCATTCAAATCTATCATTACAAAGGAGTGGCAACCCTGGTGATAAAACCCCTACAAGCAACAAAAAACAACAACAACAACAACAACAACAACAACAACAAAAAGGGACAAAATCATATCAAATAGATGTCCGAAATCGTTGATAGTTTTTGGTAAATTCGCTGTACAAGTAACGTTAATGCACCAAGCACCTTTCCATCTAATAATGTGATAACTGTGGTTAGAATTGGTTCACATTGTTAGCTTGGCCATGGCCTCCTGTGCTGTATTTTAGTGGAAGAAGTTTGTAGGCAGAACAATGAAGCAGTGGTAAAAGTTGAGATGTTAGGCTCCATATCTGTAAACTGTCCCATTCAACTCATTCTGTCCCATTTGTAGCTGTGGGAGAGAAACTGCTGTGTGTTTATATAGATACTGTTTGATCTGTCCTGGCTCATAAGGTGAATTTAGTTTTAGGAGGGATTTCCTCTGAAGACACACAGTAACACTCACTATCTTTACATGTGTGGGAGGGTCACTACGACTCTGAAGACACACAGTAACACTCACTATGTTTACATGTGTGGGAGGGTCACTACGACTCTGAAGACACACAGTAACACTCACTATGTTTACATGTGTAGGAGGGTCACTACGACTCTGAAGACACACAGAACACTCACTATGTTTACATGTGTGGGAGGGTCACTACGACTCTGAAGACACACAGTAACACTCACTATGTTTACATGTGTGGGAGGGTCACTACGACTCTGAAGACACACAGTAACACTCACTATGTTTACATGTGTGGGAGGGTCACTACGACTCTGAAGACACACAGTAACACTCACTATGTTTACATGTGTGGGAGGGTCACTACGACTCTGAAGACACACAGTAACACTCACTATGTTTAAATGTGTGGGAGGGTCACTACGACTCTGAAGACACACAGTAACACTCACTATGTTTACATGTGTGGGAGGGTCACTACGACTCTGCAGACACACAGTAACACTCACTATGTTTACATGTGTGGGAGGGTCACTACGACTCTGCAGACACACAGTAACACTGACTATGTTTACATGTGTGGGAGGGTCACTACGACTCTGAAGACACACAGTAACACTCACTATGTTTACATGTGTGAGAGGGTCACTACGACTCTGAAGACACACAGTAACACTCACTATGTTTACATGTGTGGGAGGGTCACTAGTACGACTCTGAAGACACACAGTAACACTCACTATGTTTACATGTGTGGGAGGGTCACTACGACTCTGAAGACACACAGTAACACTCACTATCTTTACATGTGTGGGAGGGTCACTACGACTCTGAAGACACACAGTAACACTCACTATGTTTACATGTGTGGGAGGGTCACTACGACTCTGAAGACACACAGTAACACTCACTATGTTTACATGTGTGGGAGGGTAACTACGACTCTGCAGACACACAGTAACACTCACTATGTTCACATGTGTGGGAGGGTCACTACGACTCTGCAGACACACAGTAACACTATGTTTACATGTGTGGGAGGGTCACTACGACTCTGCAGACACACAGTAACACTGACTATGTTTACATGTGTGGGAGGGTCACTACGACTCTGAAGACACACAGTAACACTCACTATGTTTACATGTGTGGGAGGGTCACTACGACTCTGAAGACACACAGTAACACTCACTATGTTTACATGTGTGGGAGGGTCACTAGTACGACTCTGAAGACACACAGTAACACTCACTATGTTTACATGTGTGGGAGGGTCACTAGTACGACTCTGAAGACACACAGTAACATTCACTATGTTTACATGTGTGGGAGGGTCACTACGACTCTGAAGACACACAGTAACACTGCCTATGTTTACATGTGTGGGAGGGTCACTATGACTCTGCAGACACACAGAACACTCACTATGTTTACATGTGTGGGAGGGTCATTACGACTCTGCAGACACACAGAACACTCACTATGTTTACATGTGTGGGAGGGTAACTACGACTCTGAAGACACACAGTAACACTCACTATGTTTACATGTGTGGGAGGGTCACTACGACTCTGCAGACACACAGTAACACTCACTATGTTTACATGTGTGGGAGGGTCACTACGACTCTGCAGACACACAGTAACACTCACTATGTTTACATGTGTGGGAGGGTCACTACGACTCTGCAGACACACAGTAACACTCACTATGTTTACATGTGTGGGAGGGTCACTATGACTCTGCAGACACACAGTAACACTCACTATGTTTACATGTGTGGGAGGGTCACTATGACTCTGAAGACACACAGTAACACTGACTATGTTTACATGTGTGGGAGGGTCACTACGACTCTGAAGACACACAGTAACACTCACTATGTTTACATGTGTGGGAGGGTCACTACGACTCTGCAGACACACAGTAACACTGACTATGTTTACATGTGTGGGAGGGTCACTGACTCTGAAGACACACAGTAACACTGACTATGTTTACATGTGTGGGAGGGTCACTACGACTCTGCACACAGAGAGCCAATGGCAGCAGGGCACTAGAACCTGTAGAAGGCATAAATAGGGGTGGAGCAAATTGAGGAAGCCTCCATGATCCTAAAGCTGCCTAGGGAAGCAGGTGGCTGCTGGTGTGAACCAGATACAAGGTGTATGTTTGTCTTGACTGGCAGATGAACTGACCAGTAGAAGCAGAGTTGACAAATAATTCCAGTGGGAGGTGCCATTTTGTTTAGAGAGTATGGGGAGCTGATTGTGCCATATATTTCATAGAGACAACAAGCTGCTGTTTATGGGCCACGCTGACTCTAAAAGAGTCACGCTGACTCTAAAATAATCTAATTCCACCACCTCTGTAGGACAGGGGCCAGTCCAGAGTATTTTATATTCACTGAATGTGTATCATTGTTCAAGTGCTGTTCTCCCTCAGCTTTGACCAGAGTCAATTGGTGAGGAGGGTCTGGCTGCAGCCGCTAGGCGGACCTCACGCCTCCGCAACTGACAGGAAGTCACGTGACCTCCGCAGCGGAAGTTCTTCTTATTCATGTTGATATTACCGACGTCATGTACCGACGTCATGTAGGCTACTTCATTGGCAAAGTTGCATTTATGTTCGTTGTGTGTCTGTTTAACTTCAATATGTCAATAAAGATTAAAAAAAGATGAACTTCCGCTGCGGAGGTCACCTGACTTCCTGTCAGTTGCGGAGGCATGAGGTTCGTCCACTTCTCTGCAGCCAGTGAGTCTTGCAATTGGTTGGCCCAGGCATAAAGTAAGGTGCACAATACTGGTGTGCGTTTGGCCTTGATTGTGGCGTTCCTTAGGGTGTATTCACACCTATCTCGTTTGGAGCAGTTGTTCCGAAACAGAGAGCATTTTCCCCCTTGGTGCGGTTCGTTTGGGGGAGTGTGAACACAGCAATCGCACTCGGATGCGGGACAAAACAAGCGAGCCGAGATCGCCAAGAAAGGGTGGTCTCGGCTCGTTTCCAATCGAACGCTGGAGCGGTTCGCTTGCGGTGAGAACGCAATCAACTCAGCAACCGGAATAACTGGCTCATATTGTGCGGTTACACTCCAATAATAGGTGGCGGTAATGAGCCTGGTTGCCACCCGTCACCCGGAAATAGAAAAGAAGAACTCGCCGCTTGTTTACAAGTTGAGAAAGCTAGTAACGTTAGCTAAGCTGCTTAACGTTAGCGCAGCTGCTAACGTTATCAAAAATGAGTCGTGGACAAACCTGGAGCGACGAGGAGGTGAAATGCCTTATCGACATTTGGGCAGATGAGCACATTAGCCAAATGCTCGACACAACTCACAAAAATACGGAGGTGTACAAACTAGTGAGTGAGCGAATGAGTGAGAGTGGCTTCCGACGCTCTATTGATCAGTGTCGCTCAAAAGCCAAAAAACTACGACAACTGTATATCAAGGTACGAGACCAGCTTGCCAAAAGTGGAAATTCCGGGGACGAGAAGGACAAATTCCCCTGGTTCGACCAAATGGACGACATTCTAGGCACCAAACCAGTTGTTCAAGCCGTGGATATTGTTGAGTCCAGTCACAGTGAGGCTGCTACACCTGGCTCTTCTCTTGATGGCTCCATAGAGTCTGTTGTTACAGATGATGGAAATGGTAAGTAACGTTATAGCCTATCACCTTTTGTTATGATGATCATCATTTGTTATCAAAATAGCCTAGTAGCTGCAATACTTTATCTGAGCATTACTATGTTGCAAACCATGTTCATCCACTGTTGCACTCAAACAAAAACAGCAATAACATTTCTCTCCTATTGCATTGCATATAGCCTACATTATGCTTCCAGGAATTAGCTTGCAAACTACCCAAGGCTACTAGTTAGCTTACTACCATGTTTGTTTGACAATATTGCAGTCAGTAATTACTTGCTTTAATTTACAGGCACGGATGCTGCTGCAGCCCAAGCACCGGGCAGGGCGGATGCTGAAACACTGGAGAGTGAGACCACACAGGACTCCACTGACACAGAGGAACCACCTACAGGAAGCACAAGCCAAAATCCAAGACCCCGACTGCCCATTCCTGGGTCTCAATCCAGGAAGCGGAAAGCCAAATCTTCTCTTGCTGATGATTACCAGGCTGAACAGAGAAGGCAGCTGGCGCAAATGAATGATGCAGAAGACACCCGCCAAGCCCGAGAGACTGCTGCCCTCGAGAACATGCTGAGGCTGCAGCAGGAGGCTGAGGACCGAAGATTTAATGCCATGCAGGCTCAACAACAGGCAAGCCAACAAATGTTCATGCAATTGATTGGAACATTTGTTAGTGTTTTGCATCCACAGCCACATTCCTCACACAACCACATTCCTACA
This sequence comes from Poromitra crassiceps, assembly GCF_964638095.1. Taxonomy (NCBI): domain Eukaryota; kingdom Metazoa; phylum Chordata; class Actinopteri; order Beryciformes; family Melamphaidae; genus Poromitra; species Poromitra crassiceps. The sequence continues at coordinate 91,577,032 of NC_139625.1, read as the reverse complement.
TTCCTCAATCCTCCACTCGTTCCACCTGGACCACCACCAATGATGCCAGTGCCTCCACAGCAGTACCCACCTGGACCACAGCAGTACCCACCTGGACCACAGCAGTACCCACCTGGACCACAGCAGTACCCACCTGGACCACAGCAGTATCCATCCCCTGGACCACCACCAATGATGCAAGCCCCTCACCAGCAGCACCTGCTCTACCCTCCACCCCCCCGTGCTCCACAGCCCACAGACCGGCCACAGCAGGGCATCCAACCCAGTGAGATGCCTGATGGGTCCATTGCTGTCTCCTCTGTTTTGCACAGTGTTAACACAGCTCAGGAATTCCTCAACCTGTAGAAGGGGACTGTTTGAAATAGTTCCCTATTACAGAAGTAGTGTACTAGCCTAGAAACTGTTTCACCTGGATTCTGTTGCTAGGGAACAGTTTGGAAACAATAACTGACAGGAAATAAACTTGAGTCCAAACTGTTCCCTAGTAACAGAATTCAGGTGTAACAGTTTCTAGGCTAGTGCACTACTTCTGTAATAGGGAATGATTTCAAACAGAGCCAAGTTGTTCAGATTCTTACCTATATTGTTCTAAAATGTTTTTCTGATTACTGAGCTGTGTAGAGAACCTATCCGAGTACATTTCCTGGTTAATGACATCGTTCAATCAGATTGTAAGTAAAGAGATGACACTTTTTCGAAATACTTTTGCACTTTATTTTTCAGAGGAAAATGTTGAAACAGTTATAAAACAACATATTTATTTTTGTACTTGTAAGACCAGTTTACAATTCTTTCACAACTATTTTTGTGATGGGCACCTCTCCTTGTACTGTAGGTATCTCAGGGTGATTGTTTAATGTAAATACGGTGCAAGATCCTTGGTTTTGATTTTGTAAAAAAAAAATATATATAATGTGCAAACAATGGGGGGGGGGGGCAAGCAGCGGGAGGGAGGTTGGGTGGGAGGGAGGGAAAAGGGGGGGATCCAGTGGACCCCGGGCTCCTCAGCCCCAAGTCCCGACCACTGGAGGGGGGAGGGAGGAGGTAACATACTTTATGCGAAGGGATCATTTATGTTTTTGCACTGTACCTACTACCTCCCAGATCTGATCACTTCTCTGCTGATTTTGCTACACCTGTAACATTTGGTTTCTGTGGGTGGCGCTCTTTTCGTTGTCTATTCATGTTGGCTATCGCTGCTAAGTAACCAGTGCCACCCAATTCTTTTTTCAAACCGTTGTTGCTGCTGCTTTGAACATTAGCACATCTAAACAGTTGTTTAGAATAGCCAGTCTATTGTTTAAGTTTTCATAACTGGCTGGTTATACAGTAAAAAAAAATAAAAGCATTTAATACAGAAAGTTTGTATTTAAATTTTTTGTGAACAATTGTATAACATTTGTTTTGTTGGTTAACCCTCAGAACACCTATACACTCATGACGAAAAAAATAGGAATATTGACATTACATTCTTGAAAAGTATCTGCAAAGTGCATCTCTAATCTCATGTGCCCTTCCATTGTCCTGCTGTGGGTTTTGTCTCACATCCACTTCGTTGTTGTCCTCATCTTCCTCTCCCATCACATCGTCTCCATGAAGGTACTGTTCGTTGTGAACTTCACAGAAGTTATGGAGGACACAACATGCAGTTACGATTTGGCTGACGAGGGTGATGTGGGCATCGCATACCTTTAGCAGACATCTCCATCGGCCTTTGAGGCGCCCAAAGGCGCGCTCTACAGTCATGCGAGCTTGACTATGGCGATGGTTGAAATCTCTTTGCTCTTGAGTCACTCCTCTAACCTCACGGTAAGGTTTCATAACCCATGACAGCAGGGGATAGGCTGCATCACCCAAAATAACAAGCGGCACATCAATCTGTTCAAACGGTTCAGTGACTCTTGGTAAGAGTGTGCCTCTGGTACCTCGCTCATACAATCTTGATAGGGCAAAAACACGGGCATCATGGATCCTACCTGGTCGGCCAACATTTATGTCCCAGAACTTTAGTTTGTGGTCCACCACTCCTTGCAAAATGATAGAATAATGGCCTTTTCTATTATAATAATCTGTTGGTGTGTCAGCAGGAGCCCTAATATTAATATGTGTCCCATCAATAGCACCAGCTACCTGGGGAAATCGCCACTTGTCACGAAAGCCTTGTGTTATTAATCTGAACTCAGCAGCCGAGGGTGTTTTGATATACTGTGGCTTCAATATTACATTTATAGCAGTGACAACTTGTTGAGTTATGACACAGCATGTGGACAAGCCAAGACCAAACAGGTGTGAAAGAGAGCGGTATTCAAGATTTGTTGCCAGTCTCCAGATGCAGATTGCCACTCGAACATCGACAGGCACTGGCTTTCTGTATCTGGTCGTGTCCCGGGTCAACCAAGGCCGGAGGGCATCGCACAAATGTGTGAAAGTGGCTCTTCGCATCCTGAAGTTAAGCATCCATTCGTGGTCAGTCCAAGTGCTGGAGATGTGTGGCCACCAAGATTTGGTACGAGGACACACCCATACGTCCCTGTAGCGAATGCAAATATAGAAAATGTCATTCCAATATGTCATTATTGTCATGTGATGACCAATAGGTGGCAGGAATGGTCTCTACAAATACAATTTTGTGAGACCAATAGTTTTGGGACTTGATGCTAGCAAAATACGTAATATCCCTGTTACAAAATAAGGAATAACACAATTGGCTGGTTGTAAACTCTCTCTCTCTCTCTCTCTCTCTCTGTATGTGTGTGTATAGGCTATGTGTGTATATAACCTTAAAACAGCATCAACTTTACAGGCAAGCAACTTTAATAAGGCTACTATTTTCAAATAGCCTAGTGTTACAAACAATTTGACAAAGGGGTTACAAGTGAATGCATAATGTACATTTTATATGCAGGCCAATGCAATTCAGGATACTTAAAAAGGCTGTATGATGTAAACTTAACATGATGACAAGACACAGATAGACAGGCCATGCATAGCTTAACTAGATAACTTTATGAAATTATCGGATGCCTAATGAAGAAGGCATGGTGATGAACACGCCTAGATATAGCCAAAGCTAACGTTAATGAACGTTACCTGATGCCCGGTCTGAAGTGGTGTCGTGCGGCTATGTGGTGATATGCACCCATCCGAATTAGAACCCATCTTCGTCGGCGATTCCTTGAGGCGGCACGTCTTTTCATTAGATGCATCAGGACATTGTTTTCTAGTCGCATTCTAGATTCTCGTTGGAACTGGATATTTTGCTCGTTTATCGAACACTGGTGCATTAACCACAGAAACGCAATCAAACAAATTAGCCAGATACGCTGCTGACGCTCCATGTTTGCGGTTTGGTTTTTTCCGGGTGAAAGAAGAAGTGGGAGGACCCGGACGCTCAAATTTCCCTCTTCCCTGTAAAATTCCTGACCAATGAGAGAATAGTTTGGTCGCACATGGGAGTTGTTTACAACTCTGGGCCGCTTTGAGCCATTGTTGAACATTGCCGTGTGAACACAAACGAACCAAGGGGACATCTGCAACAATTGTATCATTAAGCCCCTGAATCGGAACAAAGCAAACGACCCACAGGTGTGAATACACCCTTAGTGTCTTTTGAATCTCTGACTTGCTTGTAGTGGTTTGTACCTGAGTCCCATTTGAACTTCACAGAGTGTTTGAGGGTGTTACCTCCTTGAGTGTGTCTATTACTCATAGTGAGTGTGCCACCTTTATGCCTGTGTGCCATCGCTACTATTTCATGTGTTGCTGATTGAGAGGATACTCACTGACCTCACTGTTTAGAACGGACCGTTTTATTTAGGCATTTATTTATTGTTCATGCTGCCCCTGGTTCATGTTGCCAGACACCCCCAATTCTATATGGGTGCATTTTAATTGCTTACTAGTAGAAATAAATTAATATCTTACTTTTGATACACAAGCCTCTGTCTGTCTTCATTCAATTGAAGCCCTGTGTTTGATGTTTTACGGCAACCACACAACTGATTTCAGGATAGCTTGTGGTACGCTAACAGGTTCATGTCACACATGCACACAATATTCCACTATTATTCGGAAAATGACACTATTCTGAATTTGATAAGGCTCATGTAAACAGCATATTTACTTTACTTTTTACTTTATTTCATTTAGCAGACGCTTTTATCCAAAGCGACTTACAAGTTACACAATTACAATTTATAAACATATCAGATAAGAACAAATTAAAGAGAGAAACATAGGTAAGAGTCAAATGTAAACATTAAGATAAGTTAAAAACAACAAATGAAGCAGTGAAATGTGAAATGTAACAATAGCATTAACCCTTAAGGAGGACCCAGGTGTAGTCCAAAGAGGTGGGTTTTTAACCTCCGGCGGAAAATAGGAAGTGTTTCGGCCAGCACGACCGAAGGGGGAAGCTCATTCCACCATTGTGGAGCCAGAGCGGAGAACAGGCGGGAACGGGACAGACGACTACCAGGCGTCAGAAGTGGTGGAGGGGCGAGGCGAGCGGTGGAGGTGAAGGAGTGGAGGGAGCGGTGAGGTGTTTGGAAGGTGACGAGGGATTGTAAATAAAGGGGGGCTGATCGGTGGACTGCCCTGAAGGCCAAAACCAAGGTCTTGAACTTGATGCGTGCAAGGACAGGGAGCCAATGAAGTTGACGGAAAAGAGGGGTGACATGGGAGAATTTAGGGAGGTTGAAGATCAGACGGGCAGCAGAGTTTTGGATGAGTTGGAGGGGCTGGATGGCAGATGCGGGTAACCCCGCCAGGAGGACATTACAATAGTCCAGGCGGGGGAGGACAAGAGCCTGGACCAAGAGTTGTGTTGCCTCGGTGGTGAGGAACTTACGGATTTTTCTGATGTTGTATAAAGAGAATCTACAGGAGCGGGCGATGGCTGTAATTGAGGGTGAGTTAGATAGCTGGTTGTCGATAAGTACACCAAGGTTTTTAACAAATTGAGAGGGAAGAACTGTGGTATTGTCGATGGTGATGGAGAGGTCAGTGAGGGGGCAGTTTTTTCCGGGGATGAAAAGTAATTCAGTTTTGCTGAGGTTCAGTTTGAGATGATGGTCTGTCATCCAGGAGAGGATGTCTTTGAGGCAAGCGGCAAGACGTGTTTCAATCTGTGTGTCGGAAGGGGGAAAAGAGAGAAAAAGCTGAGTGTCTTCAGCGTAGCAGTGATAAGAGAACCCGTGAGAAGAGATTACGTGACCCAGGGACCTAATATAGAGCAGAAAAAGAAGGGGACCGAGGACTGAACCCTGGGGGACACCCGTGTTCATAGTGCAAGATTTAGAAAGGGAACCCCGCCAAAGAACTTGAAATGTGCGATTGGAGAGATAAGAGGTGAACCAGGAGAGTGCAGCACCAGAAATACCCAGATCAGAGAGAGTGGAGAGAAGGATGTGGTGGTTTACAGTATCAAAGGCAGCAGATAGATCAAGGAGGACAAGAACAGAGGAGAGGGAAGCAGCTTGAGCAGAGTGAAGGGCATGTGTGACGGAGAGGAGGGCGGTCTCAGTGGAGTGGGCTGGTTTAAAGCCAGATTGAAGGGGATCCAGGAGGTTATTTTGAGAGAGATGGAGGGAGAGTTGTTCAGAAACTGTACGTTCAAGGGTTTTGGAAATAAATGAAAGGAGAGATACTGGACGGTAGTTTTGGACGGAGGAGTGGTCAAGGGAGGGTTTTTTGAGGAGAGGTTTGACTATGGCAGTTTTAAGAGGAGGAGGGACGGTGCCGGAGGACAGTGAGGAATTGATAAATGAAGTGAGGAAGGGGGATAGATCAGGGGAAATGGTTTGAAGAAGAGAAGAGGGGATGGGATCCAGGGGACAGGAGGTTGCACGATTAGATGAGAGAAGTTTAAGGATAGCATCGGAGGAAAGGGGTGAGAAAGAGGAAAGAGTTGTAGTGGGGGACGGGGAACCAGGGTAGAGATTGGAAGTGCTGTTGTTGGTTGCTGGGGGAGGGAATGAAGAACTGATGTCATGGATTTTTTTGATGAAGAAGGACATGAAGTCATCAGCAGAAAGGGAGGAGGGAGGAGGAGGGGCGGGAGGATTAAGGAGAGAGGAAAAAGTAGAGAAGAGTTTACTGGGGTTGGAGGCAGAGGACTGAATTTGGGAAATGAAAAAGGCAGACTTAGCGGAGGAGACAGTAGTGGTGAAGTTGGATAGAATGAGGTGATAGGCGGAGAGGTCAGAGGGGTTGTGAGACTTGATCCATTTTCTTTCGGCTGCCCGAAGCTCTGTCCGGCGAGCTCGCAGAGCCTCGGACAGCCAAGGTGCAGGGGGACAGGGTCGAGCAGGTTTGGAGGTGAGTGGACAGAGGGAATCAAGAGCAGAGGAGAGAGATGAGAGGAGACTGGTGGCAGCATCGTCAGTGGAAAGAGAAGAGAAATGTTCAGCAGAAGGGAGGAGAGAGAGGACAGCAGAGGAGAGGGCAGAGGGTGAGAGGGTTTTTATATTGCGACGGGTGGTGATGATGTGAGTGGGGGGAGGGGGGAGTATAGGGAGGGGAATGGGAAGGGAGAAGGTTATGAAGTGGTGATCGGAGACAGGGAGGGGAGTGACTGTGAGGTTGGAAGAGGTGCAAGCATGGGTGAAAACAAGGTCGAGGAGGTTCCCCGCTTTGTGAGTGGGCGGAGAAGGAGAGAGGGAGAGGTCAAAAGAAGAGAGGAAGTTTAGAAAGAGAGGGGAGTGAACAGAGGCAGACGGGAGATTGAAGTCTCCCAGCAGGACGAGGGACGTGCCATCCGGAGGGAAGAGGGAGAGGAGTGAATCCAGCTCATCATAGAGAGCTCCAAGTGGACCGGGGGGACGATAAATGATGATAATGTTGAGTTTAACTGGGAAAGAAACAGAGACAGAGTGAAATTCAAAAGAGGATAGAGGAAGGTGAGGAAGAGGAGAAACCGTGAAAGACCATTTGGGTGAAATTAGGATAACAGTGCCACCACCACGGCCAGAGGCTCTGGGAGTGTGAGAGAAGGAAAAGGCATCAGAGAGGGCTGCGGGGGTTGAAGTGTTTTCAGGGATGATCCATGTTTCTGTAAGGGCGAGGAAGAGGAGTGACTGTGAAGTGGCGAGGGCTGTGATGAAGTCAGTTTTCTTAATAGCAGATTGGCAGTTCCAGAGACCAGCAGTGACAGAGAGAGGTGAAATGGAAGGTTGGGGGAATGAGTAATTGACTGGGTTTCTACTGAGAGAGTTGATGATTTTGGCATTGTAATTTATACGTGAAGAAGAGGGGTGATGAGGTCTATGATTAATGAGGATAGGGATATTGGAATTGCGGTTAACAGATTTGCAGAAAATTGTATTGCTAGAGGCTGTGTGAATAGTGGTAGATAAATGATCTGAAATAGAAGCTTCGGGAAGGATGGAGAGAAGTTCCACTCCCGGTCGATAGGGGGAGCTCAAGGGATGGGGAGATGTAATTGAAGGTGTACTAGTGGGCAAGAGAGGGAGCGAAGAAGAGCGGGGGGAGGGCAGGGACAGTAGTGGTCATCTGAGAGAAGCCGACAGGACAGAGTGGCGAATGTTAGCCGCAAGCATGTAAGAGCCTATAGAGTTTGGATGCAGACCATCATCAGAGAACAGGGAGGGGCGTTCCCAAAATAAGTTGAAGTTATGGATGAAGTTGATGTGAAGGCTATTGCACTTGGATTGAAGCCAGGTGTGCAGACTGAGAATGCGACTGAACCTCGCAGCAGAGCGGCCAAGCGTGGGGATCGGACCGGATATAAAGATGGACTTTCCACAACTGCTCAGTAGGGCAAAAAGACGGATAAAGTCTTATTCCAGTTGCATTTTCCGAATGTGGCCTTTTTCCGAATTTAGCATTTTCAGATTAAGACGTGGGATAGTCCAGTATTATTCAGGTTTTAGGAGGATTCTTTGATCATGTATACAGCGCATTCGGAATATGGGTCTCAATCAGGGTTTTTACTGCAGTTTGTGACACATGTTGCCTGTTTGTGGTCAGCTGATGTGTGCTAGAAGTCCTAGAAGAGGCGATGTACTGTAATCATATAATCCATCATCTCTGGCATGCGAAAAGAAAAGTCCACATTTCTGATCGGGAGGAGATGAGAAACATGCCTAAGCCAGAGTGATTTATTTAAAGAGAGTGGTGCCCACGGAAGTCCAAAATGCTTGTGAGGTAAAAAATTAAATAAAAATAAAAGTCCATTGGAGTGAATGGAGATGATGCAACTCGTACAACTCTGACTCTGGCCTAACGTAGCAATACTTTTAATATGAAAAACCTTGATATCAGGGTGTTGGATATGCGCAAATATCGCAACGCCAAACTTTTCAGCAGCAAGCTCCTGAAATGGCCCAGATGATGCTGGTAAGAATAGAGTCAGGTCTGCTCTGTTTACTCTCAACAGAAAAACTGCTGTTTCTACCTGCATCTTGCACAGTACAGTAGCCTGCAGTACAGTAGCCTACAGTACAGTAGCCTACAGTACAGTAGCCTACACTACAGTAGCCTTCTCCTCCTAACCTCACTCCACCCTACTGTCCACACCTTTCATGAATGTATCAAATTAAAGTATTTAATTCTGTGTGTTCTGTAAAGCGACTTTGAGTATTTAGAAAAGCGCTATATAAGATAAATGTATTATTATTATTACAGTACAGTAGCTTACAGTCCAGTACAGTAGCCTACAGTACAGTAGCCTACAGTACAGTACAGTAGCCTACAGTACAGTAGCCTACTTGAGTAAATGTAGTCTCGACGCCAGACCCATGAGAGTTCTTACGCTGATACACTACGTTACTGCATGCTGCAGATCTCTCTCTGGGTCTGATACACTACGTTACTGCATGCTGCAGATCTCTCTCTGGGTCTGATACACTACGTTGCTGCATGCTGCTGCAGAGCTCTCTCTGGGTCTGATACACTACGTTACTGCATGCTGCAGAGCTCTCTCTGGGTCTGGGACACTTTCCCTCAGAGGGCTGGTTATGGGAGGGAACCGTTCACTTGGCCAGTCATATGCCAGTGATGGATTCAGTCCTCTCCAATCAGTAACGACTTTGCGATCAGGGAGGCGCAGCCCATTCTTCGAACTGCTCTCTCATCGGTGCTACGACCTGTCACTCATTCAATTTCAACCCGCCTTCAAAACCAGCAGTGGCTGTGAACTGGCAGACTCACTTATGTAGTATGTGGAGCGCAGCGATTCAACGTAATATTTGAGTCTGGGGAGAGACTTGAGTAAATGTAACGTTACATCACATTCCACCACTGCTAGCCAGCTGCAATTCTCTCCTCTATTCTCTACTCAGCTATCATCATATTTCAATAGATTGAACTCCAATGAGAAACGTGTTTTCTTCTTCTTGATGATCAAAACATGGTGTTTACCAGTATTTCCCTGTTAATGTGACGTTAATGTCAACAATTACAAACAGTAATAGCTGGTTCAATGCTGCCAGTCAACAGTCAGTAACAGCGGTGGTGTTGCACTGCGTGTGTTGTTTGAGGTGTTGGTTGAGCTTCACTGACTCATTAAGAAGTACTAAAGGCTGAAATATACTAACGCGTCCTCCTCGACTTGGGGCCTTGCTGGCTGCAGCTGGTCTTATATACTCGAACGTCAGCTTGATGAGGGGGCGCAGCAAAATGAGTAGATTGTGTGATTTCACTAGGATTCCAATGACTAGAAGTTAGCGCAATGAGAGAATATAGTGCTTGTACTTGGTAATAGCTTTCACTCTTTCCTGTTAGGGGGCACGGTGGTGCAGTGGTAGCGCTGTCGCTTCACAGCTAGAAGGTCCTGGGTTCGATTCCCACCTGGGATGCTGTGGGTGCTGAGGGTGTATCCCCCCCCCCCCCCCCCATGCCCTCAGTGCCTACACTGCCCAGGTGGGCTATCTCGTCAAAAGGGCCTTTCTGTGTGGAGTTTGCCTGTTCTCCCCGTGCTCCCCTGGGGCACCATACAAGATTGGTATGGACCCCTATTAAAAACATGCAGAAGATCATCATCTGACCAGTGACCATGTTTGAAGTTGGTTCCCGGGCGCTGTACACAAGAAAGCTGCCCACTGCTGCTTACAACATGAGGGAGTGAATGTGAGTGAGATGAGAGAGTGCAGCTGGGCCGTTGGGCCGTTGGGCGCGCTCTGCTGGACAAAGTATGTCATTACACTAGTTTTAAATCACACCAGCAACTTGTATGCTCTGTGTATATATTTTTTCATATCAGCAAACATTTAAGCCGATACCAATATGACGTTTAATGCCAAATGAGGCCAATATCAGTACAGATATATCGTTATGATGGCTCTAAATTAAAGTTAGTTCAACTTTATTTTTGGAAAAAGGAAAAAAAAACGTATCATGGTCCGCCCTTTTTTTTTTTATCATTATCTCGCCTCACAAAAAGTGTACCAGGCAGCAGCTTTTATATGCAGGGTTCATACGATCATGAAAAGTCAGGAAAAGTCATGGAAATTTAAAATACAATTTTAAGGCCCTGGAAAAGTTATGGGGGGAAAAATACAATCTTGATACAATCATATCAAGTGGTGGTTTGTTTAGTCTTGTAGGCTACTTTGAAGCTGCAACACTCAATTTGTGTTTCAAAATAAAGTACAGGTAGTTTAAAAAAAAGAATCTTGTAGGTAAATAGGTAATTAAAAATGATCAATAATTATTAATATCGGCTGATATGAAATATTGTATATCCATAAATGTTTTGGCTATAACACCCAGCCCTATTAATTACCTAATTAAAAAATGCGTCTTGGTTAGGTCACCTGCAGGGGTGCTCTTTACGCTTCCTGAGAGATTCAGTGTGATGGAATGTAAAATGACATCGCTGTGGCCTAACAATTCTGCTCACTCACTCACACACTTTGCATTCTTATTATAGGATTATTATAGGATGGTGGACACACACGGGGGGAGGGAGGGAGGGGGGAGGGAGAGAGAGAGAGAGACAGGCACGGGAGAGAGAGGGAGGGAGAGAGAGAGGGAGAAAGAGAGAGAGAGAGAGATAGGCACGGGAGAGAGTGGCACATGCACAAACTTGTGTGGACCCTAGAAATGGGCGAGCAAGGTGCACAAAATTTCAAGGTTCAAGGTTCAAGGGTCTTTATTGTCATTACATGTTCCACATGAAACAAAATGTGTCCTCAGGACTAGCAGCATACACTATCCTGAATACTAAGTCCTATAGTAGAGAAACTGATAACCTACATAATAACTTAGACCTAATAATAATAACTATAATTATAGCTGCTGCGAAGTATATGCCCGACCCCCCGAATACCCGAGGTTCCGACCCGGACCCGGCCGGGTCTGGGTCCATTCAAAATAAGTGCCAAACCGCTTGACCAAACCCTTAGAAAAGTCATAGCACACCTGTCCTCAATAAGCCGCATGTTTTGAGTTCGGCATGTCTATGTGGCGCAGAAATTGTGGGAGTTATTACGCGCCAAAAAAGTGGCTGCTGCGCAGCAATGGGTCGTGGCTGGGCAAGTCTCAAGGCTTTGAGCTATTATGACATCACAATTGCTCGAGTGACATCAGTGATGGCATCACAATTGCTTGACTGACTGATGACATCAGAAATACAACCTAATTGCCATAGGTAATTAAGGTAATTAGGCTATACACGGGGCCAGAATTCAACGTTTTGATGCACTGTGAGCTCAATTTTTGACCGATCGAAAATCTGTTTTGATACTTTTGTGTAGAACAGTCTAATGATGCAGATGCTGAAGTTTGGTGTCGTTTGAAGAAAAAATGTGGGAGGAGTAGGGTTTAATTCGTTTTTGCAGTTTTTGCAGTTTTGCTGTATTTAGACTTCATAATTGGCCATAGGTTGCATTGTACAAAGGTTTCCCCTCATTTAGGCGCACATTTCGGTGAAAGTTGCAAAGCCGTAGCACGTATGCCTGATTTTTTATGAATTTTTTAATTTTAAACTTTAGACGGTCGCTGTAGTGCCACCGTTAGGACTATTGGCCCCAAATTTGTGTCAAAGACGTTTGGCATGGGACTGGACCTTTGTGCAAAGTTTGGTTAGTTTTCATCCATGGGAAGTCGAACTTCCGGGTGGAAGAAGAATAATACAGGCAAATACAATAAGTGGCCCTGCCGCTTCGCTGGCCCGGCCACTAATAATAAATAACTATACATATAATAAATAACTAGAGATTAAAACAGTTAAAAGGGAGTCTCTCTCCCTCAGTCTCTCTCCCTCTCCTGTCTCTTGGTCAGTCTATCCCCCTCTCTCGTGTGTATGTCCCTGATGACATAATCAGTGATGTCACAATTATGTCACAATGCCTATGTATGACACTGATGACATCATCAGTGATGTCACTATGACATCATCAGTTGTCTCAATTGCTCAAGTGACATCACTGATGACATCACTTATGACATCATCAGTGATTTATGACAACACTGGTGGGCCAAAATTTTAAACAGAGAGAGAACAGAGATTGCCCACATGATCCCTTTTATAATAATAGGATACTTTATATAGAAGATTACTTTGACACTAGATATGGTGTTCATATTTCAACCACATGTATTTAAATTTAAATTTAAATTTAAATGTATTTTATTTGATATAGAGGGACAGTTAATGTACATTAATGAACACAGTATAGTGTAAAAGTACCCATTTGTAGCCAGAGGCTAGTTTCCATTGGCAGTCCCCCTGCCAGAATTTAAAAAGACAATCTAAGAATAAAAGTGCAATTACACAGGTACAGTTTAAGACACAAAAATAGAAATGTTAAATACATGGATGTAGTTATACATCTATACAATACAATAGCTACACTAGGGACTGAGAGCAGTACAGTTCTACACAGCAGTACATTCAGCAGTACAATCATCAGTGGAAATTTAAATAAATAAATGTGCCTAGAGAGGAAACTCAATCATAAAGTGCGTCAACATAAAGTGCGTTATGGGGGCAGAGCAGTCACACAAAAAGAGGGGCTAGACTGTTCAGTGTTTTGTAAACCAGACATGCCCTTTTAAAGGCGATACCGTTGTCAAAACTGAGCAGGTTGTGTTTGTCTAATGTAATGCAATAGTGGTGGGATGGTGGTTTCCTATCTAATATGTTCAGAGCTCTCGTGTAAAGAGATTTGATGGGTTTGAGAGTGGAAGAGCAGGCGAGCGAGCAGCTGGTGAGACAGTTACTCTATGTGAGAGAACATCATGGAGTGCAGAAATGATCTGGCTGCATTTTGGGTCATGCTGTTTCTGATGTGCTTAAAGTTGTGCAAGTTGAATTTTACGGAGTTTACCACCTTTTTGACCTGGCTGTTAAAAGAGAGGGTGGAGTCAATGAGTACCCCGAGGTATGAGAGCTATGCAAATAGAGCCACATCAACATTATCATAAACATCACAATGTATCAACACATGGTCTATGTATTCATTTATAGTGTTTATAGTGTACACAAATATATCTCTGGTGGGAGTGTCTCAGATTATTCATTAGTATAATGTGTCTGGGGATGCAACGATTATAGATTTTGATCGTACGGTCGTAGTCTGAGGAAGAAGAAAAATCCACATTTCACGATTATTATGCATTCATTTATTTCACAACACTATAGAGACACTGCATGAAATAGGCCACGCCCATCACAGGGGAAATCGCTCCGTTCACCCATGTTTACAATACACTCACGCTACTGTCAGTAGACTGGTTAACTACGTTTCCCAGACACCCTAGCAGGGGTGGGCAATTACTGATTTACATAAAGCAAGCAAAGGGGCCACGCATTGGACACCATACCTGCCAACACTCCCAATTTTCGCGCAAGTCTCCCTATTTTTAACCCTCTCTCCCGCTGTGATTGGTCATTTACAAATCCAATGGCTGTAGCAGATGAGATGTATAGAGACGCCGACCGATACGTCACCTTACGTCTCCTGTGTCAGGGCCAAAAAGTTGCATTTGAACACAGCACAAACACGACAGCTGACAGGCAGCTAGCACATACGTCCTGCGCCTGCCTGAGACCTCATTCACCAAACATTAAATAGAAAGTAGCGTTTGCCGACCATTTTGCTCACTTAAACGGCTTGGTAATATAGCTACTTCTAATCTGATTCTATGTCTGATAAAAAGTTGCAAATGACACGGGCGTATGTCGGCTCTTGTCTGCTCTTTTGGTGAAAGGAAGAGGCGGAGCTGATAAAGAAGGAGAAACTGCTCTAAATGGGTGACATCATGCAGGGGGAGGGTCTTTCCCAAAGGCATGTCGCTGTGAAAATATCCCTGTTTTGGAATGATCAGATGAGATCAAGTTGGAAAATGAGTAGAGCGTTTTTGTGCCCTGCTTCACTACCCCCGACCAGCCAATGAGAGTGATTTCTCTACCCCTGACGAGCCAATCAGAGATTTCTCTCACCAAAGCCGCCGACAAGCTGCCGTCAAAGTACAAACCAGTAGGTGGCAATACTGCAACACTGAAGTCGCTGTTTACTAGTTTCTACTACTACTAGATTTGTACTGTACTGTCTATGCTATTTTCACTGCTGTTATATTCATTAAAGACTGTTGATTTAACAAAAACACCCATAAAACATAACTTGCTTCTTAGCAGACATTCGAAGATTCGGGGAAAACCCCAATAGAATATTTGCATTTGAAAAAATTATGTTGGGTAACAGCCGTACAGCCCAGAATATTTGACTTCACACCAGAAACATGCAAGTTGGAAAACCCTCAATTAAAGGGGGGGGGGGGGGGGCACGTTGTATTAAACTTGAATATTGGGGGGTTGTGTTCTTTATCTCACTCTTTGCTATCTTTGCTTTCGAAAAGACACTGTTATGCTGTACAAGAAGTACCACAAATTGAATGGAATAACAATTGCCACCATTTTCCGTCACTCCATCCGTGCCGGTACCCCATCTAGCCACAGCCCAGGTAAGCCTGCCCCCGCGGTTGCTACATGACACACGTGGTCCTGGGCAGAGTTTGCCCTTGTTTTCTCTCCCTATGGTCACTCCTGGGCTCTGTAGTTTTCAGTACAATAGTTTAGATTATCAAATATTTCTCTGTGACAATCCTCTTACTTTGTGTCTGAGGGTCCAGGTCCAGTACTGAAGTCTTCACCTATGCCTTTAGACCAGTCACTCTTCATAGCCAGACAGCTGGGTACTGGAGACTCTGCTCTCTGCCTGTGGTACTGACCTCTGGAAACAGAAATGTTTTATACATATTCATTCTAGACAGACAACAATGCAGATAACATTGTATATTGTCACTTTTTCTGTCCATCTGGAGTCCCCCCCCCCCCCCCCCCCCCCGCTCATATTTATTTTCCACATATCCTGTCATAGTGGCAACTCAAGGCTTTCTGCCTAGATTGTGCGTTGATTATTCTGATCAAGACCACACTGACTGCACCAAATCAAATCTGGCCTGACACTGGTTCCTCTGATACTGGATGTGATGTTATGAAAGAGGAAACTAAAGCATAAGACTATGAAGCGCTGGAGCAATTCTATATCTCATGACTTCATACCTCTTCTAAAGAGTCATGATAACAACAAACTCATCTGTTTTCAATTGTTACCTTTGCTCAGTAGAGTGCTGCTGTCCATCTTTGAATGCAGGATGTAGACTGCTCACTCTTCATGGACGCACGGCTGGGTTCAGAGGGGTCTGCTGCCTCCTGCTGGATCCTGATAGAAACAGGATTGACAAAAGGACAGTTTTAGCCTGAAGAGAAAGACGGGCCGGTTGTTCAAAAGGTTTCATCCGGATAAAACTGATCCGCATTTGGAAATCCTATTTTTTGCTATATATATATATAAAGATATATATTCCTGGATAGCAAAAACAAACAAACAGATGAAACCTTTTGAACAACCGGGCCCAAGATCACGTAATCGTGAAACTGTTGCACTATAAGTTATAAATCAGAAAGACTACATACACTTTACATTACATTACATACACTGTTGCCTAAGTGACGTCACTTTCTCTACCGGCAAAGCTGAAGACCGGCGACATGCCACAAGCTTCCACAAGCTATGTAGTTTTTATACGAAACTAACCCCTACGTTTCAGTTTGACGACAAACTTTATTCTCCGTTCCCTGCCATTCATATTTTTTTCAGTGTTGGTACAGGGAGAAAGCAGGGAGTGACGTTTCACTTTGGCTCTCTATAGATAGATTCCTAGGCTCTGCTAATTCCTATCGCCCGCCCTGCTGCTCGACCGCTGTGTGGGCTTACTTGCTCTTATGACATCACTGATGACATCACAATTGCTGTTATGACATCACTGATGATGTCACCATGACTATCACATCCTCAGTGGGACAAAGATTGAAACAAAGAGAACAAACATTGCCCACATGCTCCCTTCATAGTGATGTCATAAGAGCACGGTCTGCGCTGGAGGAGACAACTTCCCAGTGTGCAGTCTGCACATGCATTCATACACTGATTTCACTCACTGAAATCTCTTTTATACGGTTCTATTATAGTTTATAGTTTTATTGGCACTTTTCTACACCTCCACAATCGAGTTCATCCTCACCTTCTCCATCAGCGTCTGGCTGCTGCTGCTGCCTGCAAGGACATCTCCAGAATGCAGCGCATCATCATCCACTGTGCTGAAGAGGAGCCTACACACTGCCAGGATGCTAACGCGCTCTCAGGAAATGATGGCTGACCCCACCCATCCAGAACGTAAACCTTTCAGGGTCCTCCCCCATGGCAGAAGACTGATGTGTGGCAGTACCAGAACCTCTCGTCACAGGGACAGCTTCTACCCAACTGCCATCCGCCTCTTCAATGAGACCTGAAAGCCCCCACAAATCAGGACTTTTGTCACTCACTCCTCCTGAGCACAAACGGCTGGGGTCCCCCCATGGACATTATCCCACTGACACCATCCTATTCCCCCAAACTCTGTCCCCATTATATCACTTAATGCACTTTTACTGGACATTTTACATGGATATTTTATATGGACATCATCCCACTGACACTATCCTAACCCCCCCCCCCCCCCCCGTCCTATTATATGTGACTTTAAATGACTTTTAATTTGCACTTCATCATTTGAGATTGTGTTCTGTTTGCTCCATCTTCTGCTATTGATGTGATCACTGCGCTGCATACTTGCACTATCAAAGTCAAATTCCTTGTTGTAATCAGATTACTCACTATGGCTCTTAAAATGAATCTTGAATCTTATATACAATACATTAAATCATTGGTATGGGAGAATTATTCATCATGTGATTTTTTTTTTTTTACAATCATCATCAGTGAGTTAGATCATCATCTTACCTCTTAGCTGTGGTCCAGCTGTCATGTTCTCCAGACAGACAGAGTGGTTTAGAGGGAGGGAGCCCCTCCTCTCTCTCCTCAGACTGACTCACACCTTTACATAAACACACCCAACATGCTGTGAGCTGGACTGATTCATTACAACAAGGTTTCCATTACAGGATCAACCACTTCTGCTGTTGTGATCATTCCTGACTGTCAAATGATCAAATATAAACTGAGTGATAGGATGGTAATGAACGTGTGTCAGTGTTGTCCGTTTATATTATGCTCCCCGCTCGCCCACATACATTACAACAAAGGTTCCTACCTGAATATTTCAATATTTAGCTTCTTTGACCTTTCGAGTGCAAATTAATAGTGTGATGAAGGACTTGCCATTCCCTGTTGGGATCTATGAAGATAATCGTATCCTTTAAGTGTTTTCTATCTCAGTTTTATATTGCTTGAGAGTTTTAGTTCTATCCAGTGCTAGTGCCTTTACTGCTAAGTCCCGCCTCCTGCAGATTTCTATTGGGCGAGTGGGAGAATGGTCTAGACGGTCAGACTGTCAATCAATCCTCCGCGCAGTCTTCATTTGCTACGGAGAGCTTCATGCGAGTTTAGTGCTGCTGCGATCTGTTTAGTTGATTATAGCCGGTTGCTGGGCAGTTTGGACAGTGGAGGAGTGGTGGACCAGAGTGTGTGCGTCCATTGAGAGGCAAGTTTCTGTTCTGTTGCATGTTTAGAAGTTGTTTGGTGACGGTGGGATTCGCAGTCCACGTGGAATGTTTGTTAATTGGGGATTAAGAAGCAACGTGGCTGTTGGGCATGTGAGGTGTAGGCCGCGATGGCGCCACTAGGGGAGCCGTTCTGCACATTTATCCACCAGATATTTCAGTATATATATTAATTTGTCATTCTTAATGTTGTTTCCATGATGTTTATTGTACAGTAGTAATGTTAAAGGATGCAATATATTCTATATATTTAGTAATGTTATTTATATGTGGAAATTATGTACTTAATGAATGCTTAACTCATTGAGTGCCAGCCACTTTTGGAGAACGGACGCTCCCAGTGCCAGAGTTTCAGAGCGTTTTCAGTGATTTCTCGAGGCCCACAGAATATTGTGTGATATTACTATGTAAACACCGAACACGCAAAAAGAACAAGGAGACTCTATTGTATCATCAGCAAAAAAAAGTTTATTGATACCATTTTCCGTTCTTTAGTTATCAGCCGGAGAAGATAGGTCAAAAACAGCAAAAACATGCATTTCTATCTAGAAGCTGAGATATTCAGCCTTTTGTGAAATGCAGCATTTCAAGCACATTCACTGACTCTAGCTAATATTTTCTGATGTAGTGACCTGGTGTAGTTCTGTGGAGCCTGCGTGCCCCACCCCCCTCTCCCCCACTCAGCTGCAAACTCCTCCCCACATGCACCCAGTCTATTTTCGGAGGCTCCGTTTTTGCGCCGGGCGGCTCCCGGGCAGCTCACAGCGCGACAAGGAAATGCCAAACGGGACTGCAGGTAAAGGTTTGGCCCTTCGGCGTCGGGTGCTGCCTTTCTGGTGGGTAATCGTGTGGAGAAACTATATGCAGACAGACAGACAGAGGCAGAGGAGCTCAGTTGTGTGCGCGGATTGATTGCTGTTGGCAGGCACCGTCAAGCAGCAGCCAGAGCAATCTACATGGCTCTGGGCTGCAGCATGAGCGGTTTCTCTTTGATCACGGCTTTTTCAGGCTGTATTCCTGACATTTCTGTAATCTGGAGAGCACTGTCGCCACCTAAGGGTTCTGTAAAATAGGTTAGACACATTCAATAGCTCCCATATTGTAAGACGCGATGTAAGAGGCTTAGATCGACATCCCCCCGTCAAAAAACGCAATTGACGACTTTAGTCGTCAATGGCACTCTACGTCACTAAATGAATTGACGACTAAAGTCGTCATTGGCACTCAATGAGTTAATAGGACTAGATGTTACAATCCCTGATGAAATCAGCACAACACTTGAGAGATGTCTTCTTGAGTAGGGTTGGAGATGTTCTCTTTGGTGGGGTTGGAACTGCCGTTGACCACTAGCAGCCACCAGCACAACACATCGTCAGTTGTGTACCGCAGACTCACGGGGTGTTTCGGCTTTTTATCACAATACACCCTCGTCCGAGGCTGCGAGGCTGGCCCACCACAGGCTGATCAGGCCTGGGTCTGTGTTGCATGGTTGCTCCCTGTGGTCATTTTGCAGCACATGCTGTGTCCTTTCGTTTCAGCCACAGCCATTGACTGCTCCTTTCGGCAACAGTGGCAAGTTCTTTAATAACCTTCCGTTGGGCCTGCCCTCTGATCCCTACTTCCTTCAGGAGCCTTGTGCTGGAACTGGCTACAAAGCCTCTGCAGCCCACCTCCACTGGACGCAGCCTCACACTCCAGCCTCGCTCCTCTGCTTCAGCTGCTAAGTTGGCATAGCGCAGGCTTTTCCTTTCGTATGCCTCATCGATGGCATCCTCCCAAGGGACTGTCAGCTCAACGATGAAGACACGCCGGCAGGAGTTGGAACAGAGGACCAGATCTGGTCGCTGCAATTTCAGGTGGGAAAGTAAGCCTCTGGCTTAGGTCCACTCGCATTTCCCAATCCCTGGCTGCATTCAGTGGGCATGAGTCTGGAGGTGTGTGGTTGTTCCGTTGTTTTCCCCCTTCTCGGATGAAGGAGGCTGTTAGCTGTGGGAAAGTAGCCTGAGCATTTGGGGGCATGGCATTGGTGGTTACCCTCTTCTGCTCAAGTTCAGCAGCCAAGCACTTCAGCACCTGGTTGTGGCGCCAGGTGTATCTTCCTTGAGTTAGGCTTGCCTTACAACCCACCAGGATGTGTTTGAGGTTTGCCGGGGCTGCACACTGGAAGCAGGCTGGATCTTCTCCAAACCAGAGATGTAGGTTGGTTGGAGAGGGTAGGATGTCGTATGTGGCTCTTATGATGAAACTTAGCCTGTTAGACTCCATGTTCCATAGCTCGCCCCATGTGATTTTCCTCTTTTCCACGCCATCCCACCTCATCCAGCGACCTTGCTGAGCTTAGGAGACTGCTTTGGCACATCTGGCTGCTTCTTCCTGATGGCGCACCTCCTCCACCACCAGGTGCCGACGTTCAGATGGAGCAGCCTTTTTCCATGTGGGTGGTGTTGTTCCCAACCCAAGGCCCCCTCTGCTGTGCTGTACATGCCCCGCTATGATACATATTGGATTATAGGCTGCAGGTCTGTGTGCATTGTAATTACGCCAAATCCACATATTAATATTCACTATGTCCTCTATTTTCTGTGATTACAGAAGCACACATACACCATCCCTGTTGTGTAATAAACCCACTGGAAATATCAGCCCGGCCTCCCTGCATTCTTACCGATGCACCACAGTGGTCACACTATTCCTAACCAGCTAGAATAAATACAGTCCTACTAATCCATCGTAACACTTAGTAAGAAACATATCCATGCCGCCACTGGACAGGTTGTAAAGTTAAACGTCATCAAAACAATTTACTTCGAGAAGAAATCAAGTTATTTGCAAGAGTCAAATGTGTGTTAAAAAAAAGTGGTAGCTATTGGCCGTTAGGCGGAGTATGAGAGCTAATTCTCGCTGTGGGAAAAGTCGAGTGGTGTGGTTATTTGACCTCACTGGGCTACCGTACTTGTATGACGCGCGTCTTTCACGGCAGCATTCCATCATTCCCTAGGCTCTGATAGGGCTCTGATCATTCCATGCAGCATTCAAGCCCCGGGATTGGCCAGGCGCCCATATGCTCACGTGAGCCAATAGAGACGCTGCATGAAAACCTAGTGTGGAAAACCTATGGTCCGTTCGTTATTACGTAACCCACTGCGGTTCTGGCAAAACCACGCCCTGTGCCCGGCCCGCCTACACAGCAGTCAAGTGGCGTGATTGGCCAGGAGCGAGTCTTTTTTTCTTCTTTTGACAGCTCGGATCTCCCACACCACAAACACTGCACGGCACGCAGCCCAGCGATTTCATGAACCAACTGAATTGCTCTTGATAGCGGACATTGAAATGAATTATGGTCACATACCTTCCTTAGCAGGGCCGATTTCAGCCGTGGGCAGAGGTGGGCATTGCCCACCCAGACATGAGTCTTGTCCACCCAATCAAGTTAGGAAAATATGTTTATTTTCACCCCCAGCCAATGGAAAAATTGCACAGAAAATACCAGTAGCGATTCTAGCTTCTGATTGGGTGGGCACTGAGCTTCAGCCCGCCTCCAAAGTCCTCTCGACTCATGTATTGAGAAACACAGACAGACTCGACTGTCGCCCTCCGCTGCCCAGACTCAACTGTGGAGAAATGATGTGTCTGTCAGCAGACCCCTACCCAAAGACACGCCCCCAGCAGTAGAGAACCAATCGCCGATTATTATTCTTCCACACACACCATGGTGACTTTTCTAGGAAGTTAGAAATTATCTTTCTCCCAGTTCGTGAATGCTGTGCTGCTAGCGAAAGCTCATAGCTTGACGTACATTACATGACATTCATTTACTTCATCCAAAGCGACTTACAACACTCTTGCAGCTGCCGTGCGTTCATGATGTATCGGTTTGTTATACCAAAGCCCCGTGCTGCTCCTGTCTCTAGCGATGCTGCTGCCAGCACATCAGCAGAGGCTCCGGATAACGTTAGAGATCCTCTACCGTCCACAAGCACTGCTCCGACTTTGAATAGGACTACAAGTCTTGTAAATATAATAGTTTTGAAGGCTAAATGGCAAGTATAGTTTGTTGTCTCACTGGATTAGTCTTTAATTTGATTTGAGAAATAAGCTCATCCAATGAAAATAAATGTTATGGAGTTGATTATTTTAAACTGGATGAAGGATTTTTATTTATTTTTAGGGTAAGTCAATCTGCTTTCAAAGTTGTTTTCTTTGTTGTCACTTTTCATTTTGAGTTTGAATAAGACTAAAAGTCTTGGAAATATAGGCAATAGTTTTGTAAATAGTTAGTTTGTAGCCTACATATAGTTAGTTTGCGAATAGTTTTGATAATTCTAGTCTTGTAAACATTGGCCACCTGAGTGAAAGTTCCTACTTACAGTTTGGTGACCCAAAACAGAATGGTGACACCTACTGGAACAATTTAGTGTCCCCAATTACACTTAACTCTGGCAATGGCTTCTACACCCTGTTTCAAATCATTCTTTATAAATTAGAATATAATGCAACTTAATCCCCATCCCCGAACCGACAACCTTTACTTACTTTACTTTACTTTATGTCATTTAGCAGACGCTTTTGTCCAAAGCGACTTACAATGCAATACAATACAGTGCAGTACAATATACAATCAAAGAATACACATTATCAGCAACAATACAGAAAAATATATCAAGCAATGAACAAGGTAAAAAACAACAAATACTTATAAAAGTATCACTTATAAAGACACAGCAAACAATAAGCACGGTGAACAATCGACAACTGAAAAGTAGCACTCTACTGTAGCGCTTTCAGCGCTCTACTGAAAGGTCTGATCCGGAAGGGCCAAAATATAGTCCAAATAGGTGAGTCTTAAGTCTCCGACGGAAAATAGGCAGTGTTTCAGCTGAACTGACCGAAAGGGGGAGCTCATTCCACCATTTTGGCGCTAAAGAGGAAAAGAGTTGGGATCTAGATGAGCGACCCCCAGGTCCGCAGATTGATGGAGGGGCTAGACGGACAGGACGGGTGGAGGTACGGAGAGAGCTATGCAGTGGTTGGAGCTTAAGCATGGACTGTAGATATATAGGGGCTGACCGGTGGAGTGCCCTGTAAGCTAGTACCAGAGACTTGAATCTGATGCGTGAAAGAATGGGAAGCCAGTGGAGTTTATGGAGGAGGTGAGTGACGTGAGAGAATTTGGCAGGTTATATACCAGACGGGCTGCAGAGTTTTGAATTAATTGAAGAGGTCGGATAGCAGAAGCAGGTAACCCTGCCAACAGAACATTGCAATAATCCATGCGGGAGAAAACCAATGCCTGGACCAGGAGTTGAGTCGCCTCTATTGAGAGACAGGACCGAATCCTACGGATGTTGTAGAGTGAAAATCTGCAGGCGCGGGCAGTGGCTGCGATGAAGGCTGAGTTAGATAGCTGGTTATCAAGGATTACGCCAAGGTTTTTTACTGTTTGAGAGGGCAGTATGGTAGTGTTTTCAATGGAGATGGAGAGGTCACTGAGAGGACAGTCTTTAGCCGGGAGGAAGAGGAGCTCAGTTTTATCAATGTTCAATTTGAGATGGTGTGCGGACATCCAGGCTGCAATGTCATTGAGGCAGGAGGCAAGGCGGGCTACAATTTGGGTGTCAGAGGGGGGGAAAGAAAGGAAAAGTTGCGTGTCATCGGCGTAACAATGGTAAGAGAAACCGTGAGAGGCTATCACATGGCCGAGCGATCTGATGTACAGAAGAAAAAGGAAAGGGCCCAGGACTGAGCCCTGGGGTACACCAGTGGTAAGAGTGGAGGGTCGAGAAAGGGCACCTCGCCATAACACCTGGTATGAGCGATCGGAAAGATAAGAAGTAAACCAAGAAAGTGCAGAACCAGAAACACCCAGGTGAGAGAGAGTAGAGAGAAGGATTTGGTGATTTACGGTGTCAAAAGCTGCTGATAGATCTAGAAGAACAAGGACAGAGGAGAGGGATGAGGATTTGGCAGAATGTAAGGCATGAGTGACTGAGAGGAGGGCTGTCTCGGTGGAGTGATATGGCTTGAAACCTGATTGTAGGGGATCTAATAGATTGTTCTGGGAGAGATAAAGTGAGAGTTGATCTGAGACTGCACGTTCGAGGGTTTTGGATATGAAGGAGAGAAGGGACACGGGACGGTAGCTATGGGTGGTGGAGGGGTCTAGAGAAGGTTTTTTGAGAAGTGGTTTGACTCTAGCGGTCTTGAGGAGAGTGGGAACAGAACCAAAGGACAAGGATGAATTGATGAAGGAAGTGAGAAAATGGGAAATATCAGAGGAGATAGCCTGGAGGAGAGAGGAGGGGATAGGATCGAGGGGGCAGGAGGTAGCACGGTTGGACATAATAAGTTTGAGTACATCTTCAGGGGAGAGGGGACAGAAGGAGGCAAGACCAGTGGGGGGGGTCGGAGAGTGTGTGCTGGTGACGGAGAAACTGCTGTTGGTGACTGGAGGGGGGAAAGCAGAGCTGATGTCATCTACCTTCTTGGTGAAGAAGGTCATGAAATCGTCAGCAGTGAGGGAAGGGGGGGGGGGAGGGGGTGGAGGGTTAAGAAGAGTGGAAAAAGTAGAAAACAGTTTACTAGGGTTTGAGGCGGAAGACTGGATTTCTGAGATGTAGAAAGAGGACTTAGCAGCTGAGATAGAAGAGGTGAAATTTGAATGGAGGAGGTGGTAGGCAGAGAGGTCAGTGGGGAGAAGAGACTTTTTCCATTTTCGCTCGGCTGCCCGAAGCTCAGCACGACTGGTACGCAGAGCCCCGGACAGCCAAGGAGCAGGAGGGGAGGTTCTGGCAGGTTTGGTGATGAGGGGACAGAGGGAGTCGAGAGCGGAGGAGAGAGAGGAAAGAAGTGCAGCGGAGGCTAGGTTGGTGGAGAGACAGGAGAATTGCTCTACTGAGGGAAGGATGGAGAGAACAGTAGAAGAGAGGGCTGAGGGTGAGGGGGTTTGTAGGTTACGCCGAGTGGTGATGTTGTGAGTAGGTGCAGGGGGCGGGATGGGGAGAGAGATGGGAAGGGAGAAGGTTACAAAATGGTGATCTGATACGGGGAGCGGAGTGACAGTGAGGTTGGAAGTGCAGCAAGAGCGTGAGAAAACAAGGTCGAGCAGATTTCCGGCTTTATGAGTGGGAGGAGATAGGGACAGAGAGAGATCAAAAGATGAGAAAAAACTAGTGAACAAAGAGGTCTGAAGTGTCATGGCCGGGATATTGAAGTCCCCTAACAGGATGAGCGGTGTGGCATCTTCAGGATATATGGAGAGGAGGGTGTCTAATTGCTCTAGAAAATCACCAAGCTGACCAGGTGGGCGGTAAATGACTATGATGCTAAGTTTAATGGGTAGGGATACAGTGACAGAGTGAGCTTCGAAGGAGGAAAGAGAGAGATGGGAAAGAGGGGTGACTGTGTATGTCCATTTAGGTGATATAAGAAGCCCAGTGCCCCCCCCTCGGCCAGAGGCTCGGGGGGTGTGTGAGAATGAAAAGGCAGAGGAGAGAGCAGCTGGGGTGGCAGTATTTTCTGGATTAATCCAGGTTTCCGTGAGGGCGAGAAAGAGGAGAGATTGAGAGAGGGCGTGACCGGAGATTATATCAGTTTTGTTTACTGCTGATTGGCAATTCCAGAGACCACCGGAGATAATAAGAGGAGTATTGACATTTTTTAAAGATGAAAAGTTTTCAGGGTTACTGCCATGTTTAAAAAACGGGGTGGGTGAAAAGTTATTGTTTACAGTGATGTGGACAGGAATTGAATAGGAGACACCAGTTGTGATAGGGAAGGGTAGAGGTGAGGTGGGTGTAATGAGCCCGCCAGGCCATGAGGGGGAGCTAGAGCTGAGGTTTGTACAGAGTGGAGGGCTTCGCTGAGTCTGACCAGAAGTGACCAGTCTGAGGGGATTCTCGTGCAGTCAGGCGGGATGGGTCGTGGCTAGCTTTAGGTGACATGAGATATTTGCAGCCAGTACTGCAATTCCTATATTGCTGGGGTGGAGATTATCCAGTTTGTACAGGCGGGGCGATTTCCAGAAGGAGTCGTAGTGGTCAATGAACTCATACCCGCAGGCAGCGCTGTAATTATGAAGCCATTTGTTGCTGCTGAAAATACGGCTAAACGATTCCGAGCTCTTCCTGAGAGTGGGAATCATGCCAGAGAACACGCACTTCTTCCCTAGACTCTCGATTGTCTCGGCCAGAGTTTCATAGTCGTATTGTAATTTAATTGATTCTCTACACCTGGTATCATTTGTGCCGGCGTGAATAATGACAGAGTTGACAGACGGATACTTCTCGATGATGGATGGGATGTATTCAACTAGATCAAGCACTTTTGCTCCAGAAAACGAATAAGTTATGCAATTGGGGATGGCTACGTGTCTAATAATAGAGTCGCCTATTAGAATGTAGTCAGGCGGCGGAAAGGTGATGCTGGGAGCAGGAGAAAGCCTGTTAGCATTAGCCGAGCTAGCCACGGCTGTAGCTGAGCTAATCAAGCTAACTCGGTCACCAGCTACAGTGCGATGACCCGTAGCACTAGCGGGGCTCGGGATGGGGAAAGGGGACAGAGGAGGGCTAGCGCATCTAGCTCGTTTTCCCTGGGAGGTTAGCGGGGTTGTCGGGGAATTCGGGCGCTCGCGCTTCTTCTTAGATTTTTTGTGAACCTGGACCGGGGGTTGCTGAGCCGTCCAGGCGCAGTCAGCCTCCGGGTCAGGAAGCTTCTCCAATGGGCTAAAGAAGTTTGATATTGGAAAGCTGGCTTCGATGTCCTCGTCAGGGGAAAACAAGGGGAGAGAGGTCCTTCTCCGCCTTGCAGCAACAGTTGCCCAGGATGGACCAGGGGCAGGCGAGGCAGCAGGACGCTCAGAGTTGGAGGGGACGGCGGCTCTTTGTAGATCGGCCAGCCGGGAGGCTAGGTGGGACTGCCTCTGGAGGACATCGTGCAGAAGGGACTCAAGGGACAGGATTTCAGCTCGGACCGTGGCCATGTCCGAAACCGGTGAGTTGTGGGGAGGCATGCTGTGGGGAGAGAAATCACTGCCAGTATACAAGGTAATGGTAGAACACCGGTTATGCTGCTGCTGCTGTTGTTGTTGATGATGGTGTATGCTAGGTTTAGCATGGAGCTAAAAACAGAGTGCTAGCGAGGAGACAGCACGGCACTTACACGCAAGGGCTCCAGAAAGGAGCCCACTGCGATGATCAGATGTAGTAGAGGTACTTGTGCAGTAGAAGGGTTATTTCACTGTAATGAAACGTACCGGCAAGGGCCCAGAAACTGGGCCCGCTGCGGGGGGTAGGTGTCGTAGCAGAGACCAGGCCAAGGGTAGGATCCGCCGATCTCCGATGAGGATGAGTCCACTGCCCTATCTGGGGCAGTGGGCCTGGGCTGAGGGCAAGCCCCGCCACAGCACCAGGCAGGCACTAACAGAGTGTTCAAAGCTCTGGGAGATTAGAGAGTTCCTTGCTCTGGTAGGATAGATCCAGCCCGGGAGGTCCCGTTTGAATCAGCTAGCTCCGTCTAGCTAGCGAAGTCAGGAATTTGCGGCAGAGTCAAGAATATATAAAATCCAAAAAGTGCAATCGCTAAAACAGCACACCCGATTTAATTATCAGGTACCACACAACAAGATGGTTAAAAATGTGGTGTAAGATTGTTGCTTAAAACCAGATTAAAAGCTGAAAACCAAGCAGGGTAAGACGGAGCTTTTTTTGGCGGCGACATACAACGTTGACTAATTGATTTTTCTGATCAATTAGAAAAACCTCTCTGGCAACCTACCGCCAAAGTTGCCCCCTACCAGCCCACCCTAGGTGTAGCAGGCTAAAATCGGGCCTGCGTGCAGCTCTGACCATAGGCAGCGGAACGCATCTGAACACAGACACACACACACACGCACACGTCTGTGAACCACCATCATTGATTATTATTATTATCATCATATAAAGATTTTGGTCGTTTGAAGCCAGATTCATATAGGAATATCTAATTTTAAATTAACATTAGGATTAGACAGTTGTGATGTCAGTATTCAGTCTTAACAATCATATATTTGCTCCTTTTCTCACTCACTCCTATGTCACCACCCTGCAGGGTTTGAGATTAAACTTTTTTTTTGTCACCAGCCAATATGGCTGCTAGATTTTAAAGTTACGGGCCAATTAATTTTAACTAGCCAAAATGTTTTTCGTGAAATAAACCAGAATATGAGTGCCACTGGGTTAATATAAGCATACGTATCAGTACAAATAAGTTATAGCATAATGAATCTATAAATTACAGCAGGGCTATTCAACTAAATTGTTCAGGGGGCCACATTGTCAGAAACCTAAGGGACCGGGGGCCGGACTGTTCCCCGAGCCAGTACACTTGACACAATGCGCCACCACATTTTCGCAGCCGCGCTGGAACTATTATTAAGTAGGGGGTGCTGTAAGGAATGGAATCTCGGCAGCGTCGAAGAAAATGTTATGTTTTTTGGACTTTTATCCATATTTAGAAGAATATTTACTTTTAAATTAACATTAGGATTATACTGTTGTGATGTCATTATTCAGTTACTTCTCCTTTTCTATTATTAGTATTAGTATTAAATACTGAGTATCTCATGAGAAACTATTAATATTGCATCTTTTGTGTTTAGCTCCGTCTCACAGCATTGTAACATTGTAGTGCAGCAAGAAAGGAAAACTACTGTAAACATTTGAACCATATTTCTTGTTTAGAACCTATAGCTAGCAACATCGCCATCTCCTGAAAAACATTAATATTGCACCTTTGTTGTGGCTACATCACAGCATCTACTGAAAAACATTTATAGTGGATCTGACTTGTTTAGTTCACTTTAGATTCACATCACATCTGAAAAACAACCAGTCGAGTGTAATAAGTAAATGAGGTTTAATTGTAAAAAAAATAAAAAATAAAAAGATAAAAATTGGGGAACTGAAATGTACCTGGGCCCGTGTGGCCCGGGCGGTTCCGCGGCCTATGGCTCTGACTGGCGAGGGGAAAAAAACATTTTCAAAGGGGTTCTCTTTTTCACAGCCTTGTGTGTGTGTGTGTGTGTGTGTGTGTGTGTGTGTGTGTGTGTGTGTGTGTGTGTGTGTGTGTGTAGGTGTGTGTGTGTGTGTGTGTGTGTGTGTGTGTGTGTGTGTGTGTGTGTGTGTGTGTCTGTGTGTGTGTGTGTGTGTGTGTGTGTGTGTGTGTGTCAAGTCAAGTCAAGTCAAGTTTATTTATATAGCCCTAATTCACAAGCATGTCTCAGAGGGCTTCACAGAAAGTATGTCTAGCTGATTCTAGCTAACACACAGTAACAAGAATATACAGAATAAAGATAACATTTGAACATTTGAAGAAAGCAGGAGAGTGGAGGAGGGAGGGAGAGGGAGGAGGGAGGAGAGGGGGGGGGTGGGGAGAAAATAGGAAATGTGGAGAGGTGGGAGGGCGCAGGGGAAGGAGAGCAGTGGGAATGTGAGAGAGGGGAGAGGACAGAGAGGAGGAGAGAACAGAGAAGGAGAGGTGGAAGGGTGCAGGGGAGGTAGAGTAGAGGTAGGGTCTAGGGTGGAGGGAGGGAGGGAGGAGAGGGGGGAGGTGGGGAGAAAATAGGAAATGTGGAGGAGGAGAGAACAGGGGAGGAGAGATGAGGGTGCAGGGGAGGGAGAGCCAGGGTAGGGGTAGGGTCTAGGGTTGGGGGAGGGGAGGGAGTAGGATACGGGCCCGGATTAGGGCGAGGGTGGGGAGAAATGGGAAATGTGGAGGAGGAGAGAACAGAGAAGGAGAGGGTGCAGGGGAGGGAGAGCAGGGGGAATGTGAGAGGGAGGAGAGGGCAGAGAGGAGGAGAGAACAGAGAAGGAGAGGTGGGAGGGCGCAGGGGAAGGAGAGCAGTGGGAATGTGAGAGAGGGGAGAGGACAGAGAGGAGGAGAGAACAGAGAAGGAGAGGTGGAAGGGTACAGGGGAGGTAGAGTAGAGGTAGGGTCTAGGGTGGAGGGAGGGAGTAGGATACGGGCCCGGATTAGGGCGAGGGTGGGGAGAAAATGGGAAATGTGGAGGAGGAGAGAACAGAGAAGGAGAGGTGGGAGGGTGCAGGGGAAGGAGAGCAGGGGGAATGTGAGAGAGGGGGAGGACAGAGAGTAGAGGTGCAGGGGAAGGAGAGCAGGGGAAGAAGAGCAGGGGGAATGTGAGAGAGGGGGGAGGACAGAGGGTAGAGGTAGGGTCTAGGGTGGAGGGAGGGAGTAGGATACGGGCCCGGATTAGGGCGAGGGTGGGGGGAAAATGGGAAATGTGGAGGAGGAGAGGACAGAGAAGGAGAGGTGGGAGGGTGCAGGGGAAGGAGAGCAGGGGGAATGTGAGAGAGGGGGGAGGACAGAGAGGCAGAGAAGGAGAGGTGGGAGGGTGCAGGGGAAGGAGAGCAGGGGGAATGTGAGAGAAGGGAGAGCAGGAAGTGGCAGGGATTCAGGAAAATAGGGGAGAAGAGGAGAAGGAGCAGAGGGGGGGGAGAATGAGGAGAGAGCAGGAGAAGGGAGGGGGGGCGGTGGGATGTGGGGGAGGAAAGAGCATGGAAAGAGAGGAGAACAAGAGGGGGCAAGAAGGGAAGAAGCGGGGAAAGGGGGAAAGAGAGGGGGGGGGGAGAAGATCAGACAACTGACTACTCTAAGCATTAACCAGAGCTAACTGGGACATAGTATCTAGCTAATCTACAGCCTAATCTGGCCTATCCTACCCTGCTCTAGTCTGATTTTAGCCTGAACACTAACAGGTCAGCCTTAGGCTGTAGCTAATCTATCGCCTACCTAAGCTGTTCTAAACCAACCGGCAGCCCTCGACCAGTGATGAAGAGCACCGATGCCCCCCGACCCGGCCCCCGCCCACATATGGCGTGGGAGGGAAGGCCAGGCCGGGACACAGCGGCACCCCCTCACCCCCAGTGAACGCAAGAAAACCTTTCCACCATATGGATCGCCGCATGGATTGCCCCAGTGACTTGGCTGAGGAGGAACCTTGTGAGGTCGTTGTGCTAGGGGCCAATTGCTGCGGCCCAGGCGGACCCAGCCCCCACGCGACCCGCCCCCCCAGCCCCCAGCCACCAGCATAGTGACTGAGAGCGTGAGAGCAGGCCACGCGGGGGATGGGCCCACCCACCAGGCCACAGCAGCGGACCCCCATCTGGGGACTCCCCTCCGAGACAGGCCGAGAGATGCCGGGCTAAACCATGCACAGAGTTTCCGATAATGAAACTCTGTGGACGGTTTATTATGGAAATAAAATGTACAAGAGAACAGAAAATTGAAAATGTAAAAAAGAGTCCAACAGAAGGGATATAAAAATGTAATTTTTAAATTATCCTAAGATCAGGGAAGGGAGTTGAAAATCTAAAAAGTAGAGTCCAAAAAAAATAAATAGAAAATGCAGTCTTTAAGTGTTCGTAGGTTTAGAGAATACTAGTTAATTAGCTAGGTGACAAAAAGGGTAACAAGATTGGGAGTTCCATGAGGATGATCTGAGGAATCCATGAGTCCGCGTTGTTGAGGCTGGGGGGGGGGGGGTCCCCCCCTTCCCTTAGGCAGGCAGGTGACCAGGATGATGAGGATAGGGGTCGGTGGTGGTGAAGAGCCCGGGGTGTCAGACAGTAGATGGAGTAGCGGGTAGATGGCCTAGGGTGACGACAGGTGGCTAGGGCGATGACGGCCGGACCTAGGGCTGCAGCGGCGGGGGTGTACGTCAGGCCAATGAAGGACACCTGAGGGGGAGAGAGAGAAGAGAGCGGGGGAATCTGCGCAGAGGTGGAACTAACTCTATAGACAACAATAGAATTAGGTCCAAACAAAATTTATTAGGATTTTATTTTATTTTATTTATTTTATTTTTTAGGATGACTAATACTATACTGCTAATTCAGGTCTAAGTACCACCTAACACCACTGTCAATGATTCGGCCCTGTTTAGCGAACCTTAATCATGACCTACAACAAACAAAACTAAATTAGGTCAAGTCTAAGTTTATACTGATACTGCTGGCTTGTGATTGCCCGCTCAGCAGTTCAGGACTAGTTTTTTTCACCAGCTATTAGATTTTGTATCTAAGCTACTGGGTCAAATGATGCCATATTATTAAATTAGGTCAAGTATAAGTTTATAATGATATTGCTGGCTTGAGACAGCCCGCTCAGCAATTCAGGATTGTATGTACTCAAGAGCTAATAAATATTTCTAAAGAATGACATCATCAAACACAACTATCAAGCACAGCCAAATGATTGGGAGAATAAATGGGTTTTGAGTCTAGTTTTGAAGATTTCAATGGAGCCAGCTTCCCTAACTGACAGAGGAAGCTGGTTCCAGAGATGTGGAGCACGGTAAGAGAATGCTCTGCTACCTGCTGATTTTTTCTTAATTTTAGGGACGGTAAGATAATTACCGTCCTGTGAGCGGAGAGTACGCGTGGGAACATAGGGAATGATTAGCTCAGATAAGTACGGAGGTGCGAGCCCATGCAGGGATTTATAGGTTAACAGAAGCACCTTAAAGTCTGATCTGGCCTGAATTGGGAGCCAGTGGAGGGAGATTAAGACCGGAGTTATATGATCAAACTTCTTAGTTCTAGTTAGAATTCTAGCAGCGGCGTTTTGCACGAGTTGTAATTTATTTGTGCTACAAAGTGGAAGGCCAGAGAATAAGACGTTACAGTAGTCGAGTCTAGATGAAACAAAGGCGTGTATTAAGGTTTCGGCATCCGTTGCATTTAGCAAGGGACGGATCTTTGAAATATTGCGGAGATGAAAGAAAGCTATTTTAGTGATATCCTTAATGTGAGCATCGAATGACAGAGTAGGATCAAAGGTAACACCTAGGTTTTTCACCTTTGAGTTTGGAGTAATTACGCAGTTCTCAATGTTCAGACTAAGATCAGTGAGAAATGGAAGTTGGGTTTTTGGGCCAACAACTAGTAGTTCAGTTTTGTTGGCGTTTAGTCGTAAGAAATTATTTGACATCCAGTCTGTAACAGCGATTAAGCAGGATTCAAGATTAGCGAGTTTAGAGCGATCGTCTGGTCTAATTGGTATATAAATTTGGGTATCATCGGCATAACAGTGAAAGTTAATGCCATATCTACGGAAAATTTCGCCAAGAGGCAGTAAGTAAACTCCAAAGAGTAAGGGACCCAGGACTGATCCCTGCGGTACACCAAACTTCACTGAGGAGAAAGTGGACATGATATTTTTATATGAGACACAATGTGTCCTATCAGACAAATATGACTTTAGCCAGGATAGGGCAGTGCCCCGGATACCTACGTAGTTAGATAAGCGGTCTAGGAGGATCTTATGATCGATTGTATCGAAGGCTGCGCTTAAGTCTAATAAAATGAGAAGAGAGGAGAAATTAGAATCGGACGCGAGGAGAAGGTCATTGGTTACTTTTGTAAGAGCGGTTTCAGTACTATGGAGTGATCTAAAACCAGATTGAAAGGGATCGAGAAGTTTATTATGCGAGAGGTAGTCAGTTAATTGTGTTGAGACTACTTTTTCAAGAACTTTAGAGAGGAAGGGGAGATTTGAGATTGGCCTGAAGTTGTTAAGAACCTCAGAATCAAGGTTTGGCTTTTTAAGTAGAGGTTTGATTACAGCAGATTTGAAGGAGGCAGGGACAGTGCCAGAGGAGAGGGAGCTATTGATAATGTTAAGTAAGGGGGGGCCTAGTATTGGAAGGAGTTCCTTAATCAACTTTGCAGGGAGAGGGTCGAATAAACAGGTTGTGGATTTAGATGAAAGTACAATTTTTGAAAGTGCATTTAGGGAGATAGTCTCAAAATTCGAGAGTATAGTACTCTCGTCTAAGGTTCTAAGGACAGGGCTAGGAAAGGGGTTAGCACCCTTTGTGAGTAATAGAGAGTTGCTAATTTCATCTCTAATACAGATAATTTTACGGTTAAAGAAGTCAAGGAAATCATTAGCTGTAAATGGAGAGTTTGTATTGGGGGATGGTTTGCGAGTAAGATTTGCGACCGTGTCAAATAAAAATTTAGGATTATTTTTATTAGTGTTAATAAGATCTGATAGGTAGGAGGCTCTTGCAGCGGAGAGCATACATTTGTATTTTAATAGGCTATCACTCCAAGCTAGTCGATAGACTTCAAGCTTGGATGATCGCCATTTACGTTCTAGTTTTCTGCATATTAGTTTTTGTGCGCGTGTATCGTCAGTATACCAAGGCGAGGGTTTTTTAGGGCGACGGATTTTAGTACGTAGAGGTGCGATAGAATCAAGCGAGGCGAGTAGGATTGAATTAAATTGATTTGTGAATTCATTAATGGAGTCGATCCGCTCTGGGAGAGAGGAAAGCGGCCCCGATAACAAATCAGCGAGTTCAGTGGGAGTAGAACTATCGATACGCCGGGCGGTATAGGTATCAGCTAGGTTTGATTGCCGGAGGGGCAGGTCTATTTTAAATTGAATGAGATAATGATCTGACAGTGCTGGAGGGTAAATCATGACTGACAGATCTGAGACGTTAATCCCACGAGCAAGGACGAGATCAAGCGTGTTGCCGTTAGAATGCGTTTGTTCATGAACCAACTGAGCAAAGCCAAGGGTGTCGACTAAAGATAGAAAGGCTTTGCAGAGTGGGTCAGCTTTACGGTTAACATGAATATTGAAATCGCCAATGATAAGGATATTATCCGTGCGGGTTACGAGGTCAGAGAGAAAATTGGAAAATTCATCCAGAAAAGATGAATAGGGCCCAGGTGGGCGGTAGAGCATAACTAGGTAGAAGGCTCCGAGGCCAGCTATATTAGAGTGTCTCATAGTAAGTATCTCACAAGATAGGAGCTTATACTTTTGATCCTGTAGAAGACCTAGATTTCAGTTATAAATTAGGCCAACGCCCCCACCATTTCTTGACATTCTGGCAACATGCGAATTGTCAAAGTTAGGGGGGGAGGCTTCAATGAGTGGAAGAACAACGTCCGGTTTTAGCCAGGTTTCGCATAATCCCATAACGTCAATATTATGTTCAATGATTAAGTCATTGACGAGGAGGGCTTTATTGGTGATTGATCTGATATTAATGAATCCAAATCGAATAGATTTATCATCAATATTAGTTAATTTAGAGCATTCGATACCAAGAGTAGATTTAATCTCAATGAGGTTGGTGTTTGACGTTTTGAGGGGTGGACGAGAGCGGCGTGAGGGGACGGAGCGACGAAGAGAAACTGTGCTAATTTGAGAGATCGTGGTATAATACGGAGACGGAGCGGCGGTGGTAATAGTCGGATTAATAACAATAAGGTTTGGGTTAGGATATTGCAGAGCGTTTATGGGTCGGTTACTAGTAATAGTGCGGCGCGGACGGAGCACAGTCTGTATTGGATAGACTAAGTTAATTGAACTAGCAGACTCCATAACCGCACAAGTAGAACTAACAGGCTGTCTAGCAGCCTGTGGCCCTGCATGTTGTGGGTGAAACTGTCATTCAAGGATAATAGTCTGGGTTTGCCGTAGGCAACTATCCAGGTTTTTTGATAAGGTGCTAGCACCCAATGGGGTAGGGTGGATGCCATCCATCTTAAGCATGCCAGTCATGCTTCTAAAAGAGGGCCAGTTATCTAAGAATAGGTAGCCCTTATCAGCACAGTGTTTGGCCAGCCAGTTGTTGAGCCAAAACAGCCTGCTAAAAATGTCAGAGTTAAGTGTGACAGGGAGGGGACCAGAGACAATTAATGGATGCCGACTCATCTTGCTAGCAAAAGCACAGGTCCTAGTTATGCTGTGCTTTGTGATCTCCGATTGTTTAAACCTGGCATTGTTGGTGCCAACGTGTAGTATGATGTTATCATGGGTAGCCTGGGTAATTGTCTGTTTATGGCTGTTTGTTAGCACCCTAAGAGTAGCTTCAATGTCGGGTACTCTGGCCCCGGGCAGACAAACTATCTCGGCTGGTGTGTTAAGCTTGATATTGCGGGTTATAGAGTCTCCAATCAATAGAATAGAGGGTTTAATATTGTCGGGCGGAGCGGACGACACAGCATGCTGAACAGGAGAGTTAGCAAGCGGCGTGAATCTATTTCGGATCTCAACCGAAGTGGTTTGTTGGGAAACGGGCTGCACAGCGGCGGGCTGTGCACGTTTAACGCCACGGCAGTGTGAGACAACTGTAAACCCATCATCCACAGACTGTGGGGCCAACGAGACATTGGCCGGGTTGTTCTGCTCGTGCTGCGGAGTAGCATTAACGGGGGTACCAGCTGGACCGCAGCTAGCATCCTCGCTTAATTCACAATACACATCAGCTACTGAGGTACATTGTAAATGATCAGGGAAGCCAGTCTGGTTAAGTGTAACAAGACTATCATTAGGTGACTGGCGTTTATCGTTCTCTAGTTGGGAAACACGGTTTTCTAATAGATTAATCATATCTAAGAGAGAGTGGATAGTAAGAATTGGATCGATCTTACCCGATTCGGGAGGGAGATGGCTGGCATTAGCCATGTCCGGAGCGTGTCGTAGTGCTGCGGCCATTGGGGCCTTGGGAGCAGAGGCTGGTAGCCTAGGTTGACGCCGGGGCAGTGCGGGCCAGTCCGGGGACCTGAGGCCATTAGGAGCAGAGGCTGGTAGCCTAGGTTGACGCCGGACCAGTCGCTCGGATGTTGTGGCTAGTTGTTGTGCGATGAGGACCCGGGATACTGAGGGAGCTGGTGTTGAAGTAGTATCAGGCAGCAGCTTGAAAATAACTTCATCATCCGAAGGAAATGAGCGTGATTCCACGGATCCACTAAGCGTAGTCGTATTGGATAGTCCCGTAGCATGGTGATTATCCGGGGGGGAGAGCGAGAGCATTGTAAACAGTTTAACGTTAGCTGTTAGCTGGTGGCTAGCAGCTCTTGTTTACGTTAGCCTAGCAGGCGGCTAGGCTAACGTTTAGCGATAGAACGGTTGTTTCAGATGTCCGCGGATTGAGAGAGAAGAGTTATTAAGTAGCGATGTGATATCGCAGGCAGAGAAAAGATAAGATAGCAAAAGGTAGGCGAGGAATTGGCAAAATAAGTCGTAATAGGCAGAGCTGAAAACACCGGTGTGTGTGTGTGATTAGTTTATTAATGTGAGCCCATGTGGCACATGGCCACACCTGTGAATAATTGTTGCTTTACACATGGGCATTGACCACTTTAGCGGTCAGTAGTGTTCCCTGGGAAGAGGTGCGATCCAGCAGCAGCTGTGGACAGAACTCTCTCTGTGTGTGTGTGTGTGTGTGTGTGTGTGTGTGTGTGTGTGCGTGTGTCTGTGTGTGTGTGTGTGTAGGTGTGTGTGTGTGTGTGTGTGTGTGTCCGTGTGTGTGTCTGTGTGTGTGTGTAGGTGTGTGTGTGTGCGTGTGTGTGTGTGTGTGTGTGTGTGTGTGTGTGATTAGTTTATTAATGTGAGCCCATGTGGCACATGGCCACACCTGTGAATAATTGTTGCTTTAGACATGGGCATTGACCACTTTAGCGCGAAGCGCACAGCCATTTTGCGCTGCATGGAGAATAGCAGAGCACTTGGCCACGCCTCCAAATTGCGCTGCGCTGAGCGTTAAAGGCCGCGCAAGCGCTAATTAGCGCGTTTGGGAAGATAGGGGCCGGAGAGTTTGAATTTGGTCTCCTGTCTTCATGTACATGTAGTGTTTATGTCATCAGTGATTGTCTTCTGTCTGTCTAGTCTTCCCTAGAGACCACCATGCTGGCAAACTATTTCATAGATGTGACTCTGCTCGACTACGAGTTGGTGCATCACCTGCCCTCTGAGATAGCTGCTGCCTCCCTCTGCTTCTCCCAGCAGCTGCTTGAAAACCTGCCATGGGTGAGTTCATGAGTGAAGTCTATGAGACTATTTCACTTCGCATCAATTTCACCCATTTTGTGTCTAAAGGCAAGAAGTAAAACAGGTGCAAGCAAGACATCGTTTATTGCCACGGCACAGGAACACCCAACTGGATTGGAAGTTGGAAACCCTCATTAGTGTTTTACTTGCACCTGTTTTACTTCCTGCCGTGTAGACATAAAAGGAGTCAAAGGTAGCAAGTAAACATGTGTTCAGTTGAGTGAGTTGATCTCTCCTCTTTTGTGTTGCAGTCCCCTACACAGAGGCACTACTCTATGTACGACCAGTCCCACCTCAAGCCAATCATGGAGCGCATTGCCCACAATGTGGTTGTGAATGTGGGGGAGACAGAGTTCCTGGTGAGTTGTTTGCCAACAGTGCGCTCTCAATAAGATGAAATGGGTTTTTTAACACATTCACTGCCAGCCATTTTTTTTTTACTGTAGGTAGGTTCTGCCAGAGGTTTTTTTTGAGGATTCTGGCTTATCTTTCAAGACCCGAGGATTCTTTTCTGCTAAGATTTTGTGAACACACAATATCTCAAAAGAACTAATAGAATGTGTGCTTTCTCTGTCTAAAAGAGTTAGTTTGTAGAGTTAGTAGTTATGTAAGCATTAGCAGTTGAATACTCCATGGTTTCAGCATCTGAAAAATTATTCAGAGATAAACGGCTTTTTGTGAAATTCGATAGAACAGTCACTTTAACCATTCATTTTTGGCATCAGTAAGACGTCAGACATCTAAACAATAGTTTTGAACAGTAATTTCCTCCATAACAGCAGGAAACCCCCCTCTGCTTCCAACTCCTCCCTCCGTGGGCGTTCTCCTCCGCCCTCCTTGGCTCTGCAGCGGGTCTGTGACAAACAAGTTGCTGCTGCCTGGCAGTCTGGATGGGGCTCGCTGGATGGGTTTCGCTCGTTTCTTGGCGGTCCGGTTGAGAGCTCTGATGAAGCTCTTGCGATTCTGGGCTTATTTATGATGCGTGTTTCAAAGTGTGCATCCAGTCTATTCTTGGAACCCCCCACCGTTGCCACCGCTGTGCGTCAGCGCGAAAGTGAAAGCGTTTTCGCCATCCATTTTACAGTATGAAAACGGCTTCCTTGCGCTTTTCCCTCCAGTTTTGGCTCGCCTCTTTCTACTGTGGAGAGACATGTCGCCACTCAGTGGGTCGGTAAAATAGATTATACACATTCAATACCTCCAATTCTGGTATAGGACGTAAAAGGGTTAGATCAACGTCCCACCGTCAAAAAAAAAAATTGATTTTTTTTTACGTAGTAATACGTCATTGGCAGTGAACCGTTGGATTTTTTTTGACGGAGTAATACGTCATTGGCAGTGAACGTGTTAACATGACCTCTAATGCCTTGTTGTATTTCCCTGCAGGCTGTCAGACACAAATATAAGAGCAGCCAGCTGATGCAGGCAATTATCTACAGCTTAAACTGGGACAACATCTGGCCAGGACAGTTCAGCTGAGCGGAGCAGCAAAGCCGTCCATTGTTGTGTTGGGTTGAAAACTGCCAACCGGCAAATAGCCTGGCCCTCTACAGTATACTCTGGGAATTACAGCTTCACATCTGTCTGCTGAGGCAGAACGCTTCCCCGGAAAACTCCACAACTGCCGCATGGAGTTGTGGAACCCCCCACACACCGGCATGGGGGTGAGCAGAGAATGACCCAACCTGCATCCTTGAGTGAAGCTCTGAACTTTAATCCACCCAGAGCCAAACTGTACAAATCAATGTGATGGACATTTCACTCAGGTTTGCTACCTTTCCAGAGATACCTATCGATTGGCGCAGCGTGGCTGTCCATCAATTTAGGTAGACTCGCATAATCAAACTTGTTGATTTAACCACGCTGATTCCCCTTGAATGGTGATTGGCTTAGAAAGACAAGGATGATCTAGTCGTGACCCTTAGATCGCTAATAGCCTAGCTCCCTTGATGCTGCCATTTTTGTTTTGATCACTTTTCCTGAAGGCTGTTTAAATCTTGAAACAGAGTATCGGTGATTGTCTCTATCCAAGGGCTTCATTGTCAAGCTTGTAACCCTGGTTCATTGTTATTGTGTAGAGCAACCACATTGTTACTTTCTGTTTTATTAATAATAACATGCACTAAACCTTGTTCTTTGTCATACATGGGCCACATGTCTGCGATCCAATTCATCAGCAACACAGGCATTTCCTATTGTTTTGTTATGTTTTTCCTATGGGAAAGGTACATGCCAAAATGCCGATACGATTATGAATGAATTGAGTCCATTTGAGTGAATAGCTGTTGTGTGCTTCAATACTGTTCCAGTGGAAGGAGAGTTAAAGAGCTCATGTTTCAGGCAATATCAGCCACTGTCTCCGTTTCATCACAAGAGTTTCATCCATCCAGTAAGATACCGTCGAGTGTAATTCACTCCCACTCAAAGGATGCATCTGATCAGTACCGCACGTTGGACCCTCAGCCATGAGGCCAACCGCACACTTTGTCAGTTATCTGTCCTGTGTCTGTGTCACAAGTGTGTCCAGTCAGTTATCTGTCCTGTGTCTGTGTCACAAGTGTGTCCAGTCAGTTACCTGACTGTGATTTTGTGTGAGCTTCCCACTGGTGCCATTCTCCTCCTACAGATAGCAGCAGCAGCGGCGGCGGCTTCAGGAGAGGCACCACGCATCTCGGGCAGCGCTGGGGAGAGTGACCAACCTCACGAGGACTGGACGGCGGTGTGGGGACCATTGGCTGTGGAGAGACCGGGCTGTGCAAGACTTTTTACCCCCCCTTTTTAGCTGCATTATATAACTGGACTGTGCCTTTTATAGCTTTAGACAAGGCCTTGATTTTACATTTATACTTCTGTCTTATTTGCTGAATGATTTTTAATTAAATTATTCATTGGTAAACTTTGTCTCCTTTTTGGGTAAAAGACTGCTGCTCATCCCTGTGGTACTTCAAACACAAACCAGGAGTCCTAGGCTCCTTTATCCCTCTGGGTGGCGTTGTCACGACAACAGACCTTTAACTTAGAACCACTCGGTCCACACGTGCATGGGTGTGTGTGTGTGTGCGTGCGTGTGTGTGTGTGTGTGTGTGTGTGTGTGTGTGTGTGTGTGTGCGTGTGTGTGCGTGCGAGAGAGTATAAGACAGGTCGTTTTAAGAATGGCTTTTATCTGTTTTTGCAGACACACTCTGCTGCTTTGTCTTCATGAATCAAACTATACACACACACTTCCTCACACCTGGTTTCAACCTCTGCACTCCACCGTGGTGCACCCTGTGGAGAGAGAGGAGGTAAATAAAGTCAGACAGCATCATCTCTTTGATAATGAACACATAACCTTCATAAGCTTCCATAGGAGTGATTTTCCATCTCCTCCATTCAACATGAAACTATATTCCTCAGCTTCTCAGCAGCTCTGTTCACACTGACTTTATGAATGAGAGTCAATGTCTGTTGGTACAGACTGGAGTCACATGACCAGACTGAGTCTATACACTAACAGACTCAATGTTCATATGTTGGTACAGACTGGAGTCACATGACCAGACTGAGTCTATACACTAACAGGAGTTATTCCACTCGTGTACATCTGTAACCATAGCAACCTTTACTGCAGACCAACATGGCGGCTCCCATCTCCTGTGTTTTCAGTTTACTGGATATCAGTAACCAGAACACAAACAACAATAATAACGAGCCTTCACAGAGGTCTGTGCTCTCTGACTGGCTGAATATTATTGATTATTAGCGTCTGTATTTATTGATATTCTGATTGTGAATCCATTAACCCTGAATATGATTTAGTGTGTGATAAACACTGTAAATTATTTATCAGGCTAAATGTTTCAGGGGAAATTGAAATGATGTCACTCATATCAAACTCCAGACTCAGCACCTTTCAGCCTCACATGTGACTGAATGGAAATGATGATAAATGACTCTCTCTCCCCCTCTCAAATTCAAATTCAAATTAGCTTTATTGGCATGACAAGTTACAAGCTGGTATTGCCAAAGCAGTGCAGAAAGTTGGTACAAATAACAATATACAAATATCAGTATGCAAATAACAATCATTATGTACAATACAATTGTAATACAAACAGTAAATAGCAATGATAATAATGTCCATGTTAAGCATGCGCACATGCAC